>NC_058026.1:7566753-7881228 GCF_019176455.1 Solea senegalensis | reverse complement strand
TGACAAAAAAGTCATAGGTTAGTATGTCGTCAAAATTTGGACAAAAAAGTCATACTAAAGTATGTCGTCCAAATTTTGACAAAAAAGTCATAGGTTAGTATGTCGTCAAAATTTGGACAAAAAAGTCATACTAAAGTATGTCGTCCAAAATTTGACAAAAAAGTCATAGGTTAGTATGTCGTCCAAAATCTGCCCAAAAAGTCATAAGGGGCCGTGCAATGCATTATGTCCTCACTGAGAAGGCTGTTCAATAACGTGCATGTGTGTTTGTTTCTGGGGTTGTAGTTTGAGCACATCACACACACATACACACGCACACACACACACACACACGCTGACATGCAAACATGCTACATTGCAGAAACCCAGCCCATAACAGCAACACCCAACATCCCTTGGCAACAGCCCAGCTCGCCTTGGCATCCTCGCTAATTCGGGACACACTTATCCCCCTGCACTGGAGTCTTAATGTCAAACTTCCAGTGTGCTGCAGTATGCGACAGGCGCAGCTGAGTGGTCAGCTGGAGACCAGGGAATAGCTGACCTCAGGGGGAGAGAGAAAAAAAACACCCCCGCATGTTTTTACCCACATATACCACCCATGGTATTTTATAATGCAGTGATCGTGGCAGGGTCAGTCGTTGTGTTTGAGTTGTAACCGTGTCTGTTTCATTTTCACACAGCTGATTTAATTAAACTGTCTTCCTGGACACTGATGACTGATGCACATAAAGGTTATACGTGTAAGACATGTATTTAATTAACATGTAAAATGACCATGATGTGTCACCACGAATAAATGACCAATCACAGTTAGTTTTGTGTGTTTTCATGGCAACCCTGACAAATACAAAACAGCTGATGATGCTGTTTATTAGCTTTAGTGAACTAATTGGTTTCGAACATAAAGTCTAAAAAAAGTTAATTGGAACATCCTTAAATTGTGTGTATTATTAATGACAATAATTGTAAAGACACCAGAGATGAACTACCTAATTGTTAGTTATTATTGAGAGGCTGGTAACTGGAAAGATTTGAGATATTTTGCCGAAAGATTTAAATAAACTGAACATAATCTCTATATAATATGTAGGGAAACAAATGTAATTCATTCCTGTCACAGGGGTGTGTGGAGACATTCGGCTGGAGTACATGTCGATGGTTGAAATGTGAATTTACAAAGAAATGAGAGGCTGAATTTGTTTCACTTTAATACCACCACACGCCATCATTTGACTCTTACAAAATGAGATCAGCAATCCAAGTCAGTGTCGGTCAGAAAGCAACCGTGCACAAGTTTAGGATTGATGAAACGTTGTCATCTAAATACAGGAGTGAGAGGGTTTGCAATTTTACTTGTGACTCATCGTGGGAGTGACATTTCCTTTGAAATTAGACATGCACAACGTGGATGTGTGAAAAGCTGCTGTTCACCTGTTTTCTGTAAAACAAATCATGCCTAGTGCCAAAATCTTAGTGTTGTTTTTGTATATGCCTGTTTTTTCCAACCCACATTACAAATACACTGGGTAGAACACCTGTGTTGTTGGACTGGCTGTGTTTGTAATGTGGCTTTGATGAAAAGTTTATGAGTGGATGGAGGTCATAGGCTTGGGTCCAGTTGCACAAGAGCACATGATCAGACCTCTGGTCACAGTGAGCCCTCTGCTGGCTCTGTTTGGATGTTGCACAGAATTCTGTATGATGGGAAAAAATTACTCGATTATTAATCGATCAGTAAATGAATTGTCAACTATTTGGAAAATCGGTTTGAAGCTTTTTCATTATTAAAAGTCATTTCTAGTTTCTGTAATTTTCCAGCTTCTTAAATGTGAATATTTTCTAGTTTCTGTCATTTTTTAGCTTCTTAAATGAGAATATTGTCTAGTTTCTGCGATTTTTTAGCTTCTTATATGTGAATATTTTCTAGTTTCTTTGATATTTCAGCTTCTTAAATGTGAATATTTTCATCTTTTGCTGACTCCATCTACATATTGTTTTTTTTTACATAGTGCAATGAGGATGTCGCCACTGGATCTGACCCTGACAACAGGTGTAACTAGGCAACAGTAAACAAACAAACACAGCTGCTGAAGGGCTGAAGACTGTGCATCACTGGTGACACTTTCTGACTATTTTGTTATCAGCTGATTTTTTTATATATCTTTTATTCCTTGTGATTTAATTTGCGTAAAGCATGAGCTCTGACGTTTTAGTGTCACGGCCACACTGTGACAGCAGGGCTGTGGCGTTGATGGTCCCGGAGCAGAATCCTCCTGTGGAGCCCGCGGTCCCGCAGCTGTCCTCGGGCTCAGCCACCGCCGGGTACCGCTCGGCTAAGTACACCCCGCCCGAGTGGTTCTCCAACTGCCACACCATCCTCCAACAGGCTGGTGCGGACTGCCGCGAAGCCCAGAGCGTCCAGCGACTGTCCAAGACTCTGCACCGGGACACCGAGGCTGCCACCCAGAAGACACAGGCTGAGGGGACGCGTCTGCTGGGAGACAGGCTGCAGGACATCCACCACTGGAGGTCTGAGCTGCAGCGGCACATCGAACGGCTGCAGGCCGACACTGCCTCGCTGTTGGCGCTGAAGACGCGGTTGGAGAAGGCGCTGGACGCCACCGAGACTCCGTACGCCATAAGCGCGGATAATCTGAACTGCAGGACGAGAAGACCAGGTCCAGACCTGGTCAGAGACTCTGTGGAGGAGGAGCTGTTAAAGGTGACTGTGTTTTCAAAAGTAGCACTGGATGTCAGGGGCGTGCACACATTTCAGCGGGCAGGGGCACAAGTGAAAAAACGGCACCCCCTCTCAATTATTATTTTAAAAAAACAGAAACATTACACTGGCAACTTTTGTACTTTATATTATTTAATTTAATTTAGTGCACATATACTGTACAGGTATACAAGGGCAATGTGTACTAACAAGACATGAAGATTAGCGCCAATGATATCTAAAACACCTATATAAACTAAAATTTAAATTTAAATTTGTCTCAGTACATATAGCAACTTGTATTATAGAGTTCCAGGTGCCCACACACACACAGAAATGATGATTTTCTGCGTCCCAATGCTCAATGCTCAACAATAACAAATAAATACATTTACAAGATGAATAATTAGTCAATGAAGCAAACATGTACATGGTAATATAGTATCATTAAGTACAATAGAAGTCAACATGCCTGATTGTTTTGCAGGAAGTGGACTTAATCAGAAACATCCAGGCCCTTTTGAAGAAGACAACGGCCCAGGTTGTCACTCAGATCAAGTAAGTCTCCACTCCCGTCCACTGGAGGTCAAACTGCCTGACATGTGGCTCAAGCTGCCATCATTTGATGTATGTGTACGTGTGTTCATGTGTGTGCGTATCAGAAGGAACAGAGAGGCCAAGCAGACGTTAGAGTTGGACTGGTCCGATAAGTACGAGGCCTACAATTTCGATGACCGAGGTGGAAGATACAGTAACACAAGTCCAGATACGCAGCGCCATGCCAGCTCAGCCTCCATGCAGGATCAGTGAGTCTTTCTCTGCGTGTGAATGCTGAAGGACCTGAGTCACAGATATCCAAATGTGTTAAATAGACAGCCACTCTCTCTCTCGCTCTCTGGGTTAGGGTTAACCCTCTCAATCAGAAATATAACAAAAGACATAGTTTGATGACAGCGGGAAGCAGCATTGACTAATACAATGAGTAGTCGTGATTCATTAGTGACACACAAAGGAACAAAAAAACAAGAGACGCTGAATGTTTCATAGAGGATTTTCCCTCCCCAAGATTTAGCAGAGATGGGTGACTGATGAAAACATTAAAAGTTCCATTCATTTCCATTGATTTAAAGCATGGTACTGCCCCCTTTTCACATTATTTCCTAGGGTTCACCACAAACTTTCAGAACTGAAGAAGCCTCTTAAATGAGCAACATCCTCAAGAAAAACGTCATGTCCAGTTGCTAACAAATGTGTTTTGGATAACGATGACCTGGTTGAAGCCTCCCCCATAATGCAAGGCCAAAAGTACATATACAAGGCTTGTTCTAAGGCAACAAAAACCGAACCATGTTTGTTGTTTAAAGCACTTATACAAGTACATAAACACACTTATGGTTAGTTCAATATCAGTTGTTCAATATCTGTCAATTAACCCTCCTAAAATGTTACCCACTGGACCTTTGTATGTTTTGGTAAGTAAAACTTCTGGTCTGCCGCAGAGTGTCTAACCCTGCGGCATGGACAAAGTTCACTCAGGACAACCTGAGTGTGGCTGTGCAGGAGGAACAGGCCACCAGCAATCTCAGGTCAGACTTTGTATATGCTGCTACAGTCACAGTAGCATTATGATTTATTTACTGACCGCTCATGCTGTTTTTGTGTGTCAGAATGCTGGTGGAGCAAGTTCTCCGGGACACCACAGAGGATCTGAGAGCTCAGTGCTCCAGCGTGGACCAAGCCTTTAGCCAGCGCTGTGTAGAGATGAAGGAGGCCAAAGCCCAGCTGGAGATTAGGCTCACCGAGGTAGACAGGCAGACAGAGAGACAGACAGAGGAAGAGGGAAAATTACCAGCTGGTTGATTGAGCCACTGTGCAATCATGTGTGTATGTGCAGGTCCTGGAGCAGATTGGGGCTCAAGAGAGGAACATTGTAGCTCTCCAGCAGGCCATCCACAGTAAAGAAGCTCCACTGAGAGTTGCTCAGTCCAGGCTTTATGTGCGCTCCCTCAGACCCCACATGGAACTCTGCCGGGATGAGCCTCAACTCAGGTGCGCGCGCGCACACACACACACACACACACTGGTTCACAGAGCTGTCAACTTGTTTGGTATGAAAAATGAGAGCTTCTTCTTCCTGCTCATTCAATGCCCATGTCTGCAGTTTGGAGGGGGAGGTGAGGCAGATTGATGCCACTGTGGCGTCTCTGCAGCAGCAGCTGAGTGATGCCAGAGGCTCTTTGTCCCACCTGGAGGAGTCACGCATGGCCCTGGAGAAGGACGTTAACTGTAAAACCCACTCTCTGTTCGTCGACAGAGACAAGTGCATGACTCGCCGCGAGCAATTCCCGACAGTCTCTACTCTGTCAGGATACTGAAGACAGCGGTGATTCCAAGTGTTGTTTGAAAAATCTTAAATTAGAAAGAATCTAGAATTCTTTGTTGCTTGATGTGTTGTGTCAATGGTTGCTGAAAAAAACTTAAAAAACTTAAAAGATAACGTTTTGGTTTTTTTTAATCTCAAAAAACACCAGCACCGAATCATTTCAACCAGGTTATTATCATCAATATATCTGAATAAAATTGAAAAGACGGCTATGAAGAGATTGAATTATTGCACAAAACTTATTCCAGCAGTCATCATAGCTGTGAAATGAAGGATAAAGCATACACACAGTAATGGCGTGTTTCTACCGGCTCGGCACGGCACAGTTAAGTTGCATTTCCACTAGCATAGTACCTGGTACCTCATGGAGTAAGTACTGAATAAACAGTTTTAATTAACTGATTCTAATGACTCAGTTACACTGAAAACCACCGCTTTACAAGTGACTAATTTGTGTTTGTCGCATGTTAAATTAAGTCACCGCAGTTTCGTGCAGCCATGACTCCGCCCATGTTGAGTAGGTACTATTCAATTATTTCTGTAGTGGAAAACCAACCTAAACCGTGCTGTGGCGGAGTCGAGGTGAGGCGAGCTGGGACCATATGTGTGTGTTCAGTAGTCCAGTGCACATATGAGTGCGACTCCCCGTTTGATCCAGTGTCCCTGACTGTGATCTGTAGGCATCTCCACTGACATCACATAGTTGGTGGAATGGCCGGTGGTGGAGAGTGTCCCTACAAAAGCACACAGGACATTTCACTGACATGAAGAAGACACTTAACACTCTTTTCCAAGCAGTCTAATGCGCTGTCGGTGGAAACTACACTTTCAGACTCTTTGAGAAATAAACTAGAGTCTAATTTTGGTAGTAGTAAAACCACTAAAAAACATTGTCTGTACACACTCGGCAAGAACAGAGAAAGGTGTTATTATTCTTGAGGTGGCAACAACAAGAACAAAGTTAGTTCTGGCCAGGACATTTCATACTTCAAAAGAAACTTCTGGGAGTCCTCATAGAGAAAGACAACATTTCCGCATTAACCGCGCCAACTTCAAATTTCAGATTTGGATTCAATCACATAATGAAACACCTCACAAGTAAAAAAAAATAGTTCTGCACAGATGTGTCAAGAACAAGCTGCAAGAACTCCCAAAACAAGGCTGCAATAAAGTCATGAAGTCATTATTTTCTCACAGCCTTTCGGAGAGAGAGAACACATTTCTCTGTTCTTGCCGAGTACGTACAGGCGTTAAGCCCCCCAACACCTAGTCACTCTGACAAACAGTTAACTACATGAGCAACATCTCCACAGACATGGGCTAAAACTACACTCCTTACCTATTTTTGCAAAATAGCTTGTTAGTTATAACATAGATTAATTGAATCACGCTCAGATACTGCGTGTGTGTGTGTGTGTGTTTACCAGCACGTGTCAGGGTCTTGTAGACGGGACAGAGGTAGACCCCAGAGGTCGACGGCTTGTGGTTGGGTTTGGGGATCAGCCAGATGACGGCCATTTTTGTGTGGAGCTCCTTGGGCTTGGACTCTGTGAGCTGAACTGCATTACTGTCCCAGCGAGCGCCCTCCAGGAACAGACCATGGACGTAGCAGCCCACGTTTGGTTTCTCTGTTATCGCTGACATGGACGCCACTATCACCTATGGGATGAATACGTACATCAGAGACGGGTAAGACACTGGTTCACAGTTGACAAACAAGACAATAACTCCCATGATCCCATGCCAGACTGTACGTGCTAAGAAACACTGTACACGTTGGTATTGTTAAACTCAACAACGGCAGCAACACATGAAGCGAGACACACAGCTTACTGTCTGACCTCGAAGTCAAAACCGATGGTGTCGATGGAGGCGCTGTAGCGGCGGGCGTAATTCTGAAGGGTTCCAGTGAGAAAAGCCTGTGGGAAAAAGAAGCCACTGATCCAGAAGACAGGCGGAATGCCATCACGGATCCATCCTTGCAGGAAAGTGATCCTCTGAAGCAGGTCTGACACCCAGGAGGCCAGAGGCTTCAGGGAGGGGTAAGCCTGGAGGGAGAGCAGAGCATAGAATTATTAACAGAGTAGAAAATAGCCTCCCTGTTTATAGAGCAGCTCAGTATAGGGATAAATATCATGTAGATTAAAAATCTCCAAATTGTCTTTTCATGTGATGAATTTATTATTATTTTCCTACTGGCTGCTCATATACAGTAAGAAAGATCAGGTGGACGACATCTGTCATGAGTCGGTGTGTCTTGCCTTGGATTTCCACACATCAGGGACTGTGTTGCTGAACAGGCTCTGGGCCATGAGCTCCAGTTCTGATGACATCACCACTAAACCCTTCAGAGCCTTCACGATGTCACTGAGACTCTGAGAGATGACCAGCAGCAACTTGTTATATCTGAAAGACGTGAAACACACAAAGAACCCGGTCAAAGGCGTAAAGATGATTTCAACAGTCGCAAAATCCTGTTCCTATTGTTTATTCAATAAAAGAAAGTGTACATTCTGAGTCATAAAATAAATGTTGAAAAAGCTCATTCTCCGGCCCAAGATGGCGTAAGACGCAAAATAAGCCTGGTATTACAGCACAAGTAATAGTCACTCATGGCAAAACAGAGTTCATAATGGTAAACTGAATTGTTCCTAAAGACAAGCTGCACACCAAACCAGACCATCATCAAACATAATATAGTATTCTGAAATAATCTGTCCAACCTAACTCACTTTAGTTAAGTTGATGATCTCAGTCACAGCAGCTTGTAAACATGCCGAAATTGCTGTGTCATGACCAAGCCATAATATACTGTAACTATGGTGACTAACTTTGGCTGTTAAAGGGTAACATTTCAGCTACCAGTCCTAAATAAAGATATTACATTTAATCTTTATTTATTGTATTCTGGGGTCCTTTCTATTTAGATAGAATAAAAAAGTTATCATGATCATAAAGTGATCATCTGATTTTAGGTTAGTTTTTTTAGTTTCATTTTAATTTTAACTTAGGTAAAATTCCTTAACTTTTTGCAATCATTTTTAACTATTACATTATAACAGCTGCTAAGACCACAGCTCTACTTTTATTTACTATTTTACTCTGTTGCTTGTAGTTTGTATTATGTGCACTTTAAGGGATGTGCTTCAACTTCTGTTGTATCACGTATACGATGTCAATAAAGGAATCTTAATCTTAATTTGCTAGTCTCAATTCTAAATGTAAGATGTAAGAAAATACACTTTGACCTTGAGGAGAAGGGTGACTTGAGCAGCAATGAGGCAAAGGCACATACTATACTACATCCAGGGGAGTTGTGTGATGTTACCTGATGACCTCCTGGATGAGCACGGTGTTCATGGACTCCTCATAGAGGACCGGGTATTTTTCCATCACTTCATGGACACTGAAAGGTGGAGGGATCTTTTCAGAGATGCCTGCCACTTTCTCCTCCACTATCTGCAACACAGGAGATCACGAATGCAACATGACAAGTCTTAGCCATAGCCCAGATACTCCTGTATCTCGACATAGGATGTATTTTTTCTGGTATAGTAAGTATGTTGGGAAAACCTCTTCCTGAAAATCTGGAGAACACTTCTTGGCAAACGGTCATAATGAGCAGGTTTACCCCCAGTGCTTGACAACATGTAATATGGTCCTTTTTTATGGTACACCGCTTTCACACCATGGTAATTATTGTTGCCAAGATTCGATTTTTGTTTTATTTAATTTCATTTGTATATAATTTTAGTTTTTTTTTATTATTATTATTGTGTGCATGTTTATTGTTCTTTTGGGTAAATTGTTTGAATTTATGTAGCACTTTTCTCATCTTGATAACGCTGCGTTACACTACAGTTTTGCCTTTCACCCGTTCACACCCATCCACTCACACTTTCATACAGCGCATCTACTGTATGTGCAGCAGGAGCATCGTGGGGTTAAGTGCCTTGCCCATGGACACATTGGCGTGTAGACTACTGTTTTTATTTTTATTTTATTTTAAGATTTTCAGTATTTCTTTTGAACGGAAGGCTGTCACCACAATTTACAAAATGCCTGTCCATAAAATTTGAAAAAAGAGAGCGCATGATTACATGACACGCCGCACCCATTCATGTGCTAATGAGGACAACACAGCAAGACAAACAATATATTTACCTCTTCTTGAGTTTTTCCCCCAGCGGACATGCCCCGAGGCTGCAGGCGAACCACAGTTTCCAGCAGGGTGAAGGTCTCGTTTTGGGCAAAGCTGATGTTTGCATTGTCATGGAGACCAAAGATCTCTGGTGGATCGTTGATGGGCAGGCCACGAATGTATGTCAGGTAACCCTAGGGTCAGGATTGCCAGAACAACTTGTCACTCGCTGACTTCATCTGGTCAACATTTGTTTGACATTCAAGATTTTGAAGCCCTTCATTTGTCAGTGAGGCACGTTTTTCATGTAATATGCTGAAATCTTATCTGTTTTGCCATCAATAAATAAAGTGTAGTATAGTATGGAAACGTTTTCATCAGCAGGCAATACTGTAACCAGTGATTCCATCTCTTTCCTTGCGCTCTCTCATCAAAACTCCACCCTAAAAACACGGGTGACACACTGCCAGACATCTCATAATGAACCGTGATGAATTCACTGGATCCAGTGAATTCATCATTCAGTGCTCATGACACTAGATTGTTTTCTTTTTTTTTCTTTCATTTAATGATGGCTACCAGGATGAGAATCACAAATGAAATATCAACTGTAGCTCTAAAGTTGGTGTGTTAATGCGAGTGTCAAAATAACCTTCAGACATACAGTCTGCAGCTCTGCCGGGATTTAACCTGCACAACAGCTACTCAGGTGACATGACAGAATACTTACAGTCTTATTCCTTTCACCTCCTTGTTTGCAGAGGGTAGCAAGAACAGAGAAAACAGTGTTTCTGTTACTGTGAACTACTTACAAAAAGAAACTCACACAAACTCTAAAAATGTTACAATTTCTAATGTATTTGTTACCTCTTTAGGACCTTTTCTGGCATTAACACTGACTTTGTCAGGACTAGTAGTCCTCATGGAGACCAAAACTGGGTCCTAAGGAGGCAGAACCTCATTTCTGAAGAACTGGTTAAGTTTAGAGGTAAGATTTGAATTGTGGTTATGTTAAAGTTAGGGTTAGACATTGATTGGTTATGGTTAAGGGTTAAGGCTGTCGAAATAAATAAAGTAAATATAAATAGCTGCACAAACCCATGTGTGTTGATTCGGCTCAGACAGTGGACTACGTAAAACTTTACTAGGGATTTAATAAAATCCCAAATAAACCATAATTATCTTCCAAAGATTTTTGTTGACTCATCAAATACATGCATCATTAGAGACTTCCTATTATCTACAGAGGTGATACAGTGACTCTACATAGTACACACAGCTTTGGAGCACGACTGCAGTACATTTATCATCATGATGTTCTGAGTCCTCTCTGTTTCCTTTTCCCAGTGACCAACCTTGATATCCAGATCTGTGTCTATCTGCCGGTAGACTCCAGATGTGGAGTAGACATGATCATCGGAAAGAACTGCAGGACAGTAGAAGTCTTCCAGCACGCTGAGCAGACATCGTCTGTCCCAATCATCAGTCACGCGGCCGCCATAGTTGATCTCCCCTGCAGTGTATTTTAGCACCTGGACAAATGAACGCACACGTTGACTGACTGAAAAACACTATAACCAACCAACTATAACCATAACTATAATGATCCAGATTTGGATTCAGACGAGATAGGGAAGTACTGGACATGTGTAACTCACAAGAGGAATGAGAAAACTGGGGCAAACCGAACAAGAACAACAAAACAAGAAAGAGCTTTCTCTCCACCACCTTGTATGGGATGTCCTGGTACTCATCCAGGAACATTTTGAGCTGGCTGATGCAGATGTTCAGGTCTCCGTCTGTGAATTCGTAAGGAATGTTGAAGCCCAAAGGGCCAAACTTCCTTCGCTCCAAAACAATTCCATGGAAGAGACACAGAGACAGCAGCAAAGACTTGAAGTTTGTCATCTGTTGAGGCGAAGAGAACAGTGAGCAGAGGAAAAAAGTTGAAAATACGGCACTGTTTATAGAAAATCAGGCCAAAAGTACTACAAAACAACACAAGACAAAAACAAAATTGATCCAAAGAAGCTGATTTTCTTGTAAAAGTAAATGATAAGGGTGAAAAGATAATGAGCATGAATGGACTCAGTGGGAGGGATCAGACAGACCTTGGTGGAGGAGGAGATGAAATCATTATTCAGCCTCAGGTAGGTTTTCTGTAGGTTGGCCTTGATGCCTCTGGGAGGCTCAATGGTCATCTTGGAACCATTTTGTAGAATGGACACTGGGAACTTGTTGCTGGGGAGACTTGTGAGCCACAGACGGAAATCCTTGTGAACCTGAAAAGAAGGTTAGACATGCAATCACCATAAGGAGAAAAACGCTGGTTAGACAGACATGCAGTTGTATATTCTGTTTGTGTGTATTTTCTGACCCTTGCTGGATTAATGTTTTCGATTAGTCTCTCCATTGATGGCATCCAGCTGGGGGCCAGGTGACAGTTTTGGAAAAAGACCCACTGACCTCTCTCCATGGCAGCATGCATCATAGTTTCAGCCAAGGGACCCTGAATCACACCAGCAAAATCTAAGTAAGCCATGTAAGTTGAGGACAGGATGATGCAACAGTACAACACCAGTCTCAATTCTAATATATGGCGTGGAGAGTGTGTGGCTGTTGACTGGGGCTTTTAGGACAATGAGTTTGGATGTATCTTAAACCCTGCACATATTTGTTTTAATTGTCTCAATTGTAGAGTCTTGGAAGATCAAGAAACTTTAGTGTTATTGTCCTGCAGTGCAGAAACAATCAAACTAAACAAACAAACGAAATATGTTACACTGTCTCAGGCTTTGGTCAGAAAATGGAGAAAAGAAAATTGTTTATTAAGAAGACCATGACAGTGGCATGGTTCTGTAAACAAGTGGCTTTCCCCAAAGTCAAAGGCAGTGCACAAAGTACCTGGCCCTGGCCCAGAGAGATTGCATTCATTTTCTTGGAGAACTGCATGACGTCAGCAAACTTGTAGAGGTCTGCAGCGGGGTCAGTGCCCGGGGAAAGGACAAATATAAGGGGAGTGGAAGGAGACGACTCTTTAAACACCACAGACAGGTCTGATGTCTGTAAAAAGAGGGAGAGAAAAGGACTCATAAGCCATAAATACCACTCATATATACTGTGCAGCAAACACACAATTTTAACTTTTTTTTAGCACTGTATTATTTGAAGAACTCGCTCAAAAAAGAGATGATATACTGTATCTCAAGGGGTCATTTCTAAAGAAATAAATCTCCACCTGAGGTTCTATGAAGTGTTGTCCCAGCTGAGCTGAGACAAAGTCCTGCAGGCCTTGAATGACGCAGTCAGGCCTCAGACAGCGCAGGATCAACAGCTTCTGGAAGGAGTCCAGCTCTGTGTCCCACTGCTCCGGGAGCATCTCCCTGGAGGTAAGCAAAACATTCATCCACACAATGTTAGACACTGACAGCTTCTCCTGCAGGAACGACATTGTGCTTTTCAGTGTGGACGGACCTGTGAGGCTGATTGCTGTCAAACATTCTCTTGAAAGCCTGCAGATGTTTGGTGAAGCTCTCTGCCAGGTTGTTGAAGTTGTCCAGAGCACTGAGGGCCACTATGTCCTGCCATGCCCGCTCTGAAAGCCAGCTCACTGCCGGGTTGGTCATCTCCTGGGCAGGGGTTCCTCCAGATAGCAGGAATCGCCACTCAGCCTGACACAGATTCAAGTGTATCTGTATTCTCTTGTACGAGCTCCAAGAAATTAAATTAATTAATAAAATATAACGAACGAGCGAAAAGAAACTCACCAGGTCAATATTGTTCTCATTCATCATGATGCGAGTGCAGAGAAGGAAGGCAAACATGAGTTTATGCTTCTCAAACAAACTGCGGCACACATTACTGTACAGGCTGAAGGTGAAAAACTCATTGACATTGTTGATTCTCTCCGTCACTGTGTCTGTGAGAAAAAGGGTCAGAAGAAAAGGTCAGTGGCAGCTGATCAGGTTTCTTTGTCATAAACCAATTCTTGAGTATATTCATCTGCACATGCATAACAGAGAGAGAGAGAGAGAGAGAGAGAGAGAGAGAGAAAGAGAGAGCATCATTTTCTGTGTAAATTCTTTCTACCTGCTCTCTCAGAGTTGGCAATGCTAGCCATGAAGATACCAAGGAACCACTCAAGAGAGTACTGGTACATGGGGTCAACACCAGACAGGTCAGATACACAGAAGAAGAGGATTTGTGCACGGCCAGCCACGGCGACATACTCCAGACGGGTGGCATCAATGTCCTGTTCGGTCTTTTCCGCCGCCATGACTTTAGCCTGCCAATAAAACCAACTATTATTAGAAAATAATCTGTGTGTAATGAGGTTGAATGGCTCATTGCTGAATGTAAGGGAAAATAACTAGATTTACAATGAATATATGATATATGACATATTAGAGGTGGAAGCTCTCCAGTTCCCGACCTTGATCTCTCCAGCTTTGACCTTGGAAGCCTCCAGCACTTGGATGAGCTCCTCGTTGTCCACTGGGTTTCCCTCCGTGGAGCTGAGCCTGTACAAGATCTCATCCTCAATTTCTTTCAGCTCCTGTTTCATCTTGGCGTTGCTGACGATCAGTTGGTTTTTAGCCTCCTCCAGGTCTGGACGCTCCTCAGCGACCACCTGCCCCAGCAGCTGATCCTCTAGACCACTGAACGTACACAAATACAGTTGAATACAAACACTAAGACTGAGAGAAAATGTTTTTTTGTTTTTTTTTATGAGATCATTTAAAAAATATTGAATAAATAGTTAATATTATATCAAATCTAAATAGTAGTTCAGTGTAATAAAATTTGATTTGTGTTATCTGTATAAGGTGTGTGTTACCTGGGTGACAGGGTGAAGTTGATGAGCGTGACTTTGGTAGAGACCTCAGGAGAATAGTGTGGGTTCGGCAGCTTGGTCGTGATGTACATCCTGAAGTCTTCATGGTAGGGGATGACTGATTCACCCAGTTTCAGCACCGTGCCCCCTTGCTGCTTAAATGTCTAAGAGCCATGAATGCGAGTTAAGGAGAGAGGTGTGTGGTGGATATTTGACATTGCACACACACAAGTCCTTTTCATTTGTATTAGAATCAATGATGTGTATTCACCTGCTGCAACAGGACAGGCTCCAGAGCAGGATCCAGCTCCTCTCCTACGTTCTCCAAGAGACAGGGTTTACCAAAGCGAATGGTGTTCTCAAGACTGCGTAGGAAATCTTGGTCACTGAGCTTCATAACCTCTAATCCATTGTCCCGCTCCTGGATGGCAAAAAAAATATGGTACCCTCTACAGCAGTGATCAGATCAGTCCATAAAAGGAAGTGTCCTTACCTTGTTTTTGATCCACTTGTTGGCTTGTCCCTGTGGATCAATGAAAAGAGCCCAGCGCAGAGAGTACAAGGCAATCACACCATTCTCCACTGAAAGGTTATCCTTGGGCAAACCTGATATCTACACACATAGAAATGATAAAATATCATGATAATGAAGGGCAATGACTAAGTTCATTGAAAGTATGCATGAAAAATAAACTTGGAGCTTTTCTGACAACAACAACGAGCTACAAATCAAAACCATTTTTATTTTAGACTGGTGATACACAAACACACTTTTGGGTATTATGTTCAATTTCTGCCACCTAAATGTTACACACTAGACCTTTAAGATGTCTTAGGAGACTTTGCCGGTTTGGGTCTGACCTGCCAGGAGCGGATCTTCACTGGATCTCCGAGGGTGCTAATGAGGCTGGGTCTGTCAGTGTGTGGAACATTTAGCTCTTTGAAACAATTCAGCCATTCATCTGCCATGGCTGTCCTGTATTCTCCCTAAACAGAAAAAAACAGTGGGTGAATAATGATTGTGGTGGCTTTTATTTTAGTTTGTGCTTCTGCTAGTTTTAGTTAGTTTCTGCTTGTCATGGTAAAATATACACATTAGAGCTAATGAAGCCTTTAATGTGTTTTCACATACACACAGAGTCATAACCCACTTACAGTGAAGGGCCCCAGGTACGCTATGTATGCTGCCGACAGCAGGACGTCACCCGTTACATTGTTAATCATGTAATCCAGATGTTGTATCGTTTCCTTCCAGCGCACTTTTTCATCTGCCAGTCCGCCAATAAGCTGAAGAAAAGCAATACATTAGCATGAATCAAGTGAATCAATCAACCAGCCAATGATTGACGACTATCGATGTTACAGCAGCTAAATAAAGCATAATAATACACTACTCGTTTGGACACAGGGTAACATGGTGTATCAAACTTGTATTCTGTTCCCGTCCGACTTTTTGTTTTATGAGCTGCTGTAATGCTAAATATCTCTTTTCGAACCTTGTCTGCTCGGACGAGTCGGGCCTCACACAGTTGATACTTGTGGTCCAGCTCATCTTTCTTAGCTTTACAGTCCAGGTACTTGGTCTGTAAAGTGGCAACTCCACCCTCCACCTCGGCCAACTTTGCTTTGGCATCATCCAGAATACGCTGGGTTCCTGCTAAGTCCTCCTGAGCCTCCTGGAGAGCTTGCTGTACAAACAATGTTTGAATTACACTTGTATATGGAAAAAAATTACTTTAAATTCATTTCCACAATGAAATAGTTTTTTTTTGTTTTTTTTTACCCTTTTAGGTTCTACGCCCTTGGCCACAAAGTGATACACATGCATTGCTCGCACCCACTGGCAAATGGATGTACAAGCCTTGGAGACCTTGGCAATGGAGGCTGGTTGGAACTCCTCATTATCTATGTAGGGCTGGATTAAACTGATCACATTGTCAGGGATGTTGTCCTGCAGAAAGGATTAATGTCACAGAAAGCTCTAATATCAGCATCAAAACTAGAAACACAGCGACCTGCCAATTTTCAAATAAAACCGGAGAAAGGCAATAATATTGTTCAGGAAAGACTATGATAACACATAAAAGACTCTAAATACAATAAAACAGGAATAAATTAGATAAGCTACCTTATCATAATTGAATAGGCTGTCAAGAAACTTGGCAGGATCCTGTAACAGACCCTTTCCAGAATCCCAGTAGTCGTCAATCTTGGTGCCAGGCTTCTCTCCGGGTATCTTTTTGGGTTTGATGCCCTTCATAATACACACAGCCTCAATAACCAGTCTCACTCCCTGAGGAGGTCGCTGCATTGCTCGCACCTATGGATATAAAACAAACCTTCAGTAACATAACACATAACAGTAATGGAAGATTATCTTGACCAAATCCCTGACCTCAGTGACATCATTCTTATTAAGTGACTTGAGGCTGGTGAGGGCAGCATCCAGTGCCGGCAGAGCCTCATCCAAGTCTCTCTGGGCATCTGCTGCGATGGACCCTGCAAAACTGGCTTTCTCTGAAGCTTTGGCTTCTTCTGCTTTCACTGACTTCCGGGTCTCCTCTGCAACCACCGTGTCTTTCTGTCAACGTTACATATAAACCACAATCAAGATACACATTTCAGTGATTTCAATTTATACATTTCAGTGTGGATTGTAAAGAAAAACTTAGTTATTCACTTTAGTTTACCAAGGCAACATTGTCTTTAGACAAAATAATACAACTAATGAAATCTTTACTTTGATGGTCTCCATGGTGACTTCAGTTTCTCGAGAAGCCTCCTCCAACAGGGGTCGCATTGTTTCCAGCTCCTCTTGCATTTTACTCACATCCTCCGCTGTGCTAAGGAGCTACAGGAGACACAAGAGTGTTAATACGTATACATTCATTCATACTATTAAACATACATATCCACTCAAGTAATGTAAGAGCAAATTATTATCATCATCTGTGGCCTGCCTTGTCCAGACCAGTCTTCATGCGCTGACGAGCACTGCACAATTCCTTCCTCTTGCGTCCAGTGAGAGCTGAGAAGATTTTGAGCAGCTCCAGGTAGCTCTTTGGTGTGACGCAGTTGTGGCGGGAAAGCTCAGCAAGGTACTGTTCACACTTTTTGGCAACCATCTGGTGGATTTTCACACACATCATTGTCTAGAAAAGGGGAATCAATCAGGGAGAATATGCTCAATTGAAAGTTATTTCAGTAATTGAGGTTTATATTTCTAATAAAGGTGCAGACTCAGATGTTGTTGGAGTTAAAATAATCCATCCAATGACTGTGAGCAGTGACTGAATTGGAAATGCTTTGAATTTGTCAAAACATTTCAATGAATATGTAGCACAGGCTACTTTGGACCACGACAGAGTTACTTCCATTCCAAACAATGCATTTTGTTCTCTTACATCAAATTATTTTCTCCAATTAGAAATGATTTACCATCCATTTTTGTGCCCAATTGTAAGTCGAATTCCCTTATAAATGTACACACACCACACATGTCCATCATTGTATCTTTCAGTGCACTCACTCTCATTCACAGGTATATAAACTTAGCTACATTAGTCCACATGTATGCCAGTGAAATTTATTGACCTTAACCATTTCAACTACATGCTTAACCTCATTCCTTAATTAATGGCCCTTTTCCACTATGGTCCCAGCTCGCCTCGCCGCTCTACGGCACAGTTTAGGTTGGTTTTCCACAACAAAAATAGTACCTATTTAACGTGGGTAGAGTCATCACTGCACAGCTGCTTGAAACTGCTGTGACTTCATTTGTCACACACAAACTAGTGACTAGTAAAGCAGTTGTTTTCAGTGTAACTGAATCATTAGAATCAGTTAATTAAAAAATATTTGTTCAGTACTTCCTCCATGACCGGAGCACAGACTCCGTCTGACACAGTCACTGGACTAAATACAGCGGCAGTGTCTGTGATGCCAGTCGCCGGTGTCGATCAGCAGTGCTGTCGTTAAATACATGCGTGACGTTGTTCACTATGCTACTATATACACAAACGTGTCCTCACCAGTCCCTCCATGGCTGTGGGGCTGGCTTCAAGCTCAGGCAGCTCATTAAGAAAAGATGTGGCCACAGCCAGCAGAGCCTCCTCTGGCCAAGCGCTAAACCAGTCTATGGTGCAGCACGTCACCAGCGAGGGAAACTGCCTCAGCCGGGCACGAAAAACCTCACCAATGGGACTGCAAGATTAAAAATGGAGAGACTTACGGCAATGTGGAAAGGGGAGAATGAGGAGGAATGGTATAAAAACACAACTGCAGAGTTACGAACCTCATGCAGAGCACAGTGTGGATGTTGTTGCGGACCCTCCTGATGTAAGCAGCCATGAGGTTGGCTTTCGTTGGCTGCTGTCCCAGATCCAGCACGACTGGCTTCATTGCTGTCAGGATGCATTCCTGCTCATCTGCTGCATACAGGTTGGGAACATCCCCAGAGTTCAAAATATTGTTGATATCCTCCAGGAAAGACTCGCTTTTAATCTGTCAGATTATCACAAAATAAGAGTGAGTCAAAAGGTAGCATGACTTGTAGAGATACATACTCACAAATACTTCATTCCAGATTTGTATTTACTCTTTCATTTCATTGACACACAAGCTGCCAACACCTGCAATCTATGCTAGAAAAATCAATATGTATGCTCATGATGCAGTTATCCCCACAAATCCATAATACAGGTGCTAAGAAAGTAATACTGTATACCTGTGTGTCTACAAAAAGGAAGGTGATTGGCTGGTTCTGGAGACCAGCTTTCAGCATGATGCTTTTGATATCCTCCCTCCACTCTGTTTGACCATAGTTTTTAGACAGCTCAATCTGGAAACACTCATATTCTGACCTGAATAATGACACACACTGTTAACACTGGGCACATGACTAAATACTCACACACTGACGTTTGTTAAATATTTTACATGATTTTTCACTCTTATACCTCCATTTATCACATGGCAGTAACTTTAACAAATTTGACACAAAATACTGACTATAATGACCATCACATCACATGTCATTTTATGTCAATCTTTCATGTCTATAGTATGCATAATATTATATGCTCTGGAAAAAAACACTAACCGATAGCACAAAAACATTATAAATCAACAATGATGAATGATCACGGTCTTAAAGGGAGAGGATCAAAGTCTTACATGTGCGAAGCGAGCTTAGTGAGTGACTGGCGTCCACTACCGCCCACTCCGAGCAGCAGGGCATTGCCCAGGGGCTGACGCAGGATGCGGCTGATGCGGCACACATGCTCAATGGCATCCATGAAGAGCACCAGCTTCATTTTGGTGGTGCTAGTCTGGTTGTAGTCTTCCATGTATTCTTCCATCACTTTAAGTACCTAAAAAAAATTACAATGTAAATGAGGCATAAGAAATAAGTATGCCATCATATTAAACAAATGTATCATTAATCTGAATCAGAAATCTTTTCACACAGAATTATATATTTTATTTACTTTTTCCAAAACCAAAATTTTTAGGCATTTTTGCCTTGACTTGCCAAAGTTAGTGATAAAGAGACAGGAAGCCGGGTGAGAGTGGAGGGGAGTGACATGTAGTAAACGGTCTGAGTCAAACTGAGGATCTTCAAAAACATTAAAATTCAGTCACTATTGACAATTATCATTATCAGATTATTAAAAGGTTGATTTGTGCTTATTCTCCTAAATAGAAGTTAAAGAAACTTGTTGACTGTTGTTTTAAACTTTCACGAACAGAAAGCACATTTGACATATCTATTAAACATCCAATAGCTAATTACATGTTAGCCCTCAGACTGTGTTGAAACTATTGCAGAAAATTGTATGGCAATTCTTTTGAACTGAACATTTATTTTTTGTATAGAAAAGTGTGAATTGAAGTTCCGGTCTGTTAGCTGTTATGGTAGCAATGACTAAAACACAACACAGGCCATGGGTCCACTCACCTTTTCCTTGTCTTCTATGATTGTGTAGACTTTGTGGTCAGCTCCAGGAATCATGAAATCCCCATAGAGAACAGGTTGGCAAGACACTACCTCTTCAAACCTGCAATCAAACTCCTGAATGCAATCTGTCAGGAGCCTGTTGAACCAGTCCCTGTCTTCAGCACACACCAGGCGGTCCTGGAAAACCCGGCAGCTCTCGTGGTACCACAGCCGCAGCAGCTGCAATTTGTCCTAAAAACCCCAACATAATTTACCCGTCCTCCTTTCATCAAAAACCACTTAATACTCTGTTTTTACATCTTTCCGTTTCAAATAGTCAAAAAGTGATTCATCCTGAAAAAGTTCCTCTCAGTAAAGAGGTTATTATCACCTCCGTATTATTATTAGTTTGATTCTTTTGGATCAGTTACCTGTATTATCCCAGCCTCAGCCATGAGGATGCCCTGGAAGACCTTGGACAAGTCTCTCAGATTGAAGGTGTAATGGGACTTGGACGGAGTTGGTAGAAGTTGGGAGGTAATGGTAGAGTAGACTTGGATAGTGGCAGCTACAAGGGCATCATTCAGCGGCTGGATGGCTGGCACAGGTCCTGATGAAAAACAACAGGATAGAAGTGACATTTAATTATGCAATTCAGTGGAAAATATATTCACTTTAGTCTAGACAACAGGTTTTAATTAGACAAACATTTCTGTTTGATGTGCTGTATAAATAAAATGGCTTAAAATGACAAATGTATCTTTCTATACTATGCATGCGATGATTATGACGGACGTCTCTTCCTGTGACGACAAATCAGTGGCCGGCAATTTGACGACGTCACGCTTAGTGCCTACTCAGCTCACTTGGAACCTCGCCAGAGCAGGTACTAAAAAAAGTACCTGGTAACAGGTACTATGCTAGTGGAAACGCAACTTAACCGTGCTGTGCCAAGCTGAGCCGAGGCGGTGGAAATGCGCCATTAGAATGTGTGTTTTGAAGCGTAAACCTCAGAGGCAAACAAAGAAGATCCCTTCTGGTATTCAAAAGGCCACCGTAGTTCTCTGACATGCTTAGGAAAGGGAGGGGTGAGCATTATTGTACTAATTCTTATATAGTGGACCATAAAGTTCTTCAATCCTGCACTTGTCCCACCATTGATATGTGGCCTTACAATTAAAGATCTCAGCAGTACTGACTCACCCATCCAACTGCCGAGGATGGTGGAGAAAATCCTCTTCTTGCTGGCGTCCTCCATTTCAGTGAAGGACAAGAAGTTGAAGTGGCGCGTGAAGCGCTGGGTGACGGGATTTCGGCCTCCACCTGGAGGTCCCATGGCACAGGCAAAACTCATGTCCACCAAGTGCTTGAAAGTACCTTTGAATTTGGGACAGGAACAACAAAACAGATTCTCAATCTGTTGGATTTTTCACCTTTCTGATCAATCAGTCATCTAGCATGAACTAATATTACTGTTGTCACAGTGAAATATGGTACAATAGTTTACAATTAGTACAAAAGAGACAAAATCCAAAAATAAACAACTATACTGCAATTTGCTCACCAATCTGCTTCCTGTCATACCAGCCTCCGTGGTCGATGCACTGACGCAGCAGCTCAATAGGAGGCTGGGCACCATAGGTTTCCAACAATGGCATGTTAAGATCATCAATAAAGAAGATAAAGTGCTTTCCAATTGGAGGCCCAAACACACCTTTCCGCCTGATATGCAGATACAAGCATCATTCAAATGGCGAGTCAGAAATACTGAATATGCATTGTTGCAATCAAAGAGCTGGCGAACCTTTTGTCAAGTTTACTGTCAAAGTAATCTTGAGTTTGGTTGGCTGAGGTGCGAGCAGAGAAGACAAGGAAGTGTGTGACGTATTGAGCAGGCATGTTCTTCAGCAGCTTGTCTGACATGGTGAGGGTCTTTCCGGTTCCAGTTGGCCCGATACAGAGCACCTGAATCACAAACACATTAAATACATTAAACCACTGGTCTTTTCGAAATGGGATTTCTTTAACATAATAGTCCAAACAAATGCTTTTAAGATTAAGTACTCACAGGTTTCTTATTGGTTAAAAGCATATCAATAAGGAAGGACATTCTCACAGTGTCAACAGTGGGAATGAGGATGTCAGCATAATTTGTCTCTGGAGTGATTACAATACTGTTGGTGTATTTCATCCAGGTCACCCACTGGACCTGGAATACAGACAAAAAGACGAATGGGTCAGTGGAGATAATGAAATTAAATAGCATCTGCCTTCCATACATAATCTGTATTTTCAAACCACATCTATTTACCTGTCTTTCCTCATCTTCATCATCCTCATCCTCCAAGGTACTAATCCCTGCATCATCAAGTCTGTAGTCATATACTAGGCCCTCATCTGGAAGAGATAATTGAATCTGAAGGGGGAAAAAAAATACATTTGTGTTATTTGAAATACACCTCTGTTCAGAAATAATCCAGTAAATTCTCACATTAAACAAGATAAAGCAGGAGCTTTGATCTGACCTTCTCCTCTGCCATCTTGTTTCTGAGCCAGGCACTGAAACGCTGGCGGCTAGCTGCGTCTCCTGTGGCACCTACACTCCACACCAGAGAAAAAATGAACCAGGGCTCAATCAGCTCCTTCACACGCTCCAGTTTCTTTTGAGGTGGTGGCCTTTGATCCTATAAGACAGTAAAGAAATGATTAAGTGAGCACAATGAATACAGCAGTGTTGTATTAGAGCCAGTATACACAACAGAAATATTGTTTTTAATTTTGCGTTAAAGCAAAGCTCACACCTGTTTAATATCAAAAGGATTGAAGAAGCAGTCCATTAGTTTAAGCAGACTACAGGCAAGGTTACTGTCTAGAGATGTGATGACCTCCTTTACTGATGTGTGGACAAATGTGATAGAATCCTGTTTACAGAAAAATACAGAAAAATTATGTAGTAGCAGTGGATAGTTTATAATATCATTCTCAAAATGAGTTAAGGTTGCTGGTCTTTATGAGTTATGTCTTCCTTCTCACCTGCAGGAATCGACCAAACAGGGAGTTGAGCTGCTCTGTGTATGGTTTCAAGAGTTTAGGGAGGCGTCTCAACCAGCATTCTGTAAAAGAGATGAGGCCCAAAATACTGGGTTCCAGGTAAACCATACCACAGCGAGACACCGTGGCGGGGGAAGCCACCGCCAAATCCTGCACCTCAAACATCATGGTCATCTCCTGCAGGAGAGGGCAACACAAAATATTTGAATGCACCTGGGACAGACAGTAACACCAACAAACAACCAACAATGCAAGACTGTGAAAAGTGTTACATCAGTGAGCTTAATGATTTCCCCAGAGCTGAGGCACAGTTTTTTGTTGTCATCCAGCACAGTGTTCATGTTCTCGATCCACACAGCATCCACCGGTCCATCGAACATGTACCACTTTTTATCTTTGTCCATAGATGCTACTCCACCACGTATGAGAGAGGAAAGGATACCATCTGTCCTACAAGAGGGAAAAAGGACAAAGTGGATCTGTTCAGTAAGTATAATGTCCATATTGTTTGTTCTTTTGTTTGTACGATCATTGTACGAGTTACAGCATTTCTTACCACTCGTGTGTGAGCAAGTCGTACTCCCCATACAGCTGTCCCATGGTGATAGATTTAGGGTTGAGGACAGATATCTGAACTTGCTCATACACACCACCACTCACAGAGGGCTGGCCCTTCAAAGCTGTCATTGCTTCAGCCAATATCTCATAACACTGAAACACACGTCAGTGACACGTAAAGATAGGACACTACACTGCAAGACAAACATCATAATGCAGCTGGAAATAAAACTGAAGCAACATGTAGAAGACTCACTTTGGTTTTACCAGATCCAGAGGGTCCCACCAACATGAGACCATGTCTCACCACAGTCGTCTCATACAGCTGGATACACTTACTAATGAACCCTGCAATCATTACATCTTTTAATTCTATTAGAAAAAGCAGTGGGATAATATCTGAAAATAAAAACCATGAACACACTAACCATCCACATCTTTGAGGTTCCTCTTGGTGCACACATTGCGCATGGATTCTTCAAGTGTACCATAGTTGATTGGCTCCTGTTTTGTGTTGGGGAAAAGATCTGACACTATACCGTTGAAGAGCTTTAGGTCATCTTGTAAGAACTTGGGAACATTGACGTCTTGTATGGCCCGCAGGCAGATCAACTCCTGGGGACAATGTGACAAAAGATTGTCTTTCTTGCTTGGCAGGGAAAGTGTCATTCAACGATCATTTCATTTTTTTCATACTTTTATTAAAAATATAGGAACCATTTCTGACCTCATTCATGTCAGGATTTTCTCTCTTGAGGTTTCCAGCAGCTGAAATCACTGTCTTCACAGCTCTCATACCAAAATCATAATGATCCTTCACACAATCAAGAACAAAATGTAAGATTTCACCTTTAATGCCTGGATTTAATACACAAATACCGCTAGTGAGATATTAGTGAGATTAGAGACAAGATTAAACACATCATAATTCTGGCATTCTTTAAATCTTCATTGTACCTGAGAGCTGAGCTGTTCAGAAGAGAGCTTGAAAGTGGCGGTGATCTTCTTAGAGAGGACTTTGGCGTCACTGAAGCCAAACGAATACAAGGAAATCTCAGCTATCATAGCATAGTCGGGAACCATCATGGCCACAGGACGAAACAGAGCCTGTAAAAGACATATGCTCTTATTTGATGAATACCATTTACTTGTCCTCAGTGTTATACCGATTCTTAAAGCAGCCAAAAGAAGATGAAGAAGAAGAATTATACTTTCAAACCTTTAGATTGTCAGGTAGTTCTGTGCGGCCAGCATATCCAGGATTCATGGTAATGAACACAGCACACGAGGGGACAAGAGGGATCTCTGTCCCCTCAAACTCAAACCGCTCCACCTAAAAATCATCTATATAGTTTTAGTGTGTAGTGTTTTTAGTGAGGATAAAACATCCATTTACCACCTCCCAATGGTTTGAACATAGCGCACATTTGTTTGTATTTCAACTTTCTAAAGCATATGGCTTTAACATGCTGATTTATATATAACAATGTTGGTTTGTACATTATATTTTACAGTTCATGCTTCAAGGTCTGTGTATTTGCTCCAGGAGAAGTTTAGCCAACATTATGCATTTAGCAGAATAAATAAAACTGTATTTCACAGTCACACAAACAATAAAATACTCATTGTAATTTTTCACAACACACAATACAATTTCTCATAAATAAGCTTCTCACCCTTTGCTGTTGGGCCTTTTGTATTGTGGTGATCTGTTGTGCCACCACAGACAGCACCTCTACATCGATACGATTAAATTCATCAAAGCATGCCCAGGCACCAGAACTGTAAAATGGAAGACATAACAATATTACCATTTGTGCCATTCAATAGCAAAATTGATAAGTAATACACTGAACGTTTCTTACCTGGCCAGTCCTTTCAGAAACTTGCCCATAGCAATGAAGTCGAGCTGATCAGAGCAATTGAAAACCACAGTTTGAATGGCAAGAGCCTTTCCAAGGTCTTTGGTGGTCTCTGTCTTTCCTGTTCCTGCTGGGCCTGCAGGAGCGCCTCCAAACTTAAGGTGTAGAGCTCCTGTCAGTGTCAGGTAACATCTGAAAGAGCCAGGAGGAGGTGTGTTCAAAAGGGCTCATACCATTCAATCGAGCCCACTTCAAATCTGTGTGTACCTGTCAGTGAGAGGGGTAATGACCAGGCGTCCCGTGTTACCAAGATACTCGTATCCATACAAGAACTCGGCATTCACCGCACGGATGTACAAATTATCTTTTGCCCAGTAATACCTGCAAACAATCAGTACATTTCTCACTTGTACACATATATAATTAACAGGGACAAGAGTGAAAAGACAAAAAAAATAAATAATCAAATGTTTAACCTTAGCTGACTGATCCACTCAAAGTCACTGACACTTGAAACCTTTTGCTCCACTAGCTTGGTTGCTACCTCCTTAGCATGGACCTCTATGACAATAAGGGCAGAAAGCACGGCTCGTTGCATCTTCGAGATACCTCCTCTCACCAACTGCACCAAGTCACCCAGCTTCACAAACAAACAGCAAAATGATGAATGTGTCAACATACTACAAAGTGATATGTAAATAGATCAGTGTGATTGTACACAATAAATGATGGGTGTATTTCACAGATTTGGGATATGTAATGTTTTGTAACTTTCAAATTTGTTCACACCTGTCTTTGCAGCTGGGGGTAAAGGCGGTCGGCCATGTCTCCCTGCTCCAAAGCCTCAGACACCTCAGAGGTCCAGAACACCTGACACCCAGCTATCACCACTTGACCAGGCCACGATAACACCCACTCTGTGCGAGACTGCTGAGGGGTCAAGAGAACAGACAAAAATCTTACAGCCTAAAAAAAATGAAATATAAACTTTGCAAGGTTAATAAACGTGTCGAAACTCTTTAAACTGCCATTTAAAGTCAATATGGAAGACCTCGGGGTAGACTTTGAGTGAGCGTTCAATGTTATCCCTCAATGTGGCTTTCATGGACTTCTCCACATCCCTCAGCCAGTCTTCCACATTTCCACTCGGCCTCACTGGCAGGAACAGCTTGACCTCCTCCCCTTCTCCGGACAACATATGGGTGATCTGTAGCTCTGACTGAAATTTAAGCTGACAGATGCAGTATTTTAGTCATGAAATAATCCTAGTAATCTGTAAGAAGAGTGAGCGTACAGAAAACCACCAGGCGAAAACAAACCTGAGCAATGTTCTCAAAGCATTTGCGCAGGTGTGGTTGAACAGCAGTGGGATCTTTAGTCTGGGAAAGAATCTCCAGGAGCTCATCGTCAGACAGGAAGTAAAACCTAACAACAAACAGCCACTGTGTATTACATTATACAGTGTGTGTGATTCATTCAGTGGAGTGAAAAGACTGATCAAAATCCTTTTTTAGGACTGATTCACTGTGGCTTGCCTGGGGAAGGAGCGTCGTTTTGTCTCCAAATACTCGGTCAGACCCTTCTGTACTTGTTCCAGAAGTGTGTTGCACTTCTTCAGTTTGTCTCGTAGACGTACATCTGGACACAGCACAATCACCTGCAAGTAAACGCAGAGTCATGATGAAGGTTTACCACAAAGCAGTGTCATTATTATCTACTCAAAGCTCTGTCCTCTTCTTTTTCATCTGTTTTATGTTATAGCATTACTGCCTTCTTCTCATTCCCTTTTTTTTTGTGATCAATTATTTTTATTTTTATTTCCAAAAGAGAAGGGCATGATGCAAATCAGAGACAATAATACAACAAGTATTATACACTTCCCTTTACCCACCCCTCCAGAATACCCTCCAGAATCCTCCTTCTCATTCCTTATTCCTTCATCATCACGTTAAAATTACGCCCTGTCGCCATGAAGCTCTGACCTTTGGATTATTAGAGGCCGTTTTCATGACTGTTCTCCACATTTGCTCCATTTGCTGGTATCGTTGTCCTTCCACAGGAAGCTGCTGGTTGATGTCATCAGAGCTAAAGATGGGCTCCAAGTAGAGCCAGGTTCGCTGGCAGATCAGCCACTCCTCCAGTACATCCTGGAAGAAACACACACAAGGGCAGTAGTAACACAATGAACAACGAGAGACATTGCAATAGTATGTGTGCGTTTGTGTGTATGTGTGTACTTGAGTCATTCTGAGCTTGCTCTCCCACGTGGTGATGCGGCCCTCAAAAGCTTTCTTGAAGGGAGAGAAGGACATGCTCTGTGTCATGACAATTTGGTCATCCAGCAACTGGGACACTTCATCTGTACTCTTTAGGATGTAGGTGCCTGTCTCCTTGTAAGGCACAACATCAAAAACTACTGTTGCCCAATCTTGTTCCATCTCCAGGGCCTGTTTGAGAAGGTGTGGGATAAAAGGTAGCAGTTGTGTCAAAGTCACTCACACATTGTCACTGTGCATCAACAACCAAAGTTCACTTTTGAAGGTTGAAGGTTCTGTAACGTGTGTCGTTGTTATCATATTGTTATTATTATGTTTCTTCACGTTCAGATAGTCATCGATAAATAAAGTTGTCTGGGTAACAGTCTGTAAAACTCGCACGAGTAGCTCCAGTGTACAAAATAAAAAGTATAAAATAAAAAAAACAACAGACAATACACTGGCTAACTAGTAGTACCGAATATTTCCTTCCTCACTCTGACTCACTCTATAAGGTTTGCCCTGGAAGTTGTAGCAGAGGCACACAGGTAAAATGACTTGACATCTTGAAGAGGTGACCAAAATGGAACAGTCCATTACTTTGACTAGTAAGTAAGTGTATTTCCATGGACTTTAAGACTGATGGAAATTTCATTAAACGTCACATTTAGAACAGTACCTGCTCAATGCTGTACTCTTTTGCAGCCACTTCAGCTACATGAGTTATATCCTCCACGTGGCTCTGCAGGCCAAACTCCAGGCAGCGGGAAAAAGTCAGGTTGGCTTTCAGCTTGACTGTCATCTTAATGCGTTCGGACAACATCTCCCAGTGGCGGCTTCTCATTCCCGGGTTCCTCAGACCCTGAAGCAGAGGGACATGTGGACGGAAGTCCTCGATCTTGCTGCAGATAGTATTTGCCACCATCTGGCAGTCTGGTGTCATGTAAGAAAAAAGAGAGCAGATTCAGAAAAAGAAACAGGTCAACCCACAGCACACAAACTCTGAGTAGTGATGCATGTGTCACCTACCAGGAATCTCCTTGAATTGTTGAATACATTTTTGCATGGTCCTGTGGGCATCTGAGACATTGCGCTCCAGCTGCTCAGGGTCAATGGAAGACAGTGGGTCATTGAGCCAGCTCTCGTGCCACCGTAGCCAGTCCGAGGTGGTCGTCCAGAGGTCTTTTAAAGGTTGGAAGTCTTTTATCAGCTTCTGTACGTGGTCATACTGTAATACACATTTTAAATTGTCGGAAAAAAAACAAGCCAAATGTATGCTGTATTTTTCTTTTCAAAGCCATCTGGAATTACATTTTTTTTTCTTTCTTTTGCTTACGTTCGTAGCAGGAAGTCCAAATAGACGTTCTCTGGCATTGTAGGTTTGGGCCATTGTCTGGCACTCCATAAGCTGCTTGCTTGTACGCTTCACCTTGTTGGCCATCTCATGAGCATGTTCAATGTCTCCATGGCCCGCTAACCCAGCAACCAACATCTGTATACACAGTTGGGATCATCAGTAATGTCACACATAACCCAATTCCAGGCGCATCCAAAGTGCTTTAACGTCAGAAATATTTTGAATTATCATTATCATCTAAGAGGAGATTAATCTAATTAATCTGAAAACCACCCGAAACTCACGGCAGGCACTGTAAGGTAGTCGTTCTGCCTTATAGTGGACACCCAGCCATAGCTGACATTGTAGGTGCTTATTAAAGCTCCAGTGTGTGACATTTGGTGATGTTTGTTGTTGTTTATGTTGTTTGTGAACAGAACCCATGCAACCTAATTTGTATGCTTCATGTTTCAACTGAATATGGGCTATGTCGCTTTCTAGCGCTATGTTGTTATTCAGTGTGTCTTCACATAAAACAGTCACTCCCTGTGTGCAACGCGGGAATATCACTGTACAACATGAGGTATAAAGACAGCTATACTGTACTGAGAAATGCAAGTTTCTCTTGGTTTATATTGGTTTAGCTGACCTGTAGAGAGTCTAGGTGTTCCTCAAAGCTGTTCTGATTGACTTGCTGGATCTTTCGAAAGCATTCCTCATCCTCCATATGCTGGACCGCTGCTGCTTCCATCTGTCTGATTATCTTTCGAGGCCATCCAATAGCTGCCCACCTACAAAAATTAATCAATTTAAAATCCCCTCACTTTGCTAATGTCTCTTTATCTCACTTGAGAATTATATTTCATTTATTTGTACTTTATACTGACTTTTTATTGGTGTCCTCATTTGAAACAGAGTAGAAAAAGTCTTCTAGTTGCTCATATTCTGACAGGATCTTGCCAATACTTTCCTGAAAGAGAGAATAAGAGTTAATGGAAAAAGTAAAACTTCATATATATGAGTAGCAGAAATATACACGTCACCATTTCAGTCCTGTACCTTGTAACCCCTGAGCTGCTCTGGGATTTGTCCCATCAAGTCCCTTTTCTCGGTCAGCTCCTCAATGCTATTGGGCTTCTCTTGCAACTTCCTGCTCAAAATGTTCCACTCTTCACATGCCTTAAACACAAGACAACAACATCTCCAGTTGGAAGTAACTACCTCATTCACACACACAGTACATTACTTACTTACATCATCAACCTTCTTGCGTAGCTTCAGAGCAAGGTGATCCAGTAGTGCCTTGGCAAAAGCTTTCCTTTTGTTAGAGAGAGCCTGACGTACAGCTTCTACTCGCACGATAAATGGACCAATCACAATGGAAGATGGCAATGAGTGTTCGATCCTTTCCTTTTCTTTGAGCTGCTGTTCCACCACTTTCCTCACTTCCTGGGATGTCTGTTCTGCATTCGTTTGGCAACTGGCATAAGACATACACAAACAACACAAATCAGCAATCATTCAGAAAGAGAAAAATGCTTTTATTTAACAAAGAAATCTTCTTAGTGAAGGGTTGAAGTTTTGAGAACCTAAACACTGTCATTTAAAAATCAGAAACCTACTTGAGAAATGTTTCACTGTCCATGTTGTGCAGCTCTACATGGTCCTCATATTTAGCAGCATAAGCCCTGAGAGGTATGGCTGCTTGTATCAGAGTGTTGCAGACCTTCTCTCTCAGCTCAGTTACTTCTGGTTCCCACAAATGAACCGACATGAGAAGGTCACCGCCAATAAACAACTTCTGCATCACAAACTTGCATGGACAAGAGAGGAACAAATGTTAAATGTCTGTTTTACTTAAATGTCGATTGATGCTGATTTCAACATACCTTGTCAAGCTGTGGAACATTGTGTGTGGCCAGGATGCCTTTATCAAACAGGTTAACAACAGATGTCTCAAAATTCTGCAGTGGCGTGCTGTAATGGACCCCAGTCTGGTCCAGAACCATGTCTACTAAGAACAAAGGGTTCTTTTTTGGCCTGCATATGAAAAATCGAGACGTATTATCAATACAATAACCAATATTCTGTCAATCTGTCAAACACATACAAAACTGAGCTTAAGTATAATATGCATATATAAGGGAATAGAAAAAAACCATACAAATGCTTAATGATACATGTGCACATGCAATGCATTCTGTCCTACTTGTATGGGCTTGTGAGAAGGTCGTTTCCCCAGACCAGGTCCTGAGGACACGTGAGCACACTTTGGCAGGCATCCAACAGAAGGTGAGTTAGGCTGAGCAGTGAATCCAGCACAAGGTACCGCAGCGAGTCCTGCATATGCAATTGCACCACCGCCATCAGTTTGTAAAGCTTGGAGAATTTGTACACGTCCCAGACACTTTCATTTATGTTGTATGCGCCCCGGCCGACATTTGCCAGGTGGGTACGGATGCTGTTGCTCAGTGTGACAATCCATGTTTCCCGAAGATACAAGCTTATCTAGAGAGGGACAAAAAAGATGTGGTGTTGGTTTAATCAACACAAGCCAGCATGGTTTGTTTGTCTAGTGTGCTTTAGCTGTGTGATGTGTAAAAAAGAAAAGAATATTTTCAAAGTCTAGTGCTGGTGAAAGTAAAGCTACCTGAGTGTGCATACGAGACTGTATGACTTCAAACTCGTCCAGACGCCGCGGTTTGTTCGTGGTGACGTTGAACAGCCTCAAGGCTGCTACTTTGTCGCACTCAGACTTCACATTCGATAATGCATAGATCACCTCTGCTTTTGTCAACAGAAATCGGGAGACAAATTCGAAAAAGCTCTTCTTATAGTCAAAGTGAGGAACTGAAACGCACCCTGAAGGCGGAAAGAAACCAGTGTTTAGATTTCGAGGTCATTTCAGATTTCTTTTTGCCAACATATATCTTTAATCTCCACTTACCTGACTCAAACTAATGCATTCAAGGCTCACCTTTTTGTGGTACATAATCAGTGTCCTTCTTTGGTAAAGTGACGTGTGAAAATTCCTCTTGGTGACTCATTACAACTTTGTCAAAGATCATACTGTTCATAGTACGGTCATATTCCCGCTTGACGCCTTCCTCCAGGTCTCTTATATACTTCTCCACTCTACACACAGATTAATAACTTTATTTACACCAGTTTCAGTTGCCAGTCAACATAATTCAACTTCAACTCTGTAAGCTCTGAATCCCAACATACAATTACAGCAGTAATATGACACCGAGACTACTTACATATTCAGCCTGAGCCCAGGAGTTGAAAGGACATGTTTTTTCATACGCTTCAGACTGTGGGTGTCAAGAGATGGTGTCCCCTCCCAGATGGGCATGCAGTCAAGAGCCAAGTTGTAGAAAAGCTCAGACTCTCTTTTTTCCCTCTCACGCAGAGCAAACTGAAGCCGTTCAATAAAGACACGTGGGTCTTCGGCACTGAATAAGAGTCTGATTCTGGGTACCCAGTATTTAGCACCTGGTAGCAAAGACATTCCTCCTATGCAACAAAGGGAGGAAGAAAGCATACAGTGAACATGATGAATGAAGAGTAATAGAGACAATTATGTCAAGGAAAATATCAAAAAATAGGATTACCATCTTCATCTGTCTGTTCTCTGTTATGAACCTTCTGCACCAGGTACTGGCACTTATCTTCACTATAGTCAAGAACCCCCACTAAATACCAGCTGTCGGCACTTTTGTTGTTCTCTTCAAAAGAGAAAGAAGAAAGGACCAATGAATGACCAGAAAATAGTGATATATTTTACCCTTAAAGTCTTGTTACCTGTGGGCAGCAAGGCTTTTGCAGGAATGGGTTTTTGATCAGACGATCCTTCAGCTTCGCCCAGGGCAAGCCAGTCACCTGGAGTACGGCAATCATAGTCCTCGTTGTCAAATATCTAAAGCAGAAATTGAAAAAATATGAGTGGCAAGGTACTAAACTCCAAAATGTAACATGTAACACCGTACTGTATCTGTACAGTAACAGACTCACCTCCAGTGGGAGAAAGGGTGACACAGGGTTGCTTGGCATGGTCCCATCTTTACTGCTCAGATGTCTTGGCATTATAAAATTAGAGTCAATGTGTTTTTCTTTAAGAAGCTGTTCAAAGTCCAACTTCAAGAATTCCCTTCGACGTCTGTGATAGAACAATATGACACAACATAAATTAGCCATAACAACAGGCAGATAAAATAAAGAAAGGACCACACTATTAGCAAGTGTATGTGTATGAGAAAATTACTAATTATCTAATTGTATTATGCCAATTAATTCCAGTACCTCTTTTATCACATAATGGTAAACACAAACACAACAAACCTCTCTATCGCTAACTTGCGGGGTATCTGGCCTGGAATGGTTTGGTACGGTATCTGGACTTTGGGTGTATCTCCCCCCAGGCAGAAGTAAGGATTCTGAGTTAGCTGTGAGACAGGTCCGTAGTAAACCGCTTCAACCATCTCGCACTGGTCAGTCAGAGTCCGGGCAGAAGTTGTCACTACAAAAATGCACAGCAAAGTTTTTCTTCTTCTTTCAGCAAAATATTCTCCGTGCAAAGGAATTCAAATTAATCAAAATGCCTTAATGTGTGGAAGAGACGTCACATGTCTGTGTGCGGTACTCACTCGTCTGAAGGCTGGATTGTCCCTGTCGTTTGGGCTCTGGAGGTTTGTCAGGAGGACGTGGCAAATATTTGCGCTTCATCCTCTAAGAGAATAAAAATAACTTTAAGTGACAACAAAAAAGCACGTTGGGGAAGTTGTGGGCAGAGTTCCCAGCATGCTTTGGATAATGCTGCGTTTAAGTTGTGTTTTATAATTGTCATAGTAATATTACAGTTATTTAGCTTTACTGTCTCGTTTATTATTAGTGTTTATTATAGTTGCAGTCACTTTAATAAAGAATGTATGTTGGCACCCTAACATAAAGCTAATGTAACGCCCAGAGCCGACATAATTGAAGCGATTAAATGTACATTAGAGGTTCATCACTGTGAGTTTTATTCTATAGATCAAGGGGAACAAAACGTAAAACCCAGGTTATAATGTCTGTGTGGATGTCTTGCTCTCTGTGTATTACATCTGTATCTGTGTTACTCATAACCTACTTGTAAATGGTCTCTGCAATTTTAAAACTAACTTTCTGTTCCAAATGTCCCGCATGGAAACTGGAAAAAAAAGGGCTTCTGTATATTCTGCAAGGAAAGAGCTGCAAAGTGAGTTGATCTTATTAAATGCTTTTAAACTCCAAGAGAAAGAACTAGAGGCAGATTCCCTGAGATATGACTGCTTTTAGCTGTGAGCTAGTTAAAAAATTGTGTTTTCTTTTGTTTTCTTTTGTCTTTTGAGGTATTTTGGGATGGTAACATGATGTTTCATTTGTGCTGCTGCCTGGTTAAAAAAAGTTCATTAAAAAAAATGCCTTTTTATGACAGTTAATAATTTAATGTAAACAGAGAACAGGGGAAACATACAGGACAGTGTAGCATCATGTCTGATATAGCCTTTAGGCTACTTTAAGCTAGAAAACTTTGCTAAGTCACTTTATCTGAACTCCTACCAAATAAAAAACAAACAATAGCCTTTGGAAAGTTTTGGTTTTGGAAACAACAGACACAAATGACGTCTAAATACCTCGTTTGCACGCAGTTGCAAGTTACTCCTTTTTAAAAGTCCAGTATGTCGCGTTAGCTGAGATTTAGCTAAGCAGAAGTGTTTTCAAGTGAACTGCAGTAGCGCGCGTGCGTGTGTGTATGTTGGAGGCGGCAACGGTTGTCATGGAGATAAAGATTAACAAAGTCCCCACCAGCAGAGGGCGCCAGGGGAACACTTAATAAAGAACGAAGAAGACCTGATGAAGAGCTGATTGGTGACTTGCAGATATTTTTGATATTTTATGATAATGATCCGTTTAATTCATTATTAAATGTATTAATATTTTCTAATGTAATGCGTTAGTTTTTTTTATAACTGTTAATGTGCTGCTGCCAGGACCCTGTTTTAATTTCAATTAGGCTTTTCTGGTTAAATAGGAAATAGATTTACTTATTCATTTGAACCGAGGTGTAGATAAATAATCTACAATAAAGTACTGTACCATAAAATTGAAAAGTATTTTCAATTAAGTAAGTATGTTTTGTTTTTTTTCATGTGTTGAAGTCTCTCAGCTAGTAATAATATTCAAATTTCTAAAAGATTTGTAAAGAAATAATGTCAAAATTGTGACCTCCCAGATCTTGTGGCCTTAGGACAAACTGACTTGAGAGTTATAACAGTATAATGAGGGAAAAAGTCAATACAAGCTACTGTATTTCCATTTTTGAAAGATTTCCTCCACTAGAGTGAGCTCCTGAGCCTCCTTTTTTCCTTTTCTCCCTTCACATTTCATCAAACTGTACTGTCCTCCAACACGAAAGCCTTACAACATTCTAGTAGGAAAATCTTAATAATAATGACTTAATAATATTTTTTTTTTAAAATGCATTACACCGGCAAGTCATTTGATATAATATCCACACAATACAAAATATCACAGTAGAGAAATAATTTTCTTAATGTTTGGCTTCACAAGCATAAAAACTAATCTAAAGGGAATATCCTTTAAACTACCTCTGAGTGATGAGGTGCCACGACTGAGGGTGTTATCAAAGTGAACTTCACGCAAAGAGACAACTCACATCAGCTCCACACTTAATGCAGTGTTTATTTAGAGTGTGGGTTCCATGTGTGTTCTTGGTATTACTCGTGTTGTGGGGACCTAAACCTGTTTACACAGTCACATTATGGGGATTTGTCTTTCTTACGGGGACAAAAACAGTCCCCATAATTTAAATCATTACATTTTAAGGGTGGCACGAGGTTACGGTTAGAGTCGGGCCAGTGGTAGGTCAGAGTAAGTCTCCAGGAAATGAATACAAGACAATGTAATGTCCTCTGAAGTCATGGAAACCAGACTCTCATTGCACATAGTTGTGCAAAAATCATTGAATAAGTATAGAAGAAATCTACAAAATCTACTTGCTACTGATTCAAGACTTTCACAAATAATATAGAGGAATATTTATTGACCCACAATCATGTGACCAGCCTGCAGGAAAGGCTTACGTGAGGTCGGTAAGTAAGTAGATACAAACAATTATTTTACAGATCTATGTTAATGCCTTCTCATTAATAGGTTGGTGTCCTATGTGTCTATATTAGTGCATTATTTGATTTCCATGGTCAATTTCCATCTTCCAGATTTTGTCTGATGGGTAATGGGTGACGGAGAGGATAAACATGACCTGGTGAAATTATAAATAAATTTTTTTTAAAAAACAACAAAAAAAGAGAGGGAGGGATGGGTAAAGCACCAGATCTGAGGGAGTGACAGAGGAAGAAAGAGGGAGGGAAAAGAGGAGAATAGAGAGACAGCAGGACCAAACATGCTGCCTTCTTTTCCCCCAGTACTCTCTGTCTTCTTTCTTCCAGTGACTCCAGGCTGAGATCAAGGATAGGTGAGTTCTACTTCAGCATTTTTCTTTTCCTCTTTACTTCACACTTGTGTCACTTTTTTACTCTTTGTTTACTCTTTTTTACTCTTTCTTCTGTGATTAAATATTTGATGTTTGCAGTTATTTGAGGTAATCCAATCTTATTTCTCCTTCACTAAAATCTATCTGTCTCTCATTCATCCATATTTGTTTGTTCATTTGTTGTAGTAATGTGTGTTTTCCATAAGTGAAACCACAATTTCCCAGATTATTGACAGTGGATGGTTGAATTCACTGTAAGGTGTTTTTTTTTTGCATCCTTCAAATCTCCTGTTCCTCAGATTGCTGCTCATCTCTAACATCTTCCCCTGAAAGTTTTAAGGGATGGACAAAGGATGAATTAATCATTTCCCATTAACCAAAACGTATCTGGCAGACACAGAGTGAGAACACTTTTATGAGTGTGTTTATTTGCTTATGTGTCTGTTGGCTAAATACATGCAGCTAAGTTTGAGGGTTTGTGGAGAGCCAAAGTTTCCGCTGGCTGGATGGCGAGGCTACTTTTAGCTTCAGTTATTACTCCCTTCACCCTGACTGGTTCACACTGTGGGCGACGCTTTCACAGTGTTTCTCAAACCATCGGGCAAACCTTTAAATCAGTCAACTTGTATAAAAGAATAAAAACATCTATCAATCTTTAATTTTAGCATGAAATGTCCCATTAAGGTTTGAAGAGACCTATCTAATTATATGTTTTGTCTGAATATGGAATGTGTGTTCCATGGGTTTCGTGTGATTTTTTTTTGCGGTAACATGTGCATATTTATTTATGCGGCTCTTCTTTCACATGCATCTTTGCTGATTTCCGTACTTCTCTTCCATTTCCAGCTTCCATTTCATTCCACATGATCCTCTGTTCACTCTTTATCCTGTATTTTGTTTTCTCCAGGATGCTGTGCCTCAGCTCCCTGTCCACGCTCCTCCTCCTGCTCCTCCTCTATCCTGCTCCTCTTTCGGCCCAGGAGGTGCTTGTGCGACTCGCAGGTGTAGGTCGACGCAGTGCTAATGAGGGGCGTGTAGAGGTGTTCTATAACGGAGCATGGGGGACAGTGTGTGATGATGAAGTGGATCTTAATCTAGCCAACGTGCTGTGCCGACAGCTGGGCTTTAAACGCAGCTTTACTTGGGCACACAGTGCCAAGTTTGGTGAAGGACAAGGTAATGGCAAGAATGTTTGGTTCACTTCCTCATTAGTAAAATGTGTTGATTGATGCAGCGTTTAATATGATTGAGATTGAATGATTCAATATTCAGTGACTCACCTCCCTTTCTATTGTGTTTAGGTCTCATCTGGTTGGACAATGTGCGCTGCAAGGGCACGGAACAATCTGTTGCAGAATGTCGTTCCAATGGCTGGGGAGTCAACGACTGCACCCATGCTGAGGACCTGGGGGTCGTCTGTAGCCCAGAAAGAAGACCTGGGTCTCCCCCTGTTTCCTTGGAAGAAGCCCCTCCATCCTCCAGGAACCAACCCAGACAGAGAAACCCACCACCACACTCCCCTCCAGATCCTACCCATATCTCCTCTTCTTCTAGTAGAGGCCATGTAATCGCGCTCCATCGCAACCCAATGTCTACCCGTCGCAGCAGCGTCTCACCTCAGGAAAATGGCCACGAGATCCAGATCTTGCAGCGGAATCGAGCCAGCTCCAGAGTAAGCCAGCAAGTGACCCCAGGTATGCCACAAGGGCACCAGCTCCCTTCCCATCTGGCAAACAGCGCAACCTACAGGCAGAGACAGGAGGCCATGAGGAACAGTCCACAAGCAGTGAGACGTGAGGCAGACGGGCAGGTGAACAGGCAGACACCACCTCATTCCCAACTCCAGTCTGAGCGGAGGAGTGACAGGAATCGGCAGCTCAGTGGGAACCATGTTGAACCAGACACAGTTTATCCAGACACTGATGTGCATTACACACAGGTAAACACACACACACATAGACACTTGCATACACAACTTTACACCAATGAAGAAGCCTACTCTAGTATTATCCAGAGTCCCCTACAAAAATGTCACTTGTGGGCATGTATAATTAGAGGCAAACTTAAAACCAAACCTTCTACAAATTTGGTTCATATGCAGTGGCAGCGCCTGAAGTATAGTTTAACCACCGATAGCTCATTATGCTTTGCCAGTGGAAATAGCAAGACATTTATCACTTGTGTTTGGCTTTCTTTGTTTTCAACTTGCAGAGTTTACACATTCTTTACACTTTTGCAATCATCAAGGCACGTGAAACAACACAGCACAAACCTCGCTGTTTTCTGTTAGTTTCCTTCCTTCTGCCCGTGAGGCAGGATGATTAGAGAGTGTGATGATTGGAGACATGGCACCACACCAACCATGTGGCGTCTGCAGACATGTTTGATTGAGCAAAGACTAATTTTTGTTTATGAACTCAAATTGGATTTTGTTTTGGAGCGCGAGACAAAAGATTGGCTCGATCCGTCATTCATGCTTTTATCAGTCAAAATTGCATGTTCTCTTGTGGACAGGGATCAGAGACGGTTCACTTGGAGGAGGCCCGTCTACGGCCCGTGCTGTCCAGTAACCGCGGCGGTCTGGTGACGGAGGGAGTGCTGGAAGTGAAGCATGCCGGGAAGTGGCGTCATGTGTGTAACTATGGATGGGACATGAGCAGCAGTCGTGTCGTCTGTGGCATGTTAGGGTTTCCTGCTGCAGAGGCATTTGACCCAATCACCTACAGGTGAGTATGTGACAGTGGACGGAGCCGGAGGGCGTGTGCGTGTGTGGACGCGTGTGCGCACTAGCATGCTTAAGAAAGGGAAAAGAGTGGTTGACTATACATCCTATCATAGATCGAAGGCCCCATTGCTTTTCCATCCCCCTGTAGTAGAGGATAACCACAACTGCTGTCATTAGTATGACCACACTTGGCACGGCATGTCCACTGTGGCGTTAGCTAAGCCCGGCTGTCCGCCAGGCCTGTCTGAGAGGGCTGAGAGGGCCTTAACACAGGCCTTAAAAATAGTTCAAGAGAGTATGTTATTAATGTCAGAACCAGACTAGACTACAAGATTATCATCATTACCATGGCGTGGGTCTTTAAATGAATCATCCCTTACATGGTTTCTAATCTCATGTAATTAAGTAACTAGTGACAACTGTGCGCAGTGGCTCTTTCTACTGCACAGTGGCACCGAGACAAGTTCATTTCCATGTAAAAAAAATAAAAATTAAAAAAAATCATTGCTCAGAGATCATTTAACATAAAGGAATCCAATTCATTAAGTGCACCGCCTTATCCTCCTCATGAGGGTTGCGTAACCACTGGAGTCAATCACAGCACACTCTGGACAAGCCAAACCGCTGGTGACACACCGCTCCCTCGCAGGAAAAACATTCATTCACTCTCACATTCACACCCATGGTCAAGTTAGCATGTACAATTAACCTCTACATGTTTTTGGAGTTTGGAAGACAGTTGAGTACCTGGAAAAAACCCTCACAAACATGGGGAGAACATGCAAACTCAACACATTAAGGCCTTCAGTCAGCCAACAGTGTTGCCATTACGTCGCTGTGTGACCCGAATCACTAATGAAGCATTGGAAGTGACATGTTTTCCTAAGATCTCATTACAATTTCTTCATATTTCAAAGCATAGATGTTTTTCATATTTAAAATAGTTGTCTCTCATCAACACCATTTCTAGATACAGCAGGCAGCAACACATTTAGTTTAGTTTGTGTATATTTTCAGCTATTTTCTTCCAGACTACAGAAAAGCTATGAGAAGACATGGAAATTGAGTTTTTTTTTACATTTGCTTGTATTTCATTGTCCCTTAAACAAATACAAATAATCCACTATTCAAATAATGTCAGGTATGATTATATTGACTTTGTCACCATTAATCCCACTCATCTGTCTAACTTTAGCCATAAATACACACTGAAGCACCTACACAAACCTTCAAAGCCCATCCACACTTACCATCAGAACCCAAATTACACAGACATGCTAACACATCCCTGCCTCCACCCTCATCACACAGCATCTTTAGAAGACCGTACATTACAAATAAACAAGCAAACACACTCACACACACACACTTGTGCACATGGCAAACACAACCCTCCTTGTGTCTGTCTGTCTGTCTGCCCACAGAGGTCTTTTTATGGCTTGGCTAACAGGATGACTGCTCTGACCGCTGGCCTGCCTTTCACCATCTGTCTCTCCATGTCGGCAATAATTACCCCCTGTGTTCTGCCCTGCTCCACAGCAGGACACAGGTTGCTTCTCCTCAGGTGCCCTGTTCACCTCAACAGCTACATCCTCGAAATACCTCACTAACTCACTCTCTCATTGCGTCTTTACCTATTAGGGTTTCCTCAAAGCGGTGTATAGCAGGTGTAGCAAAGTGAAAGGCTTCACTTTTGCCATCTTTTCCCTCCTGCATAATTGATATCGCGCCTAAGCCTTGGTGACCTCACACTACTCCCACCACCCTAATTGCAATAAATTGTTATCTCGTCAAAAATCTTCTTGCCGTTTTCAGACACACTTGTTTTGCTAGATCAATGTTGCTGTTGTGCTTGTCTCTGTTAGTTTTGAGAAACACCTCAGAGTGGTCTGGAGAAACATCACACATCCGTGCCAAGAACCCAACCAGCAGCATGTACAGGCCAGGGAGTGTTATTTGTTTTTTGTTAACCTCCACCCAGCTACATTGGAGATGACTCAAACAGCCATTTTTGTCCCGACAGTAAACAGTTCAGGGTGGGTATTAAGGGTTTTCTCAAAGGAAAGAACATGCCGTTTAAAGTTGATCTCTGACATCTGACACCAGGTGTCTAGAGTAAGATGATAATGCCATTTTTGCTTTTCAAAACGAGTCATTTCAACACTAAGGGTACTTCAAAAAGCTCTCAGCCTTACCCAGAAATGAGGCATAACTCTATTAAGCCTAATATCACTGTCTACAAAAACCCAAATGTTCACTTCTTTAGACACGAGGTCCTTCTGTAGGTGAGAGGGAAACCAAATATTGGAGGGTAAGTGGGTGGCAGATACAACAGCAGCAATCTGACCTCTGTGTGACGATGATGTCGTCTTCGAGGCTCAAGATGTGACCTTCAACAAAGGGAAACACAAAGCTTGAACATTTGTGGACCAACTTGACTTTAAAGGAGACTATGTCAACGTTTTCTGCCCGAGACAGGGAACTTTTTGAAGTACCCATCCATTCTCGAGTCTACAGAGAGTAAAGACTCTCTTCTGACACTATTGCGATGCCATTTTGTTTACGAGACTACAAGATTTCGGTAGATGCCCAATATTCAGTCAGGTAATTTGAATGATTTGGTGACTTCAACCTCAATGTTCTCATGCACAATATCAACAAAAGTAGACAGACATTGTATCATGACGACTTTCAGTTGCTACCCACCAGGCTGGCAGTGGCCCATGCCCACTCTTCTTTGGGATTCACGTCCTCTTGAGCAGATGTAATTATGGTCTGAAAGATCCTCTAATCTACAATATTCTTTTGGCTGAACCTGCTGCACCCGCCTTTGCTGTGTCAGCATTTCCCTTTTCTTGCCATGTGGTTGTTTTTCTGGTGTGACTGCCTTTGTCTCTGCCTGTTAAGTTGTTCAGTGTTTTTTTTTTTTTACAGATGTTTAAATACTCCCCCACTTTGAAATGCTTACAAAAGCCGAGCGCTAAAACCACTTTCCAGCTCCCTTATTTCATCACATCCACACTCTCTTTGAGGCTCACAGTAACTTCTTAAGCTCTTCTAATTTACTTTCACTCCCTGCTCCCTTGCTCCTCCCATCCTCATTTGCAGCCTTTCTTAATTCCTTTGCAGCAATTACATAAATCCCACATTTCATGGAAAAGTACATCATTATGACCCCTTTGATTTTCTCCCAATGAGGTTGACGGGACTGTCTCGAGGCGGTTGTGGAGCCCGTGTGGCAACCTGCTGTCTCCTTAGTGAGCCGATTGTTCCAGTCAGGCAGCTTTGCATTCATGCCCAATAATAACAGGTTATCTCTGCTTTCCTCACAGTCAGCTCCTCTCTACAGTGCAGCTCAAGGTATTGTGTGGTCAGCGTTGCATAAAAAAAAGAAATTGGCCCTGAGCGTAGGATCCTGAGAAGCATGAAAGTCTTTTTTGGGTTGAAATGATTCAGCGGCAGCGCTGTGGTTGCAACCTGTTTGTTGTGTTGAGGCTCGATGTTGTGGTTCACTTCCCTTTCTTTAACATTTCATAAGACGGTTAAAGCCACCAAATGAGTTCATACTGTTTTTTTCTGAAGGAAAACGTCGTGGAGGGAGCTTTTAGTGTCACTTACATGTGTCCGAAAATCAAAAAGAACATGTTTTCCCTCTTCCTATGAAGTTAGGTAATGGTCACAGATTTCAGTCACAGATTTCAGTCTTACATCACCCTGTGCTTCCCAGCGTGCAGTCACAGTGTTGGTCCTTTAAAGACATTTGTTTTTACAGAGCTAAGGAAAGTTGATATGTACGTGCATATTTCCATGTCTGGTGTGTGTGTGAACCAACATGCTACCGCTCGACCGCAGAGCAGACACTGCCAAGCAGAGCAGGCAATTATATGGGTAGCACTTGTCTCCCCCCCACCCCCCCACCTCTGTCCTCCGCCCTACAAACCATGAACTAACACCCCCTTAGAGTCTGTCTTTCTCACTTTGATTTACCACCAAGTTATGAAACAGACGCACGCAAGCGAGCAGATAGACTGAGGCAGACACACGCTATCGCACCCGGCTTACTCACAGACGTTCAGATTTTCACTGCACAGAACAGTCTGACACTTCCTGTTAAAGAAGATTCAGAATGTGATTCTACTGGCATGCTGTTAAATACTGCCATACAGGCACGTGTCATACTTCAGTGCACAAGTGGGGTCTAATCTGCTTTGAGAAATGATTGATGCTTTCGAATCAGATTAAAAAGACAAACACAGCATGCTACCTATTTGCCACCAGAGACCAGGACATTCACAAAGCCAAGAGATGTTAGCGACAAATTATAGAATTCAAATCCCTCAGGGCAAACTAAAACAACAATATGTGTATATATATATATACTGTATATATATATATATATATACATATATATATATATATATACACACATATATATGTATAAGTATATATATATACATATACATATACATACACATGCAGAGATGACTTAAGCACTTCTTTGCAAGATGTCACAACTTGGAGTCTGCACATTGTTAAAGGGGAGGCTAAAACACATTTATCCACTAGAGGAGGCCTGCTGTCTAGACCAGACTGGCTGTTTCATCACAGTGGGATGGCAGTAGAAGTCATAAAATAACAATTTGTGCCAGTTGTATAACTTATATGCGAGTGGAAATGTACTATGAAGAAAAAAAAACATTCGCCCTTCCCTGGCCATGTGTTGGATTATAAATGATTTGCGGTTCACATGTTCCATATCGTCTCTCTCTCTGCCTCAGGTTCAAGCCTCAAACGCGTCCCCTTCAATGTTCAGACTGGATTATATCCTAGAGAATATAGCACTGGAGTTCTCCTGCAGAGGGAACGTCTACCATTTTAAACATTTAATTGCATCGTGAATCTGGTCCTACAGTAAAATCACCTCTTGTCTATACTTGGTATCCTGACTCAAATTTATTCGGGCACATTCATGAAGGGCGTCAGTCACACTGCACCTGTCTGTGGTCACACTGGTTGGTCAGAACTGTGTGTGTGTGTGTGACTCTGCCTGGTTTGTGAATCATTCGCTTTATTGAATTCTCCTTTTATTCTTCCCAGTTTTGTGGTTTTGGCTCAGTGTGTGTGTGTGCACAGTAGTAGGGGGCCTCATGTGCAGTTTCCCTTTAGGATTTGACTCAAGTAGAAGTTAATACCCATGACACTAGACACAGTTTAGAAAACCCTGTTGATGTTGGCAGACCCCAATAAGGATTCCTGCATGGATTAATGTATAGGGGTCTATTTATATTTCTAGGTTTTTTTTTCCCCAACCATTCTAGACATATAGACAAACACTGAAACAGAAACACCCATAAACATAGGAAGGGAAGAGAGGAAAACATGGGGGGACTCAGGGTAAGATCTATTATTTCAATTCCTGTCTCTTTCTACAACCTGAGAGCTATGGCTATCCAGAAATATACACTTATCTCGACTTCTTTATATTTATGCCTCTGTTTGTTTATTCAAAGTGTGATTGACAGAGTGGACGAAAAGAGAAAAAGGAAGATTAACGGAGGAAGGAGAAGACTGTGGGAGTGTACAGTGGAGTTGGTTGTTTAGTCTACTGGATGTAAAGATGCACAGTTGGAAATTCAACGTTCTCTGTCTTTCAGGAAACAGTGGGATTCCAAGTTAGCTGACCCATCATCCAGGTAAAGTGAAGATCTGGCCATTGAGCCTGCACGACTGTGTATTTTCTGTAATAAGAGTAAGAATCACTAACATCACACTATGTCTCTTATCCAGACTGAGGACACAGATTACTAAAAAGGCCTACTGGGTGGAGAAAGTGCAGTGTCAGGGTACGGAGGTCTCCCTGTCGCAGTGCCAGTCTCAGCTGTCCCTCCCCAGGACTGACGTCCCATGCAGTGGGGGCATGCATGTGGTGGTCCGCTGTACCCCAGGATACCAGTTTGCGCGACAAGGGAGAGCACCTGCACCACCTGCAGTGCCGGTCAGTGTGAGGAACAAATACTGAAAATGGTGAAACTAAAGCGTGAGATCTCAGGAAATACATGTATTTGTTATAGACTTGTATTACATCTTGTCTTTGTGGTGGAGACGAAGCTACAACCATTTAGCGTAGCTATTTGACAGGAAGCATGTGGAAACAGATGTGGGTTGGTTGGTCGGTCGGTCGGTGGTGATGGTGATTTACAGCAGTTGGTGTCAGTAGTGTTGTATCACTGCCTTCTTCAGTATTTAACCATCCATTGCAACCAATCACACAATGGCTGTCCATTTGTCTTATCATTGGCTCTGGCTCCCAGCACCTTTGAAATCATAACACAGTCCATCTATAATCTCTACACGAAGAGTGTGTTTACTTTTAAAACTTAAAAGTCCAAGCCCCTTTCTTCAGACTTCTCTCTGAAGCTCCGCCTCCAGAGCACAGGAAAGCGCTGCTCAGCAACGGTACTTTTTTGGACATTTATTCAAACGATAGTGTGAAATACTCTGAAAACCTCACAAAGACAAAGTTAACGCCCCTGTCCAGTAGATACAGAGTCACTTTGCAGCCCTTTCTGGACTTTCAGTTGTCGCCACCGTTCAAACACAGCACTGATGTTCACTCTGGTCTTGGATAGCTCTGCATCAGCCTTATTCTTGGCAGTAGCTTTCCCAAAAAACGTCATTCGTTTGCTAACACCTGCTGTTGGCACCTTTTCTGCCATAACGTTGCTGCAGCAGTCTCGTTTCTCGTTGAATTTTTAGCAAGCTAGCGCACACTCTGGCGTTGTCTTCTGAGTATGGGTACGCGCATAAGGGGGAGGGAGGGGCAGATGGCAGTTTGATTGATGCATCACCATCCAAATAATTCATTTGGGCCCTTCAATATGATTGGATGGTGTTTTTACAGGTCTGTCCGTTCCACAGGTGACATTTTTCATTTTTGTGACAATGCTTTAATTAATTGGTTACAATTGCGATGTGAAGAGGTTTTTAATCAATACAGTAAAAAATGCTCCCAAAAAATTATCTCCCATGCTACCTTTAAGCAAGCAACCTCCCTCCTCCTGTTTCATAGTGGGCCTTCAGTAGTTTTATGCTCAGATAACCTTTAATGCAGGTTTTTAGGTTAGCTGAGCTTATTATTAAAATGTACAATATGAATAATAGAGACAGAAATGGTGATGTTGTGATGTGATGGTAGTTGTTAGCCATTATTGCTCGCAGCTTCTTCCACTTTTGAGCCCTTCACTATCAGTTGCTCAGGAGCCGAATTAGCCACAGGACTCTTCTCCTGTCTAAAGCAGTCAATATTAAATAAATCTGAATGAAGCACAAACCTGTGTTACTCAGACACTGTGTGAGGCACAGTCGACGGCTGCAAACTGAGCTGCCACTCCATGTCGTTTAATCTATTTTTAAGGTTTTAAAACAATAAGATTAACAAACTATCCATTTCTTACCCCATCTGCTCTTTTTTCTCCAGCTTGTCGTGCGCCTGAAGGCGGGGTCCCGTCTCGGGGAGGGCCGTGTCGAGGTGCTGCAGGAGGGCAAGTGGGGCACCGTGTGTGACCACCTGTGGGACGTGACTGCAGCCAGCGTGGTCTGCAGAGAGCTTGGCTTCGGGACAGCCAAAGAAGCCCTGACTAAGGCTCAACTGGGACAGGGTAGGCTAGGACACATAAACATAGAAACACATATACAATGTTGTGTATAAAGTCTGCATAAGCTGCACTTTGAAGATTTGCTTTATGTGACATGTGAGACGTTTGTGTACGACATCCTTAAACAGCATTATCACTGAGTCATTATTGTGTCTATTGAAAAAAAAATCACAGAGTATGTATGACTGCCGATCTGATTATCTGATTAAATGTCACCGACTATGCACCCTGAGCTTGCTCAGTTTAACTCAGTGATTCATGCAGACTAAACATTTCTCAGTCTAAATGCGTGTTCCTAAACGCAGCACACCAAGAACTATGGGCCCGGCAGACAAATAAACGCTGAAAACTGTTTACAGCCTCACTTCTACTTCTACAAGCTGATTGCTGAGGAACTCTACCCATGACCAATTATATGAGTGTAAACTATGTTTGGAGGTTCCAACGACCGTGTGTTGTTTTCAAAATAAACCTGTTGTATGTGAAAAGCTAGTACAGCTTTGAAGGCCAGGATGTCGGGCAATCAGTGCTGAGCACAACCAAACATTCAGAAAGGCGCGATTATTTTGGCCCTGCTATTGTTGCGGCCAGGAAAATATAGCCGCTAAACTGTCAAGCAATAATAGAGGGAAGCATTTTCCTAGGAAATAGCATCGATGCCACTTTCTCACACTCAGTTATTGTCCTTTTTTCCGCTCGCCATACCTCTGCAGTTGTTCTGTAATCACGTTTATTTCCTTCCATTATCTTTCTGCTCAAATGAGCACATAACATGTCATATAATGGCGTGGGCGCATTTCCCTCTTTTTTTAAACGAAGTACTGATGGAAACCATTTATGTTTATGGCCTTATTAAACTAGGTGCTATGGTGCGTTTCACCCAATAATGAGCGTGGTAAAAATGGAGCGTTCTGCATTTTAATGCCTCAGGTCTGTTGTTTCTAAGTTGTGTGAACATAGAGGCTACTGTATAAGGAATGACTGCATTGCAGGAGACATGTGACGGCTAATGGTGGCACAGTCAGAGAAGTTGAAGCTAGATCTAATGTCATCTTTAGCCATTTAAGGCCAAATTATAGGGCTATATTAGCCTCATGGGCCTCACACACCTACGCAAACATAAATGTGTTCAAAGATTTTCCTCCATTTTGCTATTTCAGTATCTATTTTGGTTTATAAAGCTTGGCCCTGGTGTTCAGCGTGCTGCACAGAGTGGAGTCATTTGGTTCAGCTCAGTCTCTGGCTAAGCTCAGTCTCAGAGCCACATCACAGGTCCCGGGCATGTCTGGGCTTTTAATCCTTCTCTGTGGACATCTATGCCTGCTCGGCCGTCAGGTTCAAGAACCTTTCATGTAGTGCGTGTATGTGCGTATGTCGTTTTGCATGTGGCCTAGTAAATCACACATGAATCAATTTGCATCCTCTTCTGTAGGTACCGGTCCTATTCACATGAACAGTGTACAGTGCACAGGCCGGGAGAGGTCGATTACAGAGTGTACCTACAGACAGGTGCCACTTTACAGCTGCAAACATAACCAGGATGTTTCTGTTCGCTGCAATGTACCCAACACTGGCATACAGACTACGGTGAGAATTGCGTGACAACGCGCCTCAATATCCTCAGACAGGCAATATACTGCAGCGGTCCCACAAAAGACACTTCCCTCCATCCTCAGGTGCGTCTGGCAGGAGGCAGAGAGCCATCAGAGGGACGTGTGGAGGTTCTGATGGAAGTCGGGGGAGCGAAGCGCTGGGGCTCCGTCTGCAGTGAGAACTGGGGCATCAATGAAGCCATGGTAGTCTGCCGGCAGCTCGGCTTGGGCTTTGCCTCGACAGCTCATCAGGTAACTGAGCAAGAGGCGACAGGTTGTGACGTCACCCGAATGAGTCTGAACTCCCATTTTTTAAGCCTCAAAATTGACGATGTGGCCAGCACTGTGTTGAGGTTTTGCAACTGGAAGCTCAGAGGCAGCACCTGTAACCAGGCTCCTATTGGACGATATCAGCTGTCAATCACACGGTTATACACTCATATGTGCTGGGCTTTATCTGTTGTCATGAAAATTTTGAATGAGGCCATCAAATTGTCAGGAATATGTAGGTATAGTAAGAAGTAAGCCCATTTTCCCCTAAACTTCCATTCAAACAGCTGAGTCGCCCCCATCGGCTATTCATTATATTCTGACTCTAGGGTTGTCTTCATCCTGGAAGACTACGTCCAGTTCTTTATATACGGTCTATTTAAGTGTCAGACTGCAGCATGTCTGTAAACTTTGTCTTCTTTGCAAAGTTCTTTACTTTCCCCATTTTCTAAACTTTTGTGCTCCTGTATTTCCTCCCCTCTCTCTCTCCCTCTCTCTCTCTCCGTCCTGCTGTTTGTGCATCTGTGCTGTGTTATTACCGAGGCCTGAGATAATTACAGGCTTCTCAAGCGTCCACTTCCAGCACAACGAAAATAAAAGAGGGAAAGTGAGGTGAAGAGCGATGGGGAGAAATTCACAGAGCAAACAGTCTGAAAATAGAAGTGTGCATGGAAAGGGCAGTGTGAGTGTGTTTTGAAGGGGGGCTGCGTGGAACATTTAACAGGCAGCTGTTATAAAATTGTGAAAAAGTGTGGAAAAGGTTATAATGTGTACTGATAGTTCCTATAAAAAAAGTTTTGTTTTTTTTATTCATAGCAGGCTGCTGTTTGCCTTCAGCTCTGACTATTTTTCACTTCTTGTCATCTTTCCAGAGGTGTTTAAAACAACAGCACAATGAGCTCTTGATTGGAATCTGAACGATTTTGAATGTAAATATACTCTCCTCATCCCCCTCTGTGCAGGAAACCTGGTATTGGCCTAGTTCTTTGGATGCTACGGAGGTGGTTCTGAGTGGCACCCACTGTGCTGGCACTGAGATGTCCATCCAGCAATGTCGCAGAAACACACACGTCTATTGTCCCAGAGGAGGAGATGGCAGAGCCGCAGGAGTGACGTGTGTAGAGGGTGAGTCCAAAACCAGCAAAGGCGCGTTCATATTTGCATTTGCCATGCGATGACTGCAATGTAACCTGTGAGACTTTGACCCCTGTAGCTGCTCCTGACCTCGTCCTGGATGCTCAGCTCGTCCAGGAGACGGCTTACCTGGAGGATCGCCCACTCCACCTGCTGACCTGTGCTAACGAGGAGAACTGCCTGTCCTCTTCTGCTGCCAGGATGAACTGGCCCTATGGTCACCGCCGCCTGCTGCGCTTTTCCTCCCGGATCATGAACCTGGGCCGCGCCGACTTCCGACCCCGTGCCACCAGAGAGAGCTGGGTATGGCACCAGTGCCACAGGTAAGATCTGAAAGAACTCCATACACTGAGCCAGACATTTTCAGTGTTCACTCCAAACCAACAGAGGAGATTTAACAGCTGCTCATTCTATCAACCAGATAGGGAGTAACTATGTGGTGATTTTAGCTGCTGCAGGGTTTGGTTGGAAAAGAGGAGCTACCCTGTCCTCCCCTGTGGCACAGGAATGGGCATCATTATGAGTTGGCAAGAGCAAAGGTAGCCAAAAAAAACTCTTGCTACCAGAGGTCAGAAAAATGAAATGTCTAGAGCAAGAAATGAATGGAAATTTAAGAATTGGTGAGTGAAATTTGAACACTGGATGGAGAACACTGCAGTGATATTTTAGTTTAGTTGCACTATAAATAACTAAAAATGATGTTTACAATAAACATCCTTCTCACCGGTCAGCCAGTTGTTACAGTCAGAGCCATGACTGCAGTCGGAGCATCCTGGCTTCTTATCTCAGCGGTTGTGGTCCAGTGTCCCTAAACGAGAGGCATAGCGCGTTGTGTCTCTGAAGCCACAACCCAATCACTACCTCCCCAACCAGCAAACACATGGCTCAACTTTCAGTTTTGCAAGAGTCTGCGTCGAGACTGGCTTTGTCTTGAGAGAAAGAGCAACAAATGTTTATGACAAACTCATAAACATCAAAAACATTTACATACCTTGTGTGTCACGCTGATCTCATTCACAGGCACTACCACAGCATTGAGGTCTTCACCAACTATGATCTGCTCACACTCAACGGGACCAAGGTGGCTGAAGGTCACAAAGCCAGTTTCTGCCTGGAGGACACGTACTGCCCTGAAGGTGAGAACAGACCGCAGGTTCACGTCCTGTGCATCTGTGATGTGATGTGATGTGATGTGAAGGAAATCTGGGGAAAAAAAAAAAACAACAAGTGCTGAATCAAAAATACACAAACGTGCAAAGCTGAAATCCCACAATGAGCATCTAAAGTCAGCTGTAAGATCAGAAGCCAAGCCCAAATTCATCTTGGCTTCAGAGAGCCCAGACAGCTTTATGCTGCTCAGAGCCTCTCCATTCATTTTAAAGTCCCCAAAAAAGATTGGGTTTTTAAATCATTTTGTCATAATTTCAGCTTGTTGGTGGAAATTTAAATCCACAGAGACCAACACCAAATTCATTTTACACACCATAGTCATCCCGTTTTATCTCTCCTCCCCCCAAGGACTCCATAAGCGGTATGCCTGCTATAACATGGGACAGCAGGGTATATCAGTTGGCTGCTGGGACACCTACCGCCACGACATTGACTGCCAGTGGGTCGACATCACAGACGTGCGACCTGGTGAATACATCTTCCAGGTCAGGAGGCTTAAAAAGCATGTGTTCATTAAAAAAAACGAGAAAACAGTTAACATAGCCCTCCACATTCAAAAGGGAAGCGAGGAAGCCTAGGAAGCAGGGTGGAGGTAGCAGTTAGCCACCAGGGGGAGACTCTGCATGGTTGCACAAAGGACCTCATTTGAATGGAAGTCTCTGGGAGCCTGAGCCTACTTCTCACATGGTTAATAACAACAGTAAACACTTTCCTGGGGGAGTTAATGGTCTTAATCAGTCTAGTTTCAGGTCTTCTTCAATAGCACCTGATTCGAAATTTTGAAAATGATCTTGAGTGTGATTGACAGCTGGTACCATCTGCTGGGTGCGTGGTTGTCTTCCGGTTTCAAGAACTGACATGGCGATGGTCAAATCCCAAACCTTGAGGCTTCACAATGGGAGTTTGTTTTGCAACCACAGGACTAAATCCATTTTTATACGTAGTCTATAAACTGAACTCAGGAAACCGGCACAAAAGAGAGAGAGAGAGAAAAGAAAACACTAGTGTTGGTGTTTCAACATCTGAAGGTGCACATAAGATAAATGACCATAATTTCAGCAAATTGTTCTTGGCTGCGCTTCCAACCATTCAGGTGTAGAGTATGTACGTATGTAGTCTCAAGGGTGTGTGCGTATTTAAGGGTTGTGAATTTAGTCTGGATTTATATAGAAAGTAGACCTGCTATTAGAACACGCTCTCAGAGAGGAACAGGCAGTGGAAAAGCTCCCTCAGCACTTTACATTTGCACAGAACTGTGAGTTTTTGTGTTTAAATGCGGCGCTTGTTCACATGTCGCGTCTGTTTCATCCGATCTGCTGTGGTGACCGACTCATCTGTCCTTGCTCTGTCATTTGTTCTATTTTTTCCCCCCCAGACGGCTCAGTGGCAGCAAAGATGTTTACAGTTTCTAATTATTTCCCAAGAGTTTACATAAAAAAACGTGACGCTTAGAGTTGCATAAAAACGTGACGCTTAAAAGCTTTGAGTTGCATAAAAACGTGACTTGCGCGCGTCTGTGTGGACTGGTTGAAGAGTGCATGCAGGAGGGCTCCGTCAGAGCCGTACAAGCCACGTCCTCAGAGATAAAAACCACAAACATGTCATAAAGCCCAGGATCCACTGTTGCCATAGACGATGTGAATCAGCAGCACTTTGTGGCCGTGCTTGTGGTTCGTCAGTAGTTGAGCTCCTCGTAAAATTTGTGTCAGAAGCGAGAGATTGAGGGAGGGCGCGAACGCGCGTCTTTCATGGCGCTGGGTGTTTCTTTGAGTGCAGGGTGGCAGCCATTTTTAGTACCATACATTTAAACCGATGAGTCATGTTCTCAGTGCGAGCGCTCCTGATTGCGCCATCATTTTAAAATCAGCTGCACTATGTCACAGTCTTTTTGCGTGGCAGGGACAAACTTTCATAGTTTAGCTCAACGAGAGCATTTGAAGATCCTGTCTGTCTCTCTTATTGGCAGAATTTAAACAGGCATGATGACAATGGTAGGATACCCTTAGGGTGAGGGGTCATGTTACCCATTAATGTTTCACCATTAGATGTCACTAATGCGTACACATCGGATATTTAAAAGCACATATGTCCGATATAAGCATATATATATGTACATATATATGGCAGACAGACAGACAGACAGACAGGGTGGAAAACAACAAACCATGGCAACCAACCATGGCTACAGACTAATGATAGGCTGCAACGTAATCCAGACCCAAAACTGTCATCTCTGAATCCCTTTTTTTCCCCTGCACAGAGATAACAGTGGAAAGTGATGTCATCCATCACTTCAACCCCCCAATTTATATACCATGAGCCCTATAGAAAAGGAGAGAACAATAATCCTGTGGTTATGCATGGAAAAACTGTTGTTTCCAACTGCCCGAAATAGAGTGTTACTTTCTTACTTGTTCCTTCACTTCTTTTTGGTCTGGTGATGTTCTTCTCCTAGACTCCCTAGAGAAAAACAGTAACCTGCATAATCAGCGGCAAAAAAATACTCTCAATAGGACAGGATGATTTACATACATATTCTGTACATATGATAGTCTTTTGTATTGTCAGAGTTTTAAAAAAAAAAGATTCACAAGTTGACTGGCAACATTTCAGTTTTTGCAACTGGAAATTCTCAGACCTGAATATATACATGACATATGTGTCATCTTATCTTATTTCTTCATGTCTTTTACAGGTAGAGGTCAACCCCACCTTAGACATGGCTGAGTCTGATTTCCAAAACAACATGATGCGTTGTCGCTGCAAGTACGACGGAGCACGAGTTTACATGTCTGGATGCCACGCAGGTAGCGCTACAACTTCCTCAGAGCTTAGCAATGTCCTCTTTCTACAGCATGGCGTTCATTTGAATTCTCTTCTGCTCCAATCAGGTGACGCCTACAGTGCAGAGGTGGAGGACCTGTTTGACCACCAACGTCACCTTTCCAACAACTTCCTGTGAAACCAAGGGACACGCAGCTATAAGGACAGAGCAACTGTACAACTCCTCACAACACCTCAACACGTCAGGAGAAGCAGGGTTAATGACAATGCCAGTAAACAGAAAGCCGAGGGAGGGAGGGAGGGAACGTGGGATGGCATGAACGGAACTTAATGCTAAACTGACTAATTAGGATCCTGTGACCGAAGAGGGAGAATTGTAGGAAGAGGCCGTCGCACGTGTCATGCCACAGTGATAAAAACAGAGAGTATCCGTGTTCAATTTTTTCAAATTTTTTAAAAAACAAATTAACAAATTTAATCCCTTTGATCGAAACATAACCACAGTTAACAAGGTAATGACATGAAGGCACAGGAGTGCGACTCATGCTGTCACGCTACGTCACCACATAATAACATCAATAATAACATCAACACAGGTAACGGAAGAACTGCATCATTGCCTCCTGTGCTTTCAATGCTCACATTACAACATGCAGTATTGTGTGGCTTCTTGGTGTTTAATGAGATTTTTCTTCTTATCATTATTTTTAATATTTTTTAACTTCATGGTGCTATTTTGCCTTTTACGAATAAATTTTGTAATGTATTGCAAATGTATTGTCATGTACAGTTTTATATTACATCTCTGGAATATTGTTCTTACAAGGTCTCTAATTTATGCAGAATTTTAATGTACTTTTGAGTTGAAAACTTGTCCCTGTGTGGCTGTGTTTTTTATTGTTAATTTTATTATGATTAATATTTTCGTTATGTCTGTGCTTCACTTGTTAAACACCGGTAAACGTCAGATGAGATTTGCTTGTACCACAGTATTTGCGCCTTGAACAGGATTTGCTAATGGTAGACAAAGAATAAACGTCAGAGTGACAAACTTTACGGTTATTGGAGGCATGGTTATTTGATTGCAGACCTTTTTTTGTTTTTTTTCTTAAAGTAAAAACAATGATAGTGGTCTATGCGGTTTCTTCCAAACCGTGGGGAAATCTGCTGACTTGATTAAAAAAAGAGATTCCCATATTTAACCATGTAGTAAAGATGAATAAAACAATAAAATTTCCTTTTGAACAGCAGTTTATGTACATTACACTAAACTCAGCATCTACACGTCTTCCCCCTTCATCGGCATCTAAAAAATTCTCTCAGAAAAAGAGACAATAACATTTCGACAGTGACTGATTTTGCATCTTTTTCCCAGAGAGCTTGGAATAAACTTTTTTATGTTGTTTCCAACCTCATTCCCACTGATGAACACATACAAACAATGGAAACCCTCACAGCTCCCAAACCGTCACATTACACAGCGTCTAGAGTGCAATGTTATCTTCACGTTTTTTGTGACAGTGACACTGAGTAACAACCAGATTCAACCTGTTGCTCTAAAAGTCTTACTCTCCCATCCCAATATGACTAACTAGGTCCCTAAACATGTCATTTTTATTATTGTTTTCCAGGATTTATTGTGTCGGGAATGAGATTCTTCCTTCATTTGGACCATGCCTCACATTTCATTCACTCCATGACATAACTACTGCTGCTACTGTGCAGCACGTATAGGGCAACAACTGGCACGTGGACCCACCGCTCACCCAACAAGTGAGCGGTTTGTGTTTGTGTAGTTAATCTAATAATTGTCTGTGAGGCCGTGCAGTAGAGCCACTCTGTGGTACTTTGACTCCTTGCGTAGCCACATCAAAGCAGAGATTTATAGGCATGGGGCTCAGATCTCACACGATGATGGTGAAGAACAGTTACAGGCTTTTTTATATGGGGCTAAGCTGCAAAAACAACATTGCACCGGGAGGTCCACTACTGTTCTGGCACATCCAGGAAGATTATTTGTCCACATTTGCTTTTATTCCAAATGAAATTATTCCTGACGAAAGAGGTCACAGTGGAAGATTTCACTCACTCACTCACTCACTCATCTTCTACCACTTCATCCTCCACATGTGGGTCATGGGGGATGCTGGTGCCAATCCCAGCTGACATAGAGTAAAAGGTGGGACACCCTGGACAGGTTGCCAGTCCATCACAGGGACAAATAGAGACAAACGACCATTCACTTTCACAACTAAGGTCAATTTAAAGTGTCCAATTTTTCTGATCCTGGGGACCTGGAGAAAAGCCACACACACACGGGGAGAACATCAAACTCCATGCAGAAAGGCCTTCACAAGATTTCAGTGTGAAAAAAATAAAATACAGAGCTAAAAAAAGCACAAGCAAGAAACTGTGTCCAAAGTCATTTGACAAATTTCAAATTTCACTTGACTATAAACAGCCCACTGCTTTTAGGGATATGATAGTGTAGTGACCCATTCTAAAAATGATTGTCCAATGTTGTCTAAATTATAATTAGTTCTATTAACTTAGGTAAAATGGACCCACTTTTTTAAGTGTTTTTTTAAAGCTCCAGTGTCTGACTTCTGTCACCGAAATACTGCTGGCTGTGAGTTGGTCCCCACTGCTCAGTGGCAGTCCAGGACGGAGGTGGAGGATGGGTAAAATAGGACAAATCGCCCCATGGGTATTAATAAAGTTACCTTAACCTTACAACCTAATATTGCGAACTACCGCCCTTCGATGAGGAGCACAGAGGAGGAGCAGAGCAGTGAATTAAAAGCTACTAGAGTTATTTTTCTGACAGTTTCTCAGAAGCTACAATCAAAAGCTCACAAATAAGCAGCCAGAAGTGAAAACAGACATGAACTGAGCGACTGCAGCGAGTGACAGAGACGCCGCTGTGAGGAAGTCACATCTTCTTCTGCTGCAACTTTGTGACTCACACGCACTAAGATTTTCTCCACTCCTCGGGTGGACCTGTAGAACCTTCTGAGAGGATGACTCCAGGTCCTTATTCTAACCGTTTACTGCCATATCACGTTCTTGCTTTACTGGCGCAGCTGCTGTGCTTCTGCCCCGCCTCTGTCAGTCATGGCACAAAACGCATCACTCTTGACGTTGTTTCCTACGATACAGGTTTAGCATGAATCGACTCAGCTCTACCCATTTCTATTAGTGATAATACGTGGTAACTCTGTGCTTTTTTTTGGTAAAGAATATAGAATATATATAGAATATAACATTAACAGACTGCTGTTGTCACTGGAGTCATGAGAGTGACGTCCGACACAAGAATCAACCCGAACAATGCCATACTGTAGATCAGTTAAAAAGACTTAAAAATCTTGAAAACTTGTGTTAATCTCCAATATTTAGCAAAGGAAGTTTCTAAAATCTTAATATTTTAACAGAGGAGTCCGGCTTATTCAGTGACAGCACTGCTGAAGTTGGGCGATCGTGAGCCGAATCACAAACCATTCAGCTGCATTGGTGGGTACGTAAGGGGAAAACTCAGGGGAAACTGAGGTTGGGCAGCACAATTTTTCAAAAATACTACCCTCATTCTAGTAATACAAAGCTAAATGCAAATCAGTGAAGTATTCCTTTAACTGACACGAAACGGAGCGGAGTCGAGCCAAGTCGTGCTGGAACTATATGATAGAAAAGCACCATCTGTGTGCAGTGCAGGAATGTCACTGGGCGACACAAAAACAAAACACCACTGTACAGAGAAACACTGATGGGCTTAATCAGCATCGTGTGAACTCATTTGACAATGGTTTGCCACTTGGAAAATAGAGAGTGCACTAGTAGTGGGAGCTTGAGCTCCAAAATGACTTATCATTTCTAATTGCTTTTAGTTTAAAGGAAATATATGTCTCCACAGCGAATCAACCTCCTCCATCTCACCCTGTTCTCTGTATCCCCCTCTCTCACACCAACTAACTTCATGTCCTCTTTCACTACATCCATAAACCTTCTCTTTGGTCTTCCTCTAGACCTCCTGCCTGGCAGTTCCAACCCCAGCATCCTTCTACCAATATACTCATACTAGAATATGGTTAGTCCATTATAACACCCCTGAATCTTTATAATATCTCCATCCAATTTGTCCCTTTTGTGAGTTCATGACACTTGAACTTGCCTGAGTTTTCTTAAAGGCATGTCACCTCTCAACTGAGAGGGTTCTTCAGATATGTCTTCAAGAACACCATAACTTTAAGAAAGTCTAGTTGCTTTTATGAGGATATGACGACTTGGATAACTGAGAACCTTCACATACTGTATATCGTCGTCATTCTCATAATCAATGCTGGACCAACTTAGTTCTACTGCACAGACAGTATATAGAAACAAGGAGTCTCTGAGTCACCTGTGGATAGTGTCTTTGAACTGCATACATAGGAGTTTGTGTTCACTGTGAATGACACGAACACTGCACATGTAATAGTTTTTCCTCTGAGGAGCAGTGCTTTAATTAGCCCACAATGAGCCACGTGGCACTGCGTCTCCGTCGCCCACAGTCTCTGTTTGGCACGGTAACGCACTGGGCTCTGTACATTCAGTACTAGAGGAGCAGATATTTTGCACTGTTCCAGCAGAGGTCCATTATGAATTAGTGCCGTTTCCAAACCTGCGTGCACCCAGCAGTCTGCTTTTAACATAGTGTGCGCTAACTCACCCGTTAACAAGTAGGTGCTTGTGAGGCTGAAAGTCAACAGCAAATCTTAAGACTTTTGTTAAAAAAAAAAGTTTCACTGAGAGCAAATGACACATTTACAGCTCTTTCTCTAAAGCTGGGATAATGAGATATAATTAGTGGCTGAGGAGGTGAAGGAGACGCAGTGCCACATGGTCTGTGGTCAGCTGGGTGAAGCTGACCAAAAACAGGCTCCTAGGCCTGAAGCTGATAGGGAATTAGGTAACTGAATTAGAGGACAGTGATTAAATTAAATATTATTGCTTCCATGAATCTGTACACCACATTTATTTTATCTGTGGCAGTTAGAAAGTTGTGCTAAACCCCATGTCAAAATAATTGAAACGATTGTGGAATAACTTGTGAAATTGATTTGCACATATAAATAATGTACTAAAAAACGTTATTTGTGAAAACAAACACACAGCATCAGTTTCATTCAAGTTTTAGATGCACCAGGAACAGTAAGTGTGCAGCCCCTTTAACCACCATCGGTCTAACATGTAGGATCTAGTTCTTTAACACATTATCTACATGCAGTATATTTCCATAATTATGATGCTGCTTTTCAAAATAAAAAGAAAATACTAAATGTCTAAAAATATGATCTGAAATAAGAAAAGAAGGAAAAGCTGAGTCAAAACAACATAACAGATGTAAGGTTACTGTTGCTGCGGGTGACAGTGAGTTATACAGTGATACAGTAATAAGATTATTTACATTCATAATATGCATTACATATTGTACATTGATCAAGGACTTCTTCAAGGTTTCCCTGTTCACCACATTTCCCTGGGACTAAAAATACTTTGTTTTCTCACCTTTTCTTTAGACAGAGGAATCGTCTTACTGAAAACAAAGACAGACACACAACACTGTTCAAACAATGCAAACTGAGCTGACATCAAGGTTTAAAAGCAAGGTTTAGGTTTAATTAAATTATTCTTAAACTGTGAACAATGCATTTTTGAATGTAAAAAAATGTAATTCAAGCCATTAAAAGAGAATGGAATCTCAACGGCCTCTTCGCATAGATAAAAATGTACAGTACCACAATGACTGAATTTAAATGAATCTTTGACTGGAAAACAAACATGATTCTTTAAATCTATACAAAAAAATTATCCCTCCGATGGTTTGCAAAGGGATGAGACTCAGTGATTCAGTACTGAAGTAAGATCAAGTGTTACAAATATTTAAAGCAACAGACACTGAACAAAATAATACAAGATAAAGGACAGGGAACAGTAGTAGAACATTTTCCTCTGAGGTAACACTGCAGGAGAGAAGGAAAAATTGATGGCAATGCATTTCTGGGATGTGTGGTGGCAGGAAGGAGGAGCCCGTTGACAAAAACAGAGCCGAAGATGAAACAAAAGTTTTGCTTTTGCTAAATAACAGAAAAAGAAACATACAGGGAAGCATTGTTGTTTTCTTTTCCAGTCAGTTCCCCTCCCAAGCATCATCCCTCTGTCTGGCTGCCAGTCGCTTTTGTTCTGAAAGATAAATCACAAACAAACCCTTCAACATATCAATCAGCGAAAGCCCCGACATAAACAACACTGTGGTCATTTGTTGCTCTAAATTTATATCAGCATCTTTGCCACATGCAGGGGAGTGAGGCGCTGAGGCAGGCTGAGGACGCAACTGCAAATTAATACGTGGCGTCCATTCCAAGGACATAAAGTTCAGCACATAATGCACGTCTGCACTGACATTTACGGTGAGTGTTGTGATTTAAATAAAGAGCACAGAAGTGCACCCTTGCTAAGAACAAAGATGCTTTTTTTAGTTTGCTGCACTCAAGGCCCGGACTTCCTTCTCACTGGACGGCCATTTGTGGTTTCCTGTGCCTATATACTTATGTTCCATCTGTGAAGGGGAAATGGCTGCTGTACTGATTATAGACGTGTTACGATCTATGCAGGAATGGACAGAGAGCAACTTCTCTTGACATCAACTTGCAACTGCACTGTCCATTTTTTCTAAATGATAAGTGTGACAACAGCTCCCACTTGTGGTGGAAACGTTGTGATGCAAAAACTAAGTAAAATGTAAACTGTTACACATTCACAATTATTATACACCCCTTTAGGGCACAACTGTTTAACTCTATGCTAATTCAAATATCAGCCAGTCCAGTGACAGCAACTACATGCATTTAGGCATGAAGACAAGGTCAGGCCAACTTGCTAAAACTGAGCATCAATATGGAGAGGAAAGCTGAGTTTAGTGACTTTGAATGCAGCATGGTTGTTGGTGCCAGACTGGCTGCTGCGAGTATTTCAGAGACTGCTGATCTGCTGGGATTTTAACATACAATCATCTCTAGGGTTTACAGAGAAAATACCAACTGAGCAGCAGTTGAAAATGCCATGTTGGTTCCAGAAATAGGAGAGGAATGACCAAACTGGTTTAAAATGATAGATATTATATTATATTCCCCGCCTACATGCACACACATAGCACATTCAGATAAAGAAGAGATTCTTCTAATCCCATCATTGCTCCCATCATCATGGAAAACACAATCATAAGCTGCACATAGTGTCTCCTTGAATAATGCACCTCTTGCTTCCTGGAGTTTCTTGCGCTCTGCCTCGCGCTGCTCCTTCGTCAGGTTGCTTTTCACACCGAGGGCACCGATCACAAGCTTTCGTGCCAGCGCTGCACTAGTCTGAGGTCTCTCTTTTGCAGGCAGGAGGTAGTCTGATGACGTGTGAAAAAGAGAATGAAGAAATACAAATCATTTTTGTCTTGTGAGTTAGAAAATACACTGAAGACGCATGGGGAGACGGAGGACTGTATTTGTACCTGAGCAGCTACGGGCTTTGGCTTTTATGGCAGAGGATGATTTGGAGAGTGGTCGCACCTTCATCAGTTGATGTTTGGATCTCAAAACTTCGCGGGCTGAAAAGACAGATAGCACAAATTTCACATGTTGACTATGATCCAAATAGAGTTATTTAAAAAAGCAGATCAGTACACTTGTTTCAAAGAGTTTCACAAATTCAACACTCATTCTGCTAAATCCATTTCCCTCTCCTGTCAAAAAAAATAGCAGATGATCATTTATTTCAACGGATTTTCCCCCCAAACAACCTCATCAGTGCTTAACTAACCTGCTATGGGGCTTGAAAAGAGGCCCAACGCGTGTTTGTCATCAATCCATTTAATGTCAAAGCCTCTCTGTCTGAAATCACACAGAAGCAATAAAGAAATTTAAAAAAGAGAGAAAAAGAGAGAGAAACAAAGAGTTAAAATCAATTCTTCTGAGACATACTCTTGCAGAGACAAACATGCAATAGACAACTATTGCAACGTCCATCATAGTTCGACTCAAGATTCCAATGGAAGATGCACCAAGGACAAAAACATCACAGTAGAAATGGATATTATTATGTAACTTATATTTATACATTTTCAACTGTCAACTTTATCACCACACAAAAATTATACCTACTGGTAGCACTGAAATAACTTGAGAAGATCCTCTGTTTTAAATTCTGCAGGAAAGTCATAGATCTCTACGATGTGAGAGAGTTCATCCTCTCTTAGATCGACGTCATCATCGTCTTCATCTCGGTCCATATTATAATAATCGAATCTTGCCTCCTGGATTGACTCTTTTTTTCTACCTTCTTTGATAGCAAGCTGGAGCAGTGTGAGAAGACAAGAGCAGGTGGAAGAAAAAATAATGAACAAGAAGGAAAAGGATAAAGGTCATTAAACTTCAGTTACAGCCATCTGCTTTTAGGTTTTAGCTAAATAAACTGGCAGGCATATGTGGATGTTGGGAAATGGTACACTGGTTATCAGATCTTAAATCTGAACCACGCTTACCTCTTCAAGCAGGTGTGGCTCCAAACAATCCCCATCATCATTAAATAGTGTGTCCCAGCTCTCGTCTTCCCCCTTTTCCTCTTGAGGGGATGTAGCTTCCAGCCATGAGCAAGCATCTGCCTCCACACTGGAAGGCTCAGACTGCCCCTTCACCTGTACATCTGTATCCTGTAGCCGCTCTTCATGTGCCTGACCTCCATCTTCTCCTACAACAGATGCAGACGTCTCTTCCCCTCCAGCCTTGTCTTTCTTGTTCTTAGCGTTCTTTCTTGCCTTGTCTGTATAGCGAGGCCTGGGCCTCGGCTTTACTTCTCCCTGAGTCTGAACTTTGTCTTTGGAGCCATGAAGTCGCTGTTTGGGCACGAATAGGGCCTGACTTGGCCTCTTTGACTGAGAAGGAGGTGTGGGTGTTGACTGTGTTGGAGCACAGTCTTCCTTTGGCTGTTCCAACTCCATTATTTAATAATATTACTAAAACACCTGGATCATTGAAAAGGGAAATAAAAGAGACAATGCTATTTTAAGAAAAGTAATATCAAATACAAAATCTTTCTCATGACAGATTTACAAGCAAGTCCTGAGTTATCTTATTTGCAGTAATAATTTTCATCCAAACTGCTACAACTACCTTCCATTGTGCAGGAGCATAATCTGACCACAACTGAGTGACTAGGTCAATTCTGTTTGTTTTCCCTCATTCATTTGAGGATATTTATTAAGGAGTTTCTTACATTTCTCTACAATTTAAAGCAGTTGTAATCTATACAAAAGAATAAAAAATGTTAATGTTGACCTACAAATTTAGTTGCTATTCTTTTGTAAAACTTAAACTGTAAAGCTTTGGACTGGTCAGACTCAAGATTTTGTTAAATTAACAGTGTATTTTATCTACAGTACATCTGGCATGTTCAACTTCTGAATGAAAACAAATAATATTAAATAGAAAATAAATCACATCATCTCTCATGGAACTTTTGAGCTTGACACAAATGAAAACTAGTGAATGGTGAAACTAGCAATGCGATGTATATAGTTAAACATATCCCTATCGGCTGCTATAAAAAAAATGTTTAAACGTTTGCATTAGCTTATTCACCAGTACAGTATGAAGTATGCTAACCGGTTAAGCTAAATACCTAGCTACACACTCTTGTCATTTAGACTGAAATAACTGATAAACAACTATGACATTTATATGTATTTGTTTTTAAGCGCCACATTTCTATTTCTACTTGTTGTGACTATATTCATTAAATAAGCATATAAGCTATTTGTAGCCCTTTCAGCTTACCCGTGTTTGGTTTGTTTAGCAACAGCTCTTCGCCGCATTACAGTGACGTAAGCGATGGACAATGCAGAGCATTCTGGGAGGTATGGTTCGGGTATGGCCATATGGGTATGGCTCTGGGCAAAAAAAAAATGCTTTTCAACAGATTGTACATTGTTAGCAAATGTTTGCGTTCGCCCCTGCAAAAAAGATGAAATCGAGGTGTTTCTGCTTTGGTTGTGATAAGTTTGAACACAAAAAACTACAAACGTACACAACTTCCGCCTCTAGTCGACAGACCCGCCATTGGTCAACATCTTAATTATTCAGCAAGTTCTTCCTTGATTGGCTGATCATCTGCACGTTACACAAGCTGTTTCGTAAATTCTATACTGAGAAGTTGTGTAAGGTGGAGGATATTTGTCGGATGCAGTAAAAATCCTCATCCACAACGACAGTGCAGCGAAATCAGACCCTTTGCATCTGCATGCTGTGGTCACGGTTGTGAGGTAAGACTGGATTTACTACAACAGTCTGATCAGGACCAAACACAAATTCATGCATGGATTTATTCAGAGATGTTAACGCAGTGAGCATCATTGACTACGTGTGGTATATTTAATTAAGCTCAGGATTGATTTATAATGCAAAGGATTTCTTAAAGCTAACCTTTGTGTAGATAAGGGAGAAACTGTGGCTTTTCGTAAAACATGTGTTAAATTGTCCTGTGTATATAAATACTCCTTAGACTCTGTTAGGTACAGAGGACTGCTAATCAAGTATGACGCACCCAGTCCCAGTGTGAGATTGCGTTGACCTCTGACCTCGAGTATCTACACAGCATGTAAACCCAGAGGGTGGTGACTGTAGGCCACAAAATATGGAGGCTGACCCTGCATCTGTTAAATAAGATTTTCATATATTTTTGTTTAACCTAATAATGTTAGGATGCTGTCTGTCATGTCATTAACTAGTTGTATACATTATTTTCAAATTGCTCATATAAAAAAAACAAAACATCTCAATTTGAAACACTTAAATCACACTTGTCCTCTGTGTTCTCTCAGGTTGCCGATAATGGTGATGTGGGCTCCAAGTCGACTGCTCCTCCTGTTTGGTTTCTGGCTCCGGGCTCATGCCCAGAGCTCAGAGCCAATGTTCAGGGTTGTAACGCAGACACTGCTTCCTGCAGACAGTCTGCACAACCCGACACAGCTCAACTATGGAATGGCTGTGACAGACGTGGATGGTGACGGCGACCTTGAAGTGGTTGTGGCAGGGTGAGAGCTTGGCTTTGTTTGTTACCGTTGTGGTGAATCTCTTGTGTAAATATGGAGAACGACTGAATGTGCAAAATCAAATCTATGTGACTGTGTTCTCTGTCCCAGGTACGATGGGCCCAACCTGGTGCTAAAGTATAATCACACTCAGAAGAGGCTGGTAAACATTGCTATCGATGACAGTAACTCTCCATACTACGCCCTGAGGGACCGAGCAGGCAACGCTATCGGAGTTACAGCTTGTGATGTGGATGGAGACGGACGTGAGGAGATCTACTTCCTCAACACAAACAACGCCTACTCAGGTGAATACACCACTGTTAAAATATCCAATTGGACAACGTTGTCCAAAAGTTGTCACATGAAGGGAAAACAATATGATTTGAGAGGAACAAGCTTATGTAAGAAGGAATTAAAATCACTGTATTACACTCAAAGGAGTGAAATTATGGAAATTCTCAGTAATGAGCTGCAAACAACGTGAATGGATATATGATGGGCCAGGATATGTAGACTTTCTCATTCTGAATTGTTTTCTTGTACTTGTACTTACTTTTTGTTTAAGTATTTATTCAAATGGTAACTGAAGTGGAAAGCTTGGATTTGTTTTATGTTTAAGTTCAAAGACATAACGTAAAGAAGGGGTTGTCACACCTGGATAAGGACTTGGAACAAAAGTACAAAAACCTGACAAGACAGTGGCATGGAGCAAATGCTGATAATTCCTGACAAGACAATGGCACCGGGGTTACGCAGGTGGAAACAATTGAGGTGGGGAAGACAGTCAGACTGGCGGGAAAACACAAGGAGAATGGAGTAAGTGACCTGAAACGAGAGGAGAGTGAAATTTCAAAGTAAAACAGGAACCACAAGACAACAACTAAAACACAACCAGCTTCCTTGGTCATGACAAGGGTACAGAACATACAGAACAATGGCATATCAATGCAAATCAAATGCTTACATTTGCTATTATTACATTATTCTTGCCCTAGTGTATATTCTCTCTAATGCTTTTCAAACTGGTGGGCCCAACAAGTCAGAATCTGAGGAATGTTTCACCATTTCTTTTTTCTATGCAGGACGCGCCACTTATTCAGACAAGCTCTTTAAGTTTCGGAATGGACGTTTTGAGGATCTTCTGAGCGATGAGCTCAATGTTCACCGTGGGGTTGCCAATCACATGGCAGGGCGTTCTGTGGCCTGTGTTGACAGAAAGGTCAGGAATGTTATTATTATTACTATTATAATATAATATCTATTATTATTATCATTATTATTATTATTATAAAGCACACAGATTAATGACAAATTCTACTTTGTCAGCCTTTTCATAAAGTCTTACAGTTTGATTTTTCAAATTGTCAGTTCTCTCGCCCGTTGTTGCTCTGCAGGGAACAGGTCGTTACTCCGTGTACGTGGCCAATTATGCCAGCGGCAACATCGGCCCCCACGCTCTCTTAGAAATGGACCAGGCTGCCAGCAATGTGAGCCGGGGCATCGTCGCTCTGTCAGACGTGGCTGCGGAGGCGGGAGTCAACAAGCTCACAGGTCAGGAGAAGTTAAAGCTGGACAACTGAAGTGAAGCGTGTGATGAGGTTTGTGATTGAGGTTGGGTTTTTTTACCGTGTGCTTGTCTTGCAGGTGGTCGTGGCGTGGTGGTTGGTCCAATCCTAAGCACGGCCAGGTCTGACATCTTCTGTGACAATGAGAATGGACCCAATTTCTTGTTCAAGAACAATGGAAATGGGACCTTTGTGGACATGGCCAGACGAGCAGGTTAGAGAAGCACAGCGAAGGAAGAGCATCAGAGCAAAAATGATAAAGAGTACGAATGCGTTAAAGTGGTGTTCAACCTTCTTTTCAAATTTATTAACAGTATCATTTTCTACAAACAAGTGTGTCGGCCTTTCGAACTCGTAAGCTGATTCCAATTCAAAAACATTACTTATTTTCTTCATTAAATCAACTTAAACGTTATCCAAAAATGTTCAAAAAGTAGATGAAAGTCTTAATTTCAACGACAGGTTCCCAAACATTTCCTCAAAGCCGCAAATGACAAAAGTTTAATTATTATAATTATAAAAACTAAATGCAACTTCAGCTTAGTTTGACCAATTCCTTATCAACTGAATTTGGACCCCAAAAATACATTTTCATATTTCATATCCACGTACGTACAAAAAACCTAAACTGTTTTGTAATAAGTAATAGATGGATACCAACGTGAGCACTGTTAAATGTCACAGTGTCTTTTTTTAATACCACTAGATGTCACTAAATACTCCCAAAACTATGAAACATTACAGTACACACATACATAAGCATTTACACCGCTTCCATATTCTTAGGCGTGGAGGACAGATGGCAGCATGGCAGAGGAGTAGCCCTCGCTGACTTCAATGGTGATGGAAAGACGGACATCGTCTATGGCAACTGGAACGGCCCACACAGGCTTTTCCTGCAGGACAGTGACTCTAAATTCCGGGTAAGGAAGGAGACGGTGGGATATTGTCGATAATATCGGATACAAATTTGATACAAACAAAAATGTATATGATCTCTTTTTTGCAGAACATTGCAACTCAGGGATTTGCCACCTTCTCCCCCGTTCGCACAGTCATCGCCGCTGACTTTGATAATGACAGGGAGTTGGAGGTGTTTTTTAACAACATTGCCTACAGAGGAAATGCCCCAAACAGACTGTTCAGGTAGACTTTTACTGCTTATCATGCACAGATGTGAAAAGCAACATGTTTTTTAAATTTTGAATTATCTTTTTGCAGGGTGTCAAGGAGAACTGCTGCAGACCCGTCAATTCAGGAGCTTAATGTGGGAGATGCTGCAGAGCCACAGGGGAGAGGAACAGGTCAGGAGACATGACAACATGACCATCAGTTTCAGTCTAAAACTGTAGTAAGCTAAAAACATCTGCTTATTCTATCTTTTGATGAGAGTTACATAAACACAGTTGTCAGAGACACACACGCTGTGACGTTGTCATGTCCCTCTGTACCAACCAGAGGGAGAAAGAGTACTGGAAGCCAATTTCTGCCAAAAAACAACAACAACAACACCGGTATTACGTAAAATGAATATAATAAAAATAATACAAAATAAAAATAATAAAAATATCTTCAAAGTAAGTCAAAATTATGAGATAAAAAGTCATGGCAAAATGAAATATGTAAACAGTATCAGTCAAAATGGGTCAAAGTTTTTAAAATTAGCGCCAATTCACCTGTCCTCATCATTCACTGCCTACGTTTCCGGTGCAGGAGGTTTTAAAACTTAAATTCAGGCCAACTTTTCTTACCTCAGTAACTGATTTAAAATGTACAGGACAGGACTGGACAGGGTCTCCCTACCACATCCCCATGTATCTACAGCTTCCATAATGCTATAGAGACCTATACATAGACCGGTGCAGAATGTAATAACAATAAGTACGTGAAGAAGCCTTCTGTAAAAATCTATGAATGGGCTCCAGGTCAGAGAGTGAAAGCCTTCCGTGTCTTTCTGGACAGGTGGCACTGTGACCGACTTTGATGGGGATGGACAGCTGGACCTGCTGCTGGCACATGGAGAGAGCTCCAAGCAGCCAATCTCCGTCTTCAAGGTCACACAGGTACGTGTGTGTTTTCTTGGTTTTGTTAAAGGAATACTTCACCGATTTGCATTTAGCTTTGTATTTCTAGAATAGAGGTAGTATTTTTGAAATATTGTGCTTCCCAACCAAAAGTGTGAGGATATTTCTCGACTCTCGGAAACTGAGGTTGGGAAGCACAATTTTTCAAAAATAATACTCCTATTCTAGTAATACAAAGCTAAATCTGTGAAGTATTCCTTTAACAATCTTCACAGCGGAATTTTATCATTTATCAAAAATAGTATTCAACTAATAACTACTACTTAGTGAAGTAATTATTTAATTCAGTGGAATCTTAGAAGAGAATGTAGGAGTGTGTGTGTGTGTGTATGTACTGTATGTACAATTGTCTCTTTTCATCTTAATACTGAAGCTTGTATTAAAGGAATAATTCACAGATATGCATTTAGGGCTCGATCAATAACTGGCTGCGGGTCATACCTCGCACCCAGTTTGGCTCTTTTGCCCGCGGTGCCAAGGTGACAGTCTTCACCAATCAGAGTGGAGCTCTGACACGCATCATTGACGGAGGCTCTGGGTACTTGTGTGAGATGGAGCCCGTCGCCCACTTTGGTTTAGGTAACTAACACTACATTTAGAATGTATTATTGTTGTTTTATATATATATGAGAGACTCTGACGGTCTGTAATGTTGACCCCTTTAAGCGCTACATTATTGCCACACGCCCATTAAAACTGTATATATATGGGGTGCCGTTTGTAAAGCAGCACATGCTGAAAATAACATTTAGCTTCAATGTTTGAAAAAGTGGAGTGAATTTTTGAAAGCACATTTATAACAATATTTGTTAGAAATGTCTTAGAAATGTATTAAATACTTAAATGTTAAATATAAACCTAAATTTTAAATGTAAATGCTGAATATAAATGTTAAATAAAACAAAACAAAAAAAAACACAACACTTGTTTGAAGCTTAATGTTATTTTCAGCATGTGCTGCTTTACAAACGGCACCCCATTAATATGCAGTGTCACACTTATTCACACACTGGCTGCAAAGCTGCCAGGAGCAATTTGACTCACGTGATGCTTCTGACTCTTGACTCTTAGGAAACGATGAGGTGAAGGTGCTGGAGGTCTCCTGGCCAGATGGCAGCTCCATGACTCGGACTGTGGAGCCTGGTGAAATGAACACTGTTGTGGAAGTAGCCTATCCCAGCGAAGGAGAATCGAATGCACTGGCCAATGACACACAGGTACGCACTTTGGAGCCACATCATGAATTATGAATACAGGTAATGTTTCACATAAACCTAAATCATATGCAAATTAACAACAATTTAGTAAAAAACACAGTGCTATACATAAAAGGACCACACATTTTTAGTCCTCGTCTAATTAAAACATTTCATATTTTCAGTGTGGTCAAGGATTTACAGTAAAGAATGGCCACTGTGCAGGTAAGCAAGTCTGTTAAATGAGTTGCTGTTGGATGAAGTATGTCAGAGATAAATAGATCGGTATATACTTCTTCTTTTTAATGTCTTCTCTTTTCAATGATCTTTTTTTTATGTTTTTTTATGTTTTACAGGTCTGTGAGGAAAATAACATGAAATGCAACATAATCTGCTTTGAGAAAGTGAACAACGTTACAGGGAGCATGATTAAAAATTATGTTTTGCTTTGCTCAGGCTCAAAAAAAAACTCTTCACTGTTTTTAATGTTTGTGTTGCTCATAATTTCATAATAACCCAAATGTACTAAAAAAAACAATAAACAGTTTGGATTAGTCGGCTTATTATTTCATAGATCTTTTTCCTCTTTGGCCTTTTGTTGTCATCTTTCCATGTGACTGCATCCATGTATAGTTTTACTCATTTCGCCCGTGTTGTCCTAACCTTGTGTCTGCCCTTTCTTCTCCTCCTCCATTTTTCTTCTTCTGCCCCTTCTTTCATGCAGCCATGGCTCTATTTTACAATGCAGCCCGCTCCACTTCTGCCTCCATGTTTGAAGCCTCCTGTGCCACAGCAGTTTTACTGCACTGGGTCTTGGTACTCTCTGTACTGGGAATTGTCAGGGGTCAATAGTCCAACAACAACAGCAACATCTTTTTATCCAGCACAACACTGTGAGAGAAAACCCTAATCTTCACCCATCTTTAGGTTTAATTACTCACATCTTCTTATAACCAGACCTGGTGTTCAGTATTAACAGTCATGAACACAAACTAGGCGCCTTTCAAGGACCTGATGCAAGGCTTATGTATAGTATTTGCATCAGACCTGGCAAGCTGCTTACCAGAATCTGCGATGATGCCTCACTGTTAAGATGTCAGGCATTGTCTCCGTCAGTAATCCTCGGGTCTGAGCTGCCTTCAATAAAATCAGTCTTCTGCCGCTTTATTCTCCACATGAGGGTCGTGGAGGTGGTGCTATGCCAATCTCTGCTGACATTGTGCGAAAGGCTCTTCAAATAAATCTTTCAACTTATCTCATCACTGACTCCATAGATTTCATCACCTGATAATAAAAAATCTTTGTAACACATCTGTACATGTGGTCTGGACATTTCTTATTCATGCCGGGGAACGTGTTATTCCCTGCACCCAAAAGTCCATCCACCCATCCATCTTCTACTGCTATGCCAATTTCAGCCGACATAGGGCAATAGGCGGGGTCACACCCTGGATAGGATCACAGGGCCACATATAGAGACAAACAACCATTCATCCATTCACTCTCACACCTATGGTCAATTTAGAGTGACCAATTTACCTAATCCCCATATTGCATGTTTTTGGACTGTGGGAGGAAGCCAGAGAACCCGGAGAAACCCCACGCACACACAGGAGAACATGCCCCCTTGTTCCAATCGGGAGCTCGAAGCCTGGGTCTTCTTGCTGCAAAGTCAAGAGTGCTAACCACTACACTGACCATGTGGCCCATACCTAATAGTAAAAACTAAAGAACAGGGTTCAGCTTTTTTCTGCTGAAAAAGCTGTGGCACACAGTCAAATCTTGTAATAGCATCAAATGAATGAGATTTTCTAATATTTTTTTGCACTCCATTGAGTATAAGCTTATTTTTAGTGTCTGTGATGAGTGGCCTACTAACCTTTCCCTGTCAGATCCTCTGCCACTGGTCTCTTTCGTATATGCACTGGTAGAGAAGAAAGAAGGACGTCCTCGCCGTAGCTGTGATGAAACAGTATTTATTTTGACACCAGTCACATACAGTTCAACCTCATTGCTACATATTAAACGACAAGCGGTACGAAAGTTTGTTCTTGCACACAAAGTCACCAAAATAAGAGACACATTTCTTTGTTTGGCAGTTGTTGTTCTTTGGAAGTTTGCTCAGACGTCAAGGAAGGGTTTTGTGTATTTTAAAACTACTACACAGGTAAGATTTTAGGAAGACATTATGTTTAACACATCCTTAGTCCGCTTACGCATGTCTTTGCATAATAAATATTGAGGAAGAGTTGGTCTCACTCATGGAAAGCAATGAAAATGTGCATTTATCTGTGTTTGTGTAGAATTACCTTCAAGGGAGAGATGCAATGGAAGATCTGCTACAACATGATGATTTTTCGTTCGCTACCACAAAGCACCATTTACAGCAGAGGTGATGGAGGAAGAGCTTCTTTGTACAGTTAAAGGCCCAGTGTGTAAAATTATTTTCATTTGGCAAAGATTTAAGGTACAACATATCATTTTAAATAAGTGTACACTCACCTGACCTGATTGAGTGTTTTGTTTTTCATGATCAGATGTGGCGCCATTTTGGACCTCCATGTTTTTACAATCTAAACATCTTTTATGTTTCTATGGTAACTGAAGGCCATAGAGGTTCTTCAGCACACTTGGAAGGGAACAACGGGTTGAGGAATATTCAGCTACAACGTCACGAACAAAAGTGAAATTTTAAACACTGCGCCTTGGTGATGCTCTGCTCAAATACTAGTACACCCTTTTCCACATTTGCTACAGCCTGAAAACTCCAATAGAGCTACAAATAACATTTCCACAAGCCACTGTCAAGTGTGCACGGTCACTGGCGATGTGTGTGATGGTGTCCTGGTTGGTCCAGTGTGGGCAGGGTATGGCTGAGGTTGATCTGGACCTTGTGTTGCAGCTGTAATGTGGTGTGAGGTTGGTTGAGGTCTGCACTCCTTTCTCAACACTTAACACATCCTCCATTTCCTTCTCACTTCCTTTCATTCTTCCTATCCCCCCATCACACGTAACAGTAAGGAAACAAGGAAGGAAGGAAGGAAACATACGATCACACAAATATCCACAAAAAAAAAAGTTGTTCCACACATAACGACACTGCATCCACACGTCTGATTCAATGTGCATGCAAACAATGTAAGTGCGTGTTCTAAACGTTCACTGTGACAACAGTACGACTGAAGCACATGGCCGGTCATGAGCAAAAATAGGCCAGTGAATTCTGTGTGAACATATGTTGAAGGACTGTATGTGCCATGTGTTGGGACAGGAGTGATATCATTTGCCCTCCAAGTTCTCCAGCTGGGATGTGATTGATCTGGTGTGACGTGGTCTTCAGGAAGAACCCGGTCATCGAGCAGTGCTGCCAGACACAGAGCTGCTCCCTGAGCTGGAGCCACTGGAACCCCGATCTTCATAGATGGAAATCTCTATCTAGTGAAAGTAGTTAGGGGGCAACATGTCACAACAGAGCAGCATGAATCGAACAAAAAGCTCTTTCGCCTTTTTTTTGTACATTCACTCATTCACAAAATCTGAGTAAGGATACGACGCGCATTCCCCGTTCAATGGGGTCTGTGATGAGCAGGCCTCTGGGAGCATAGATCTTCTCATTCTGCTCCTGAATGTACTTGCCTATCTTCTTCAACACCTGACAGACACGGTCAATACAAGAACAACAGAGCACGTTCAGCCGCTGCCTTCAAACGCTGCTTAGTTAAAATCCTCCGAGCGTGAGGAAACCCAGTCTTACCTTCTCATAACGCGTCTCCATGCAGAGGAAGATGAGATATGCTGTAGCGCAGGCCAGACATCCCTCAAGGTACGACTGTCCTCCTATCTTTTCTGCCTCTGCATAGTAGTTATTCAGAGTCTTCACAGTGTCCTCGAACAGCGTCCGCTCAATCTAGAGGCGTGGAGGACAGCGTCACGAGCCGATAGATGCAGCCCAGTGATGTATATTTGTAAAACATGGGAGATGAGGGAATCATTCACCAAACCGTTCTCATGAAGTGCAACCATAGCAACTGTTAAAAAGCAACTGGACTAATGTGTTGTCACGCATAGATGAAACCATGTGAGCACAGATGGTTTCATTTTCAAATCATGAGTCTATTATTTACATAAATTGTGTTTATCCTTTGTATTAGTTGGCATAGTGTATCCACCGCTATGACGCTGCCGTTTCCTGTTCAGATGTTGTTTAGTGTGTCTGTTTAACATCACGCAACCATATGTTCATTGTGTTAACCCTAACCCTTTATGAATGAGGATTAACATTCATAAAAGAGCCTTTTCTCCATCTTTTGATTTTGTTTACATCTTAATTTGGTACATTTTCTGCATCCAGGAAAGTGTTTTGGAGCTGCATGTTGAAGGAAACAGCAGCAGCTGTGACTGAACATGCAGACGTATGGTAAAATGATGATAAATAATAATGATTGTGAAATCTGCTTGAACGTCCGGGTTTCTTTTTAACAGTAGAATCCACCTCTGAAACCTTTCATGGGTGCCTCTCGATGTTTGCAGCCACAGTGCTGCTGTATGAAGGTGTCGAGCTTTACCTGCACTGTGTGCTTCTTCTGCTTCATGTCACCACAGACACGAAAATAGAAAACAATGCTATACTGAGAAGCACAGAGGTCGTCCTGTGGAGTTCATTGGCTTAAGCTGCATTGTGTGAACAAATTTGACAATGGTTTGAATGTAACAGCGAGAAGATAGATCTATTCAATGACAAATAACAGGAAGGACCAATTAATTAGACCTATATATGTGTATGCATGTCACAAGAACACAAAACATAATATAGGAGCATGTTGATGTGAACACGTGTCCTCACCCTGCTCTCCAGCTCCGAGGGGAACTTGGTCTGAAACTTGCAGGTGGTTCCTTCGCTGTAGTCTCTCTGGATGAAGACTTTGTTGGCCAGAGACGCACTGTGCCTCAACTCCTGTAGGTTGTGGAACTGTGGGGACAAATCAAACACACACAAGTAAGATTTGTGTAAAAATTAGCACAGTATCTCTTTTAATTAGGTTCTCTGATTCCCACGTCTACTTTTAACTTTGCAACTCTTGTTGTGTTGTTATTATTTAATGAGCCCCTGGAGAGAGACAGGGCTACAGCTCTCTGTGTACCCGTTTCCTGGCAGAGTGTACAAACAGAGGCTGAAGTGGAAGTATAGGATGATAGAGCAAATGTGATCAATCACTCTGTGGCTCAGTGTCTGCACTCATTTCTGCCTTGTTGTCTGCTGGAGCAGAGCCCAGCACTGGACATACTATCTTTAACACACACACACACACGCACAGGTTTGTACAGTTATTCTTCTCAGGACACTGCACTGCCTTCCATACATTCAGACAGCCGTAATAAAGTGTTATCCCTAACCTTAAACAGTTAATGCCTAACCCTAACCTTAATCTAACCACAATTTAAACATTGGCCCTAAAATGAACCAGTTCCTCAGAAAAGGACCAGATTCTGGTGTCCACAAGGACTACTGGTCCTGACAAGGGCAGTGTAAACACACAAAAAGTACACACACACACTCTACCTCTCTCGCTGGTGTAGCACAGGGAAGTATAGCCAACATTTTGCCATGGCTCACAACAGATCGATCTACAGAAACAAGATGAGACTTGACACAGAACTCCCGTGCACTAGCTGGCCACTTTGTTAGGGACACCTGTTCAACTGCTTGTTAGCACAAAAACCCAATCAGCCAGCATTCAATTGCATGTGAGCACATAGACATAGGGAGGAAAGATGGCTACCTTCACATCACCTGCCGCATTGTTCAATCCAGATTCACTTCTGACTAACACATGCCAGGATCAACATTCATACCTTAATCGACTCAAATATTTACTCATTACACCTGAGGTGTGCTGAAGACGATCTATGAACACTGAACAAGGGATGGCTCGATATCACAACCTAGAATTTATACCAATATATCAATTTGATACAGTCCTTTTACATCTCATCTTAACTCAGCTGTTTATAAGACATTTGCAATGCACATACCACCAAGCTAGAATTGGTCATTTCCTTAACAGAATGCTGGTTATAGACTTCTCTCATTACAGCTATATCACCTATGCTGTTATTTAGGGAGCATGGGTTGTATCAGATTTTCTCCTTCCCCCCCACACCTGATCCATAGATTTTGACCACCAGTATCAGACCGATACTGAGTGTGTGATTGGCTCGTCTTATGCACATCACGAGGAACCTTGAAGCAGAAGAGCTACAGTAGCACAAGGCCACACTGGGTGGGTGCTACTTCTGTCTTGTGTTCCTAATAAAGTGGCTGGTGAGTGCATTTTCCAGCTCGAAATGTTGGAAACGCAGTGAGTCAGGTCAGTGCTGTGTGGCTTCTGTCCATGGTGCTGAAATCTGTTCCTCCGTGTCAGGACACTGAGCTTGTGAGGTCCAGTAGTTATCATAGAGACCAAAGCCAGGTTCTAAAGGGGAACCAGGACATTGCTGAGGTCCTGGTTAAGGTCAAGTTATCTCTCAGTTGTGAGTTTTCCGGCTAGGGTTGTGGTTAGAGCTTTGTTGAGACTGCCCAAATGAATGGAAGTTAACGCAGTGTCCTAAGAGGAAAAGCTGCCCAAACCATTGTGTGCGTGTGCGTGTGAGAGAGAGCGGATTACTGGGCGTCTCAAAAACACATAAACAGATCTGTTTCCACCCAAACAGTTAAACATCTCATTGACAAAACAAATCTCCACCATTATGTTTCAGTTCATGGCTCTTCTTTTCTTTTTCTCCCCTCTAAAATACCAGGAGACGCTCCAGGGGGGAGAAATAGACACTGATGTGATAATGTAGGACAAACACTGTCCTGATTCAAGTGAGCCGCCGATCGACGCTCAATCACAGTGAACCCTAATGTCCTCTCTAGTCTGGACAGACACGTCCACTGCACCGGTCTCATCGAAACCACAGGACGACCACACACATCTGTCTGTGATGATGATGATGACAATGATGATGATGGAAACCTGAGCGGAATTTTAAAAGCCATAATGTCGCCAGTCTTACCTCTGTCGCCATGTTGCCATCCGCGGCTGACCGTGGGGACGAGTCCCTGTTGCTGCTGCTGCGTGCGCTGAAATCTCTTCACGAGGACACACGGGATGAGCGGCGAGGGGAGGGGCGGGGACGAGAGGACAGAGGAGGGGTGGGGCTAACACAAGCACAGGTTTAGATCATGTTGATTTAATTGTCCCTCCTATCTCCTGTGAGTTTGGACACTGGCTTTAACCAAACATTTTAACTATATATATTTGAACTATATATATATATATATATATATATATATATATATATATATATATATATATATATATATATATATATATATATACATACATATATATATATATATATACATATATATATAGTTCAATATGTATATATACATACATACATACATATACTCTATACACATACACACTCCATTAATTTGAAAAAACATATTACAATTTTTGTTTGTTTGTCTAGTTAATACTAGATTAAAAAAACAAAAATAATAACAACAATAATAAAACCTCCTCCACTATAACTAAAGCTTCTAGTGAAACGATTCCATTATTTAAACGCTCACAAAAACATGTGCCACTGTGACTTTTAAGTTAATCAAATCATCTCAGTTTATTTCAATAATGGCATGTTTCAACCATAAAATATGGGCCAATATGTACAGAATTCAACATTGGGTCAAATCATAATCGATTGTGGAGTTTTAAATTAAATACAATAGATATAGTAGAACAACTTTAACCATTAACCATTTATATATAGGATTACAATAAAAGCAACGCAAACAAGTACAATCATCTGTGTCTGAAACGGGATTAAAAGAACTTCACCATCAAGATCTAGCTTATTGTAGTTAAAGCTAGAATAATGCCCCCACTTAAATTCTATTAAGTCCTGCTTGCAAGAGTGAGAGGCTCTGGTGACATTTTCAGATGGTTTCTCAGTGTGTTCAGAATAAAATTTAATCAAACTGGGTTGACTTGGACACGGTTAAAATGAGAAACCTGCACTACATTGATAAGTGTTTTTTTTCCAGGCGGACAGTCAAAAAAAAGACGTTTGCCTTGTCCACACAGGAACAAACAAAGCAACAGTTTTATCATAACAAGTAGAGACCAACTCATCCTCATTCTCAGCACTGCGTTACATTTTAACCACTGTTTTTTCTCAGACACGTAAGGGGATTCATCACTGGTTGCAGAATTTGCGTAGAAATCTTCTGCATGAAACGGTCTGGTGTTGTAAAATATTCTGGGCTCATTAAATGAAATTAAATAAACCCAGAAATATTCAAATGGAACTGCTGACCAGCTACAGATAAAAGTGCAATAGAGGACAACAAGTGAGCCTGTGAGATAAAGGGTTTAGTTTCAGGCGTCAAGCCTCTGTTTACTGCAGCAACCGGGGCCAAATGCGGAGCGACTTTTGGTTATCCAGACATTATTTTGTTCATCCAAGTTTTGTACACTGCCCAGCTCAAAACATCATATCCATCACCAATCTAAAAAAAAAAATCCACCAAAGTCACCCAGTAGTCTTGTTCGTACAGAAAAGTTCTCTTGGCATTGTAGTAGAGCAGAACTACAATACCAATATTCCAGTGGACACAACTTTAAGCTGAGGCAAGGCAAATAAAATCAAAACCACTGATATCCAGTAGAAGTCCTCCAAACACCCAACGCCAGCAGCTCAATACTGATCTCCACCTTGCATACTTTGTGCTTCCCTCTGCTCAGCAAAGGGAAGACTCCGAGTCCTATGGTTTTGTACATTTCCTGTTTTAAGTCTTATTGATTAATAAGGTCCCAGTTCTTCATTGAGAGTTTGAACAGGAAATACAGTACTACAGTAAAGTACAGTCCTATAATTGTAAGTAGCTAAGGACAGATTTAAGTGGAAAAAGTCTTTGAGTTGAACACAGGAGGTACGTTGACAGATGGAAGGTTCATGTGTGAGGCCCTCAGGAACACGGTGAACAGCTTGGGGACGAACATTAATTACTTCCCACTCGCCACTGGAAGAAAAGACCGACATGCCGTCTCACTGTAACTTGATGAGAGAAGAATTACAGGCAGCACAAACAAATACGGTCTCTCTCTGGGCCTCTGGAGCTAAAGAGACAAAAGAGAGAGTTTCAGTCACTTTGAATCAGTCAGAGAAGAAATAATGGTCCAATATTTTTTTCCATTTTCCCGTCCTTACCCGTTGCCCCCATGCAAGCTCTCAGCACCTTAAAAGAACAACATCGGGAGCAGAAGCTGTTGCCACAGTTACTGCAGTTCCTCTGCAATAAGAGACAGTGTGTTGAAGCTTGAACCCACAGAAACGTGAGAAAAAAATCTAAATTGTAATGGCCAGATGTCTAAATATAGCCCAGATTCTTTTCACTGGGTTCTCAGTCTCACCCTTTTCTTTAGTACTGAGAAGACGGCACTACAGCTGGAACAGTTGCCTTTGGAGACAAATACAGAAAGACAACTGGTATTAAAAAAATAAAAGCATGTGTTCAGAGCTAAGATATGAGAAGAATTCCTCCTTCATGACGCTGTTGAACAATGTTAGAGGTTGCCTTGGTCTTAAAACTTCAAAACAAATCCACCTACAGGATAACATTGGAAAGGTTTCTGCCTTACTATGTACAGTACCTTGAGATTTGGTCATAGCAGACTGACCTGTGCTGGTGGTAGGGTAACGTTTACGTAGTTTCTCTGTCAGTTTGGACACTTTGCTGCGTATTGGTTCATTGCGGCTCAACAGACCATTTTCAGAGATGGTGTCATACTCCGGAGCTCCAAGAGGCACATCATCATCCTCCTGAGCAGGAGGGGGAGGAGGGAGGAGGAAACAGGAAGAAGGAGGAGGAGGAGGAGGTGATGGACAGAGAAAATGCTAGTTACATACTACAGATGTTACAGTAATCAGAGCCTGTCTGTGGAAACTTGGCCAGGAAACAGAGTCAAACTCAGCGGCATGGGTAAGAAATAGTGTTAATGTTTGGCAAACCAATAGAGTGATGGTGAGTACTGGGAGACAGGCACAAGATGAATGTTCAGGTATTTACTAGAAAACTGCTCACTGCATAATACATGTTTTCATAACTCTATACCCAATGAGATGTTTCCAAAATAAGGTTTGTTAAATGGAGAATTACAAGAATCTAAGAGGACCAGAGAATAATAAGATGAAGAAATCCATCCACCCCAAACAGGCAGTTAGGGAACAGGATAACCAGGAGATGGGGATAATGTAACAACTACAGTCAGAAACATACATGTTTATTTCTCATGCACCAACACTTCAATCCAACTAAAATAATATGCCTCTGTGCAAAACACTCTCTAAAGTAAGATGAACAATGCCATAGGCATGCAGACAAGAAATTAATGACCTGGGATAACTGAGGTACCCAAGTATGGGCTTGAACTAACTATCACTATCATGCCAATGGAACAAACACATGAAGTTAGCAGGGAGGGATGGGGGTAGTGGGAAAATCCACTTACCACTAAGACCATGGGAGTTTCCTTATCAGGATGCAGAACAACGCATGAAAACAATGTTACTCAGTGTGACTTCAACAAAGAGGAGCAAACCCAACCCTTTAAGCAAGACCTTAACCACAAGGTCACCCTCACACAAGCTTTTACAACACATGACGCGCATGTGTCATAGCTCTATACAGAGTACAGGGCGGCAGTGCACTAGCCTCCTCTAAACAGAGGGGAGCGACACTCACCTGCAGGGAAATTGAATGTTCCTGATTTAAGAAGACAGCAGAGGAAAAAAGAAAGAACGTGTGTGATTTGTTTGTGTGAACACTGATGCTTCATATTAGTAAAATAGGACATTAAGGACTGTTCACAACACTCCTGAAACATTCTTCCCCTTTTCAGTTAGAGTATGAACTACAGACTTCCATTATTTAGCAGATGGAACATATTTTCAGGAACAGTCAAAATGTGCTCATTTGGTTTCATGTTTACTGTAAGAAAATGGATACCACCGTTAAGTATGTACATCAAATATGAAACTAGAGTCAGGAGAGCTAGTAAGCCTAGCTTAGCACAAAGACAGAAGGCGAACCAGCTCATTTAAGATACACAAATTCATCCATTATTTCTGCATTTAAGTATTTCTTTTATGTATTGAATGGAACAAACATGAAACAACCTTGTTGTTTGTACACAGACATAAACAAATATATCATTAATGATTATTGATGATTTCTTTCATTTATATATTTAAACTGCAACTGATAATTCCGTTGTCAGGAAACTGCACAATGACAAAGAACGTTCTCGAATCTTGAATTAGAGCCAGTCTTGCTTTTAGTCTTTATGCTTAGCTGAGCTCAGCTAGCTGCTACCTCCAGCTGCATACACTGCATAGACATGTTGTAATAAACTTTCTGCAAGAACAATTACATGCTCACAGTGCACGACTTATTTTTCTATCCTGATGTATATCATCACATTTCTACAACCTTGTTATACATTATTGTTATTACTTTAAATTCCCAAATCATATGTGTCATGAAAAATGAATTAGGGCGTCCAGATTTGTCAGTGAAAGTATAACTGAAATGTGGGTGTAAAGGTTAAGAGTCCTTTTTTACCTCGATGGCATCTTTAAATTCATCATCAGGTTCTGCTTCCTCAGCCTCCTCCACACTGCCAGGTGACAGGTCCTGTCATCAACACACACACACACACACACACACACACACACACACACACACACACACACACACACACAGACAGACAGACAGACAGACAGACAGACAGACAGAGTCCCCTATTCAGCAAATTGGACACCAAAAAACCATGGTACCATGGATAGAGAGACATTAGTGAATAAACACTTTGACAGCATAGGATAAACTATATACGAAGGTTATAGTCATGGTTGACTGAAATGAAAAGTACAACCACTGAAGCCTTTGACCACTATGTGCCTTTCTCTCACCTCCAGACTAGTTGGTGTGGGGGTCCTGTCCAGTGAATTGCCTTGTTCCTGTTCCTCACATAGCCCCTCAGTGGCCTTGGTCTGGCCCACGGGGAAGAGATTCCTAAAGTCTAATAAAACTGGAAGCACAGAGGAAACAACACGTCACAATCAACATAACACAGCAACACTGAACATTTCTAGACATTTTTCAGAGGAATTGTATAAATATAATGTGACAGAGCCTTTTGCAGCTCTATACCAAAGCACTGTGTACAGTGTACTGAACTATCAACCGTCAAAACCCACCTTTTCAGAGCGACTTTTGTATGATTTCTATTGTGTACGTGTCATTGCTCAAGTGTCTTGGAGCATTTGTTAAATGCATAAATAAAATGTATAAAAACAATGAACAGACATTAACCGAATGTTTACAGCTACGTGAAAGTGAAACTGCAGGCAATAATTAGACAAGATCCTCTCAACGTTGTCTTGGTTTAATAGATGATGAGTTGGTGTTCTCTGAAAGTCTGGTTTTTACTCACATTGTTGCAGCACCTTGTCACACACCTCTGTATTTGTGTGACTACAGGTGCACCATGCACGCAATGGGTGTGTCTAAGAGAAAATTGGCCAAATAAATGTATATAGTGTTTATAAAAGCAGCATACGGACCACAGAGGCGACCACATGGCTCTAAATCAGTGGTTCTCAAGCTTTTTATACCAAGTGCCACCTGAGAAAAGTAACACCATTATCGGCAACCTTAAAATACAGTGATGTAAATAGGCCGAGCAAAATCAAATGCAGACTTTTCACAGGAGGCAGATTTACTCCCAATAAAATAATGTGCTCTCTCATCATTTTCCTCTTCCTCACATATACTTCAGACAACAATTTAGTGAGATTAGATGAAGATGGAGTGAGAGATAAGGTGACTAATTATCGTTATTTTTTGTTTATTTATTTTTGTTATTTGTTTCATTTTCTATGCACTCAGCTCCACTCCGATCACATACCCTGGTATATTTTCCTCCAGGTACCACCAGAGGAAGCTCACATACCACTGGTGGTACATGTACCAGAGTTTGAGAACCATGGGTCTAAAGTCTTGGAAAGGAGCTGTTTTAACAGAGCGATCAACAAAGAAATGTCATGTAAGACGTATTAAACAGTGTGAGACACAAGGACTTCTCTTGTTTATTACACATGGAGCTTATCTTGAAAACAAAACAAAAGATGTTTTTTTTTAAAAAAAAAGTGATTCAATGCATCTACTCTGACGTAACAACTACATACTTTGGCAGTAATGGGCAGATGTTATCTCATTGACTTCCTGTTTATCCAGACTACTTTCTTTGTGCACCGCCTTGCAAATTCTGACCACAATTCTGACATGCATCCCACATAAACTTCTCTGTGGCTGCACCTACTGCACCTGCCATCTGTGGAGATTGGTGCCATGGCGTCTCACCAAATGTAGACAAGACTTTAACCTCTTTCAGACAGAATTAACTGACCTCTGTAGAAATCTCTGTTCCACAGGAAGATGGTGCTGTTGAGTAAAGCCAGCACCCAGCCCACAGGAGCAATGTAGAGTAAGCACAACACGATGAACATCCCTCCATAAAACCTGGGGGAGTATATTACAAATGTCAGGCTTTACTCAAATCAAACCATTGAACCTAAATTATCTCAAAAAGAAGGGTTACATTAAATGCTATAATGTTGTAACTACTGACATGGGTATGAATGACAAAGTTCTATAACAGAAAAATAATAGCTTACAACGTATTTAAACAGTTACATGTCTCTATTTGATTATTTGATTTGAACAAATACAACTTAATTTGCAGTTCATATTATTTATTATTATTGATGTGTGTGTGTAAATCCTAACCTTGATGACTTGGTGTGATTATCCCAGTACAGGACCTTGTAAATAGTTTCTGCTGACTGGCATGCGGAGGACAGTATATCGTCAAGGTGCTTCAAACTGGTGAAAACAACCAAACAACAAAAATTACAAGATTGTATGCATTTCTGTAATGGTGATCCAAAAAGAAAATAATGTTAATCACCAGTTGGTCATTTTTAAAAAGGTGTAGATGAACTCAAAAACTGAAGTGCATGTACTTAAGATTTTTGATGTCAAATTTAAAAGAAAATCATCAAATGACAAAACCAGCAATAAAAATATTGCATTAGCTGTAGCCCTGCTGCACTTAACCCTATCCCCTGTGGCATATTTCTTACAGGTCTTTTACTTCCAGCATGGCTTCCTGTTTGGTGAGATGCACTGTCTGCAGGTCTCTGCGGTGCACAGTGTGATAATGTCGTTTCTGGAGCTCAGTGTCTGTAACTCTGCCTCCACACCTGTCCTGCAGGTAACCGAAGGAAGCAGGCACCAACGCTGCCACCACACCCACTGAGAACCAACCCACTGACACCACACAGGCACACACAACAGTGCATTCATTATTCAAGAGTATTTTTAGAAGACCATCCAAATGATCAATATTAATGCATTTTCTTACCTTCATTAACAGTGCAGAAGAAGACATTAAGCAATATACACACAAACAGAGAGCACAGAGGCATCCTCCATCTGCGAAACAGAAAGCACATGGCACTGAATGCTGTAATATAAATTTGGCTTCTTGCCATTACCACTTAAGGCTGGAGGCATTTAAGTCACATTAAGCTCAAATAGACCACAAACTAAAGCATATACACACCCAAGCAGGAAGCGGCTCAGCTCCACTGCATCTACCAGTGGTTCTAGATACTGAGCCATTTTCTTGTAGGACACGACCATGTTCAGGAGGTCAAAGTTTGGAGTACATCGTGGGCTCCCAAGCTCAGAGGCATCTGGAGATCCAAGTGTGTCTTTGGATAGCGTGTGTACCAGCTCCCCACGTTCCCCTGTACCCTGTGAAGGTTCGTGGGACATCCCAGTACTGTGCATTTTTGTTCCTATAAAGATTTAAAAGAAAGAGTTTTGGTGAATTGACAATAAATCTCTTGATAAACTCTGCAGTTTAAGTATGTTCTGTTGCTGTAAGACCAGACAATGATACATACAAATTAGGGACAGGCATTTTAAGCAAAAAATACTACAATATTTGTAATGCAGGAAGAAAGAAAACATCAATGCTCCAGCCAAATCTACTCTTTATAGACTTTAATTTAAAGACTGTATTTATTTGTGCTTCTGACTGTGTTCAGGGGTCACTTTCAATGGGGGTCTTCAATCTCACTAAAATTAAGATTAATATAAATATTGATATTATGTTTAAACATTGAGCAATTACTCTTAATAATACACATAGTTGCAAGTAACCGAATCTTTATAAACTTCACTCAGAAGCAAAAATGACAGTCTATCACTGTGTGACATTTACAGCAACAACCATCAATAACGAGTGATTTAAAAACTATTTTTTTGTAATAAGGTGTTTAGCATTGTCGTCCAGCCCTGGTTGCAGCTCCGGCAAAAACACTGAGGCGGTGTGCTGACAAGGACACTACAGACATATTATTGCAAAATAAACCCAGAAAGTTAAATCGGCCGCCGGATGCGAAGGAGAAACTCACCCCGAGCTGAGGGTCCAACACTAGGCAGCTTGTGATGAAGCAGCCGAGGAGCTCAAGCGAAACTAGCAAGTCTCACCGACATCGTCAGCCCGGAGGAAGGAAAAGCCTCCAAATTCACCCAGCCCAGTCAACATGACAGCAGTCTGCCGTCCTGTATGAGCATGGATCTGTCAAAGACAGTCGATTTACAACACTGTTGAGTAGCTTGCGGTTAAAATATTCGAGTACAATAGTTATTTACTTTATGAACGACTACTAATCACTGCTAGCTTTGTTGTTAGCACAGTGTTGTTCAGGAAACATCCACTTCCGCATTTCATCCAGGCCGAATTGTTGACGGCAGAAAACACGATGCAAAATGGGGGCGGTCTGTGATGCAGTCGATCACAGAGCGGGACGATCTTCAACTGAAACATTAGATTATATGTATTTTAAAATGGCTTATCTAAATTTGAGAATTTTTTGATTAAACGTGCAAATATGGGACAGTTTGATTTGAAATTTCTTCCATTATGCTAGTAGTCATATATGTTTGGAAAAGACTCTGGTCCAACTTGTGGAAAATTTAGTTTTTATTGCATCTGAAATTTGACAATTTTTCCAATTAAAAAGTGCTAATGCAGGATTATTCTTTAAAAGTGTACAGTAAAAATGTTTGCTGTACACCTGAAGCTCATCAGCTTCAGGGTTCGACATGTTGTGGATAGTAATGGTTGTAAGTGGTTATTTGAGTAACTGTAGCTTTTCTATCATTTTGAACAAATCTTAAAATTCTCCTCTAATCTTGCATCAATAAGGCATGTCCATCCAGACAACTGCTGCAAAACTGCATATTTCGACTTTTTCCACATCATTCTCTGTCAAATTAAGATGGCTGTGCACAAAAATCCCAGTGGATTAGCACTTTCTCATTAGAGTGTCAGTTAGGCAAGGATAAGTGAAACACAAGATGTCACAGACACAGATAACTTCTCATTTTACCTGTTGAAGTGAGTAAAATCATTTAATTTGTACACAGGAGAAAGTTGACAATGCATTATTTCGTAAATTCCAGATTAAATTTGCACCACAGGTTAAATTTTGCATGTTTTCTGTGTGGTACTGGCACACTCCGCACACATTAGCAATACATGAAAACACATTATCTGAACATAAGTTTTTATCAACTGTAATGTCTTCCTTTCTTTCTTAAGTTGGAATTTAATATCAATACCACTGATTTATTCAGTTTGTCATACATTGTATGATATGTTCTCTGTTGTCCCCTACAGGCAATCTGAATGTCTCCAAGCCATCCTTAGATAATCACTTCATATGAACTTGGCAACTGTTTTTAGAAATATTTCTCAAACACAGATGCTGTCTGACTGTCAACACTGTCTGGGCTGGGATTCTACAAGGGCTTCTTCCAGTGTCTGACTTGCACGTAATTGCACGTACATTTTCCTGTTATAAATCTTACTTCGCAATTCGCAATTAAATATCGCAATTAGATTGCTGCCTGCAGGCTTCCACTGTCACATCTACAGAGGTGAGTTCAACAAAACCACACGATTAGTTCACTTTCAATTTCAATTCCATTTTCCACAATGTCAAATTAAGACGCACATTTGGATAAATGAAACAAATCATAGCAAAACAAGATAGACATGAGTAACATGTACAGGTTTGAGTTACTGATTAAGTGATGAAACTGACTGAATTTGCATCATTAACCTAATAGATGGTTTGACAAAGATCACCATGATGATTCCTGTTGTCTCAAAGGGAAAACTGGCAGACACATGATGCAGTAGGAGAATGCCTGTTGTGGAAGGATCACCTATCAGTTAGTGTGACTCAGGACTAACTTATGGACTACTAGTTGTAAATAAAGTGTCATGCCTGTCCAGAGAATTAAGAGTTTCAGGACTTGTCATCTGGAAAATGCTGTAAAAAAAGACATTCAAGCATAAATAATAAAAAAAATATAATGAATAATGAGGAAAAATCAGCAGATTATATCCCATGTGCTTTCCACTTCACTGTAGCTGTTTGCTGTGTGAGCGCTGGTGGAATTTAAGCCCCCCACAGTTTCTGAATGACTTTCCACACTGTTCACAGACATAAGGTTTCTCTCCGGTGTGGATACGAAAGTGTCTGGTTAATGCACCAGAGTGACGGAAACACTTGGAGCACACTGAACAGGTGTACGGTCTCTCTCCTGTGTGTATGCGAAGGTGGGTTTTGAGGTTCTCCATGCGGTTGAACTCTCGGTTGCACACCGTGCAGTGGAAGGGGCTGCAGCCTGGAGGGTAAATCTGCAGTCTGCTTCGTTTGCTTCCTGTAGCAGGAGGCTGACAATGCTGCTGCAGCTTCTGCGGGCACTGGCCAAGGTGCCGCCGCAGCAGGCTGGGCAAGCGGAAGATCTGACCACAGAACTTGCATGTGTAGAAGTTGGCTATGGTGTGGCCGTGGTTTTGGCTGGTCCTCATGTGGACTCCATAAATCTCTGGATGGGCTTCTGAGAGGGGAGCTGGTTCTGGCAGCGGGATGACGGGGAACTCAGAGGATAGGGGTGGCAGATCTGTGGGTGGTGGGAGGCCTGTATTCATATTTGGAGAATGAGCTGTGGAAAAATAAGTATGGGGTTAAACTGAAGGAAATTGAATAATTGTGTGTCCAACCTTTTATTTTATTATCTATAATTTGATTCAATACAGTACCAAGTATATGATGCTACAATTGCTTGGTAGCATTTTGCGTGATTGCTTCAGGCTCTCACTGTTTTGATCTTACCCTGAGTCAGCCTGGTGCAGGGAAGCCGGGTGTGTTGCTCTGGCAATTCAAGCTCCCACTCCTCCAACATGTTGGACTGTATCTCCAACACAGATTCCAGACTGAAATCCTCCACTTTGACAGAGTCCAAACAACATGATGAACCATCTTGCTCATCCTCTTCAGGCTTCTCCTGCTTTATTCTAACCTGCTCTGATGTAAACTCAGCATCATTGCTGAGCAGTGAGGCCATGTGGTTGTCTTGAGCTGGCGAGTCCTGACATGGTGGCTTAATGTTTTCTGCCTTCATCACATGAACAGTGGGGACTCCAGTGACCTCTGTAAACAAGATCACAAGGCACTGAACAAGGGGACATGACTGATATGACACATTTTACAATTTGTGAAAAACTGACTGAGAAGGAGTAATGGCAGAGCAATGAAACGTGACATGCATTAAATCCTTCTTTAATAGTAACTACATTGTTTCTTTACAGATACACATAAAAAAATTGAGTACAAATTTGAATTAGAGACATTTCATTGCCATGGACAAAATTTGGCACCGAAAAAGGACATCCATGCTGACATGTCTGCTACAATGGGGGATGATGCTTAGCACAGCATTGTTAACTGTGCCCATGTGGGCAGCTGAAATCTAGAGGCGTATGAAGAGCTTTCAATTTGACCCATATCTGCTGTGAGCATCTCCCTTAGAGAGAACATTGTGCACAACCTTGGCATGTCAAAGATTTCCACTAGGTGTGTGCAATGGCTTTTGACCTCGGCACACAAAAGCACACCAGGTTGGTTGCAGTGGAAACACCCCTCTTTACCCTCTCAAAAGAAGGCCAGGGAAGGGGAACGACAGGGAAGGTGACGGCCCCAGATTTTTGGGATGCTAAAGGCATTGTGTTTGTTTTCAGAAGGACCAAACCATCAATGGAGAGTAACATGCCAACTTGTTGAGGCAGCTGCAAAAAGTGACCAAGAAAAAACAACCAGGAAAACTGACAAAGGGGGTCTTGTTTGATCAGGACAATGTTCCAGCACATGACTGTGTGGTTGCAATGGCTGCTGTGCATGACTGTGGCTTTTGATCACCCTCCCTATTCTCCTGGTTTGGCACCTGACTATTTTCTGTTCCAACATGAAGCAGTATTGGACTGATGATTGAGAACTTTTTTGACCATCAGGATGAGAGCTTCTATACCACGGGCATCCAAGTGCTGCAACACCGATGGAAGAAGTGTGTAGACCGCGAGGGAGACCATGTTGAAAAACAAATTACATTTGGTCAAATTCGATCATTGGATCATGGTCAGCCTATGAACTTTTCAGCCCACCCAGCTCCAATATGTGCGTTCCCTATGCTGAGAATCCTTATGACAGGGGGTCAAGTGCTCAGTGAGACATGGCTGACAGTGGGGACATGAAGGAAAGAGATTTTAGCCACTTAAAAATGCTCACCTACTTGATGAAATATAACTTAGTTGGTTGTGTCCATTTATAAACCACTTACTCTGCTGCACCAACAACCATGTCACGTTCAGAGTCACTTAAATCCCACTTATGATCAGTTTAAAGGTCTACAAGGATAAATGCATCGATGCATGCAAAATAAAATCAATTTTTATTATGCATCGTCTGTGTATAATCCCCACATGTATACTATTGCAACTCAAATTGACAAAGAATGGAGGGAAAGACTGAATAAACTGCTCCAGACCTTTGATACTTGCATGCCTTTGTTCCTCTGAAGGAGAATCAATTTGTGTCTCAGCATCACCAGCAGATGACCGCTCTTCATCTCCACTCTCATGTTCATCTTGTGCGCCAGCAGGCTGCAGTGCGTCACCTTCGATTCTACTACTATACAGGTTTGTTTGGCTGTGTTGATCCGAATGCCTCGCAGCATTGAGCGGTTGCTTTGACAGAGGTGGACTTTCTCCTCGGTCCTCGAGGCGAGCTTCAGCTCTCTGTATTCTTTGTCGGAGAGACTCGTTCTCTCGTCTCATCTCTTCATAAACGTCTCCTCGTGTGTGAGCCAGCAGTTTCTTCACGTCTCTGACTGCTATCTGCACAGCAACTTCAAATGCTCCGTATATAGCTGCAACCAGCTCTTCCTGTAAACAAAGCGCAGCCTCATCTTCGGCGGGTTTTGTCACAGACGGACGGTTCCGGGCTTCAGTCAGCTGCGGCTTCATGCTGCGTTCAATGACACTTTAGCTCTATAATCGTATCTTTTTACAAATTGCCTATTTTATTACCACTCTACGTCTAGTTGTCTCTGCTGGTGCGATATGCGGATGTACAGTGTTTACATGTCCAACCTTAGGTTTCGCCGAAGACTGCCACCTAGTGATTTGGAGGCTGAACTGCACCAGTTAATTAAAAAAATGCTGACAAGTTTAATTGACAGACTTCCGTTTATTATGTTATCATATTCAGATGACACAACACCACATATATTCTGTAATCAGGGCTGTACACAGTGCTTCCTGCAAGGTCTCGTCATCCATCAGGAACGGCTTTTATAATGCTCCAAGTTGACCAAAACCCAACCAGAAGGCCCAAGGACTGCAAGATGCAGCACAGTCAGCACGAACACAGACTCCTGTGGGATAAAAATAAATAAAAATCATAAATTTAGGGCACAGTCTTAGTTTCAAAACACACTTCACCTTTTACATGTACATTTTCTAGTCACTGACAAAAAAAATATAAAAAGAAAACCAAACAGGCTTTTGTGAACTTACCATTGTGCTAACACTATGTTTTGGGGGTTTGCTGAAGATAGAACTTGCTTTTTGTTGAATCATTATACCTGCCCTTGGCACAAAGGCCAGTCGAGGTCTGAGCAAAACAGTCAACAGCCCACACATAGTCAGTTTGGGGGAAAATGGCACCTTTAACAGTTCAGCAACAGCATGAAGAGGAGGATGCTTTAAGCTTTAAAATGGCTGCCCAACCTGCACACCTGCTTATTATTTTGTTAATTAGGTTGCCTTCAGGAACCATTGGACAAAACACAGGGGCTGTGATCTGTTCATTGTGTCCACATGTCTCACGTTCTGTGTGACAGTTGCCCTCAGAAGAATTTACTGACTCGATTATGAAGTTCATGAAATCACCAAGCGATTACTTGCAACTTCTTTGAAATTCAGACAAAAACAAATGAGTACGAACAAAACTAACCAAATTGACTAAGCTGTGCAACCGTGAAGAAATGTATGTTGTTCAGTTTTGTCTGTTTTGAAAAAGGATGTCTTCTTTTCACTTCAGTGTTATTTGTTTTAAATGTTTTGAGTTTAGTTTTTTTTTTTTAGTATGTCGTCTCTTTTTGTTTGTTTTTTGTAAACTTATTAAATAACTTAAACAAGTGAAATGATTGAATGAATGAACACGTTTTTCAATTTAACTTTAGTAAACCAATCTGTGATCTAAGTGCCCTCTAAGGTTAAAAGGTGTGTGGTTTGGTGTAAATAATGACTAAATTAATACAGTGGTCTATCAAGGGCCAGAAGTCTAGCCCCAAAACATTTTTGGCATGTGAGCAAGGATGGATTATTGAATGAGCCGACCGGGCGCAAGAGCTCAAGGGGCCCTGAAGGCCAAGCCCAAGCCACTACCTCAATGAGTCAAAATGCAAAAGGCTATGAATCTGATCAAATTAAGGTGTTGCCCTTCTCCAGCTGGCCATCTCAAAAATGCACCAGAATATAGAAAATCACATCTACCAAATTCAAAGTTTTATGGGGGAGGAGCTCCAGACTCCCCTTCCCGTTTGCACCTACTCTTTAACAAATAGGGTGGTCATTATGCATTATTTGTGTCAATAATCGAAGGGGCGGGGGCCCTTAAAGTTTGGGCCGGCACTGTCTACAGGTGGTATGTTTTGTCTCATGTGAGGACCTCAGCAAAAGTAGCTGCGACCTTAGTGGCAGCTAATAGAGATCCAAATAAACAAACAAAAACAATATACCATTTAAAAAATCTGGTGTTGAATATTCAACAGTGGATCAAAGAGACGATCAAAGTCACTGCCAAACCTTCTCACCCTAATTAAGAGGACATGCCTCGTCTGTAGATCTTCTCATATGAATATCAGTATTCTTTTATTTGTTTATTACTAATCGTTCCATGTCATGTGAGCCACTTAATCTGAATGAATGCTAAATTGTATTATAAGCAGGCAGAGACAGAAACAGGATGCACCTCAGTCTCATATCTTATAGTCTACATGTCAGTATTATTAATGAAAATATATTTATTAGGTGTTGGTTTGGAGCCAGTGGGTCAAATCACATGGAAACTTTTGGACAACTTTTTAATGGACTGGAGTGAGTGTCAGTTGACTATCCAATCTAAAGCTAACTTTGATGCGATATCTGAATACACAAACACATCTTTGATAAAGTCAAGTTGATGGATATTTTCCTGTTTAATGATGATTTATCATAAAGTCATGACAGAGCCTCTGGGATGCTGACTATAACATCGCTATGTACTTTGGTCAAATAGTTGACTCCTTCTGTAGTTTATAGCAGTTTCTCTTTTCATTTACTGGGGCAATAATTTGACTGTGGTGCTTTTTATAGCCTGAAACAACCTATGTAACCCTACGTGCTTCCTGTCTTTCCTTTGCCCTCATGTTGGCTGATAGGCTTTTAATTCAGACCCCTTTTTTACTTGCAGATTAGATCTTAGTTGTGAGGTAAGCACAAATCGACCCTGACATCATTAATGGATTACTCTTTGATTATTCGCAGGCCCCCGGCCGAATGTGGGTCAGCTTGGCATTAGGGTAAAGGTTGTAGTCTGCCTGCTACTGCACTAATAAGGTTGTCTGTCTGCGTGTGGCGCGGTTGGTGTTTGTTTCTCTCAAACAACAGAGGTTCAGGTAAGCATTCTCTCAGTGTTTGACATAATTCTCAGGGTTTCCCACTGAAATGATAAAACCTGTTCTTTGTTATTACAGGACACAATTGTGGACTGTACTTTCAGTCAGTCAATAAGTTGTGACTCAAAAACCAGTTAAAATCTATATGTGCTGTAATTAGTGCAATTTTGTTGAATTTTGTTATATAACCCAAATCAATGTTTTTGGCTGATTTGTTGGCAGAATTATTAAAAAAAAAAAAAGAAGAAGTACATTCAAATAAAAGCAAATACAACTTCCTTTTTTTTTGTTTGACTAGATCTCGTACTATAAGATCTAGTCAATCAAATGTGGGGTTGTTTGACGCCAGTGCAGGTGAATAGACGTATTTTCATTAATCCTAACACCTGGGAAATTGTTTGTTGTATGTGTTCTCCTGAGTGCCAGTCTGGGTTTAATTCTTTTAAAGGACATCATCAGGTTTGGATGGTCCAGACTGTGTAGACAGATGGCCAACTGGATATAAATCTCTATTGAGAATAAATTCATGATAAAATCTTCATGAGTTGAAATATTTTCTGGTTTATGTTTTCTGTTACTTTACATCTTTGTGTTTCTTAGTTAGATAAATATCACTGTATGTGTGTCACCTCTACCTACGCACTTAAGACCCATAAATAAGGAGATAAAACTTTGTCCCTCAGGAAATGCCAGTAAAGGGATCTTAGTGTTTTGGCTGTAGCCATAGAACTGTGTCTGGGGGCTGAAGGTTTGAGCTTCATTTGTAATCTGTAGCTGTAATCTCTTTCCTTTCTCTTGCCTTTTTTTTAGCTTTTCTTCGCATCACCCTTCTTCCCTTGCTATCGTCTCCCTGCTCCAGCTCCCCACGTGGACGCTCTTCACAGTGCAACATGGCAGAAGCCCAAGCATTCATTGAGGAAGCTCTGCCTGTGCAGTGGAAAATTTTCCATCGACGCAGCAGGAAGACTGGATGCTCTAATATCTTTACGGGGGTCAACTTTCACCAACTGCAGAGGCTGTACAGAGCAGCAGGAGACAGAGATGCCAAACATCGAGCAAAGCGGGTGTGGCGGGAGGGAGCAGAGGAGAGGACGGACAAGGAGGGCGAGGAGAGAGAGGATGAGGCAAGGCTTGCTCAGGCCTTGGTGGGACTCAGAGTCCGAGCAAGGAACAAAGCAGGTATCAGAGTGGAAGGACACAGAGATCACAAGTGGCTGAGAGCATCAGGATGTGTCAAGTAAGTGACAACTGGCAAGGGGTCTGAAAAAAGTAAAGAAAAGATGTGAAAAGTGATGTGTAGACGAAGAGTTAAGCAGAGAACTGAAGTGAGACATTCTCATAATACCTCATTATTGGTGGCACAGTAGGCCTCTGTTCTCATCTTACTCATAAATAACCAAACATTCTGGATTACTTTGACTTCCTAACGTGCAGGACCCTGCCTAATGTGGATCCAAACTCCCTGCCTGCATCATAAAATGCAGTGTGTAAATTGTCATGTGCCTAACAAACTCAGCATGACATCACAAGACCGTCTTCCTCTCTCCGCATACCACACACACACACACACACACGCACACGCACACGCACACGCACACACAGAGGGTACTTTCAGCATTCCTCATTGAGATGAAATTTAAATTGGATTTGTTGGTGGTGTAACAAAGTGCCACAGAATGGTAAAATGGTGGCATGAGTCTACTGAGAGGTGTAGTGATAAAATTGAGACAACTACAGCAACACTCTTTGGACTTAAACACACACATTAAAAAGTTGACAAAGCAGCATTTTACCCACGACATCAGGTTTATTAATTGCTTGTTTAGTATGGTAAATGCAATAACTAGGCCTGTAGTTATTCAACCAAACCAGAGTTGATTTGTTTGTCTTCCAGGACCGAGGAGCCATTATCAGACTATACTGTTGAGGATGAGGAGACTGCCCCAGTGCCAAGTCAGGGAGAATTCCTGTTGCCTGCTCCTGCTGAGGAAGACATCACTGAAAACCAGACGCCATTAAAACCATCCTCATGGAGGGCGGGTGTGGCCAGGCAGGACAGTACCAGTCACTCTGAACACTCACTTCACCGCATTCTGCACTGAAATCTAGCAATGAAACGCACGATGAAATTATGAGTGTTTTTATACTGTTCTAATTTTCATGTACCTGTATGCAACATGTTAGACTGCAGTAAAACGCCATAGTGAATGAAGCCAACAGTTAAGCAGCAGTGTGTAGTGTCAGCAGTAGTTTAGCAAGGTGAACATCCTTGAGTGTCCTTGAGCAAGGCACCCTCTACTGCTGCCATCGCAGCTGTAGATACTCGTTTCTCCGGGTGGGCAAATGAAGATACCGTCGTGGATGGCACGGAACCATTTTTTGTAGCAAACACAAAAATGACGATTGCATCTCCCCTTGCAGAAATAAACAACATCAACATTCAGTTGCAGTCATTTTTTTCTCTCACACAATGGCGCGGCAACTGGAGTGAATGCTAATGAGAGCTGTGGATGTGAACCCAAACAGTGAAGTAGCGCTAGGCTATGAAACCATGAAACTATGAAAGATGCTGAAACACAGAGCCAGATGATATTTCTCCTGTGAGGATTCAAGTGGCACCGTTCACAAACACAGTGTGAATACACTTCCCTATCTTGAAAGCTTTATAATAAAAAACAAACAAACCTGTGTCTGAGTTCTGCTGCTCACAGTCAGACAAAGAGACAAACAGGTGTCATTATTAATGGACTATAACACCCACAGCTGTAATCACACGCATTGCACACCCTTCACGTACGTCTTAATTGAGTATGTTTTAATTATAATCTATAATTAAATATTACATACAAATTATACAGTGCATTGTCACGATACATTTCATGTCAGTTTAGTAGAGCAGGAAGTTACTTTGTCGTTTACCGAGGTCCACCCCAACACGAGCCGTAAGGTGAACACAAATCAACGTGGTCCAGACAACCGGAACTTGTGGACCCTTCACCGTCCAAGCTGGCAGTCCAGACAATTGTCATCAGTTTGAAGGGACAACAAAAAGGTCATACTTATCTGACCTTAAACTGTTAATGATTCTTTAACCCAAAAGTGTCTCTGCTTTACTGAATCACACCGGATGACTTGCAGGAGTTAAGAGGAGTATTCCCATGAATCTTTTAAGACTCAACCACAATGAACACTTCCTATGTTTGTTAAAAACGAAAACTCAGAGCTCCAGTAGTGGATGTGATGCTTTCACTATCTCTCTGAATTTAACTGTATGGGAGAGAACAGGGAAGTGAATATTAAAAAAGGCAGATGGGTATAATGGAAAAAAATGGAATGCATCCAAAAAAAAAAAAAAAAACAAAGTATGAGAGGCTTCTGACTGGTGTGCATGCATGTGAGCAAATGTTATATGCACGCAAGAGTCCAACAGGCAAGGTATGACACCTTGCTTTGTTGCAGGAAGCTACAGACACTTCATTATTCAGGCGTTGATTCTTTACCGACTTCCACACAAGGCACAGAGGCAAACAGGGAAGAAATGTTGTGAGATTCTTCCTCCTCTTGGCCTCACCTCTCCACCCGTTCACCCTCTGTCTTTAACCAAATTATCCATACTGAGAGAGGGGGGAGGGTGGCGAAGATATCCATGTAAGCATAAAAACCTGTTATCGCTTTTCAATGGCACATCTCCCTCCTTCCGCTGCTCCGGCTCCCTGCTGTTCCTCCACTTTCTCTTTGCTGCTTCTTTCCTACCACCACGTAAAGAATGGTCTTCTGCTCTGGAAACTCTGTGTGTAGGACTCACTGTTGGCTCTCTGAGGCGCTCGGGCTGTTTCAACAATTACTGGGGGCATCTGGACCAGCTGGAGGGGCGTCTTACCATCCTTCAGGGCTTGGCACAGGTTCAAAATCTGGGAGATAAAATGGGAGACAGAAAAAGTGTTTCAAAACAAATATTCCTGCTGTGACTTCATGCTTTAAAGCAAAAAATTTACTTAACGCTTACATGTGTAGCTTCTGTTGCACAGACACTGAAGACACTAAAGATATTTTTCATATAGTTTCAATCTAAAGCGCAAAAACAAGCTGCTAGAAGTCAATACAGGCGTGAACCGAGCTTCTGCAGCGAGTTCCAGAGACGCTGCTGTTGGAAGGTTGTGCTGTATCTTGACAGATGCTAACAATCAAGAGGAGGAAACTCACCTGTCCCCTCATGACAGCTACTTGTCTGTGAAACTGTCCTCTGTCAAAACCAGGGTCTTTCTGAGAGACACAATAGACAAGACATTTGTGTTACACATGGTATTTATAGCCACAAGTCTGACTCATCTGCACCTCCATCTGGGAACACATCTATTTCTCAGTCAGATTCTCAACTTCCTCATGGTTTCTCACAATTGTACGCATCATAAGAACAGTTAATCGCAGTCTTTTCTTCTTACCTTGAATAATTCATAAAGATCTTCTTCCAAGTCTTTAATGAAATTTGGGTCAGAGAGTTTGGGAAAGACCAACTCTCCGATTTCCTGGGAGAAAGGAACTTTGGCTTGGGGAAGCCACGCCCAGTAAAATGGATCTGGCAATTGGAAAATAACATTGGATTATACATATAAAGAAAGTTAGTTTAAGTTGATAATGGAGGGCAGGAACTGCATGCAGCAGATAAATTACATTTTACAAAATGTACAGTATGTGTATACTTACACTGCATATGCATGTATCCCCTTAGTCATTATTCATAAACAGATGCTATAAAAAAGTGAGGACCCCTACCCTGCACACCTGATTCAAAATAGTCAGCTAGTCATCGAGCTCTGCAAAAGCCTGAACAACCCACTTATTTGAATCAGGTGTGTTGGAGCAAGGAAACATCTAAAACATGCAGGACATGGGTCACCAAGGAGCAAGATTGGAGAAACTACATAGAAGTTTTCACTAAACATACTCTTGAAAAGACATCATGGTCGCAATGGTCGCAAGTTTGACTCCACCCCTGGCTGATTGTACTCAATTCCATTGTAAGTTGCTTTGGATAAAAGCGTCTGCTAAATGACATGTAGTGCAATGTAATGAGAAGACGTTTCACCAAAGGTATGAATTAACATCGTGCTCGGGTTGAGAAGTGACTGGTCAAAACAATGCCACCGCAAGTGCTTACATGCTCTCCAGGAGTCGGGGTGTTTGAGAGGGAAGGCAAGGCCGTTGTCTATGGCAGCCAGCTTGATGATGGGATCCTTTACTACCACCCAGTCTGTGTCCTGCAGAGAAGGTGTGAGGGAACAGGGCAGGGTGTCAATCTTGGTCCTTCATTCAAACAAACTCATACTGCAGATGGAACATAGCACAACCAGTACAAAACAAAATGCATGTCTAGTTTCCGATTGCCATGTATATCCTCACCCTGGTCCCGACAGAGTCCATCGGACAGTCGTACTTCAGCAGCCAGTTGTCGTTTCCCCTGTCTGCAAACCAAATAAAGGATTCAAATTCAAGTATGTACATTTACTTCAACAGGAAGACTCACACAAAGTATACTGTATAGCCCTATGTGAATTAGTGGTGAAGGCACTCAAGAAAATAGCAATACGAAAAAAAAAATGGAAGATGCAATAAAATCATTATCATTAAAAACAGATATCACATAATTATCACTAATAACATTAAGGAATTATTAGCCATGTGTAACGAGTTCACACTAATTAATGACCTGCATTCCAGCCAACTAGCAGCCAACACAATTTTTAGGACTTGTATTATTAGATTAGCTCTACGTATAAGTTTGGAACAATGTATGACAACATTTATTTGTAGGAAAGAAAAACTGTATCATATGTATCACACATTTTAACATTGAAACTTGCCCATCTACGTATCATATGTAAAATCTGAATTTGTAAAGACGTCTATCAGATTCAAGTACCCAAGTATAAATAAGCAGTAGCAGACAATGGAAATGATTGCGTTTAGAAGAAGTGCCTCAAACATCATACATAAATATACTCCACACTAACTTGAATAACACTATACATTCTGATTAATGGTTGTCAACAACTGCTGACAACTCTGAACACGTGCCTGTGTTTCTGATGATGTAATCTAGGACTACGAGTCGCTCAAACTGCAGCTGGAGCTGACGATTGTTATTTTCAGGCAGAGGCTCTGCTTCGAAGCGCCGCAACCAGAAATCGGCATCCTTGTATCCATCAACAAAGAGCTGGAAGGAACCAACCTGGAGGAGGTGAAGCAATGAGCCATCATTGGTTACATCTTTCACGCTTTTACACAGTAATGCAAGTGTCAATAATCTGCTGAACCGTATTAAAGTTAAAAATCCACACAGAAAACCAAACACATCCAGTGCAGAAAAAACAGCATGTGATGTCAGTCGTTAGCGGTGCTTTTTATTTATTTTTTTTTTTCCAAGCAATTCATCAGTGAGAGAAAAATCCACCAATGTCAAGTAAAAGTAGACAAGATGCTTAAGTTCACTGAACAGCATCAACCAAATGAAATGACTTGTGTAATATTTGTTATCTTACCTTTGGAGGTAATCCAATTCTGTGAAAGCGCTGTCCCACTTTAGGTACCTTCTCCAGAGCTAGCTTTTTTCCTCGAGACTTAACCCTGTCTATGGCACTGTAATTAAATGTTTCACTAGCCAGGTACACCATCTAAAAGAGGAGGAGATGTATTAGGAGAGGGGAAAATAAAGTACACCTGAAACGTGGTGCCACTGTGCATGCCAATACCTTAGTCCTAGGAACGATATTGAGCTCCAGTTTCTGATCGACCAGGCTGGCCCCGGCCTCTGAGAGGTAACCCTGGTTCAGGACCAAACAGTCTCGACCAAAGCAGCAGGGACAACACAGTTTCTGGAGCCACTTGGTCCACTTGGGGTTCAGCTGGCCATAGGGCTCTTCATTTTTGGGTTTGAACACACCTATGATTTTCTGAAAGTGAAAATGGAATACAGATAAAACGGTTCAGAAATCTAGAATTTGGACTCAACACAGACATTTAAAAAAATAAGACAGAGACAGAGCATACAGAGGGACACTGGAAAGCTAGGTTTTAAACAGTGAAAATGTGTCGATGGTTAAATCCACTAAAGCAGACATGAAACCAAACTGTCCGCAGCCACTGTGCTCTGCAGAATATGAAACTGCAGTGCTTCTTTATAGGCCGTGATCACTGTTGGATAAGCAATGCAAAGCACATACACTGGCCAGGCTACAACATGAAACTTGGTCATTGAGGAAAACTATATCCGCACAGAGAGCTAGCACATGACTATATAAGCACACTGGTGACTAACTAAGGGAAGGGAAGGGGGGGTTGGGGGAGGCGCCATTGGATTAGAACCTCAAGCAATGAGAATACAATAGTTGTTTCTGTTTTGTAAGCTTTTCATGAATAGAGAGAGTCGCACATAAAAAGACTCAGCTAGATTGTCTTAAAATGACTGATTCAAACACATGTGAAACATTTTGAGGATCCAGCCACAAAGTCCAAAGACACACTTCTGTTTTTTTAGCCATGGATTGAACGTAATGCATGTGAAACAGAATACACACTGTAAATGGGTGCTGGGTGGGAGGAGATTAGTTGCTCAAGACTTTTCCTGGACGACTCCAGGACTGCTGATCAATGATTACTGTCAATCTGACGTGATCACAAAGATTGGGCAGATTCATTGTTTTTGTCATGACTGTGTGGCAATTTGAAAGTGATGACAAGCGCTGCACCTAATTGGACGTGTGTTCTGAAATGACAACGTCAGACTGGAGATACAATGCACTGGAATCAGAGGCCAAAATGGGAAAAACTGAGTGACTTAATGAATAAAACTAAATGTGATCTGTGACTGCTGACAACAGTGTCACGGCCTTGTTAGAGATGGTGGTTCTCTAGCAGACTTCCTGCCTCAGCAGAAAAATCTGAAATGACAAACACCTGGCAGCACAGCCACAATAACATTTAAGCTGAAAGTGACTGAACTGAACTGGTTAAATGCATACTACATAAATGTAAATCCTGAAGAGTTTGTATTTCACATGCAAATGTATCAAGTAACGTGAATACAATGGGGTCAAAGGTAAGTCAAAAATTGGATTCAGACTTTTGGACTTCACTGTGTCTGAAGGCTTTTTGTAAGAGTGAATACAAGAAAGCAATCAGGACTATTAAACTTATCAGTAAGTACCAGAGTCAGGCCAGAGGCCCTATGAGAACACTAGCTGATGAGCAGGGAACTGTTGATTACCGAAAAAAGAGGATGAAGAAAGGGAGGACAAATTTGACCGAAAAAAAGTTATCATGATAAATTCTTTTCAAATCAGTCACTCATGATAATTATCATGATACGTGCAAGAGGTTTATGGACTGACTATGCTCTCGAGGGACAAATGGATTGACTGAATTCACTTTGGCCACAAATATTTTTAGAAGATTATCACTCCAGTCACTCAGTTGATTCCTATAAGACACTTAACTCCAGTGTAGTGTAATATGCTGTATATGTACTGTATATTTTAGATAGACCAATGATAACATGATAAGTAGTATTCCATTTTGAAAGACTCTAAACTTGATCGTGTATGTTCATGTTTTGTTTACATGTCTAAAAGCCAATTTGCCAAGTCATTGCGGGCTGGTTGAAGAAGAGGCCTTTTGCAGAAGCGACGGTCACTTAGATCAAAACACTCTTGCATCTTTTCAGTCACAGTAACACAAACACAAACACATCGCACTTGTGGTGGTCAGTGAAATGGTCGTTAGCATGGCAGTGACTGGTGGTAACTAGTAGAAGTGAGTTAGCAGCTGCTGCTCCTCTTCCTCTTACCCCCTGAGAGTCTTTGACAAAGTAGCTTCCACTGGATCCCTGATAGATCCTCTCCGGGTAGATCCCTTCCTGTATGGCTCGTTCGGCCTTTCGGATGATCTCTCTGAACTCGGGATCTTCCGGGAACTCGTTCCTATGAGGCTCCCGCGGTGAGCTCCCGCGATCCCGGTCCAACAGCGGCTGTCTCTCCCTGCTGCGCTCCGGACTGCCCGCAGGGATGCGAACTACAGACCCCGGTGTGCCTCCAAACGCGCCCCGCGGGCTGGTGGGCTCTGTGGGACAGTAGCTGAATTCGCCGGAGTCCCGGAGCGGAGAGACAAGAGGACTCGTCTCGTCCATGTCTTTGGAAGAGGCTGGCTGCGGAGTTATTTTATTTCCAGAATAGAGAGAAGATAGAGGGAGGAGGACGAAAGAGAGGAAGGGGAGAGAGTGGAAGCGTTGTTGTGTTGGCTAGTACTGACGCTGGCTAACAAGGAAACGCTGGGGGAGATGAAAAAACAAATCAGATGACTGTCAGCTTCCGGGAAGAGGCGGTACCATCTGAGCGTTTAGATTTTTAACCAATCAGCGTTCAACTCCCGCTGTCAACAACACGCACTCTCGCGTGGATTGGACACAAACATACCGCCCACGGAAGACACGTGAGTGCACGATTAACTCTTTACCATCAACTTAAAAAAACTTTTAGTTTTAAGGGTTTATATACATATACATACATATATATATATATATATATATATATATATATATATATATATATATATATATATATATATATATATATATATATATATATATATACATATATATATATATATATACATACATATATACATACATATATATATATATACATATATATATATATATATACATATATATGTATATATGTGTATATCTACACATACATGTATATAATATACACACACATATATACAGTATGTAAACATACATGTATATGAATTTAAAATCAAACAGTCAATTTAATTTGAGGGATTGAACAAAAAAATGCATTAACTTTTGAGAAATTATAAATTACCATTATGTGGACTGCTACCTCACAGGCCTGACACCTGTCAGGCCAACATTAAATGACCTGGAAGTCAAGTGGATGATTGCTGAATTCTTCTGATGCTGAAGAAAAACTCCTTTACTACACCCAGCCAAGTCAAGAATGTTTGAACGTAAATACAGAGTTCTGGAAAAAGATTCTCTGGACAGATGAAACAAAGATGAGGAAAGGAACAGCTCATGATTCAAAGCATTGTTTCTCACACAGTGGGTCCTCAGGACCAGGATTAAGAGACCCTGATTCAACGCATACCACGTCATCATTCAAACATGGAGGAGGAGGCAGTGTTCTGGCATGAGCATGTATGGCTGCCAGTGGACCAGGGTCACTTGTATTTATTGACTATGTGACTGCTGATAGCAGTAGCAGGATGACTTCTGATATGTACAGGGCTATCTTCTGCTCAGATTCAGCCAAATTTGACTTTGTGAGTCAAGAAAAACCTGTGTGAGGCAGTAACCTAACACTTTCCCTACACACATTTTCAGTAAAGGCAGACCAGTATAGGGGTCACACGGTCGGTGTAGTGGTTAGCACTCTTGCCTTTGCAGCAAGAAGACCCAGGTTTGAGATCTGGTTGTAACAAGGGCCTTTCTGTTTGGAGTTTACATGTTCTCCCCGTGTGTGCGTGGGTTTCCTCCCGCAGTATAAAAACATGCAATATGGGGATTAGGTAAATTGGACACACTAAATTGAGTGAAAAGCTGATGTGTTATTGCCTTGTTTTTATTCTTGACTTGCCACGAGAAACACAGTTGCAGCTATAGGAACATTTACATCTCCTTTAAAGTCCTTTAAACAAATAAATAATAATAGATGGGATAGCCAAACACAAGCGCAAACTTCTAGGGCGGCACTTTGTGCGGACGTGATGCTGTGCGCATCCTCCTGCTTCTCGCCTCCTCCCCTCGCGCACAACTCGCTTTCTCATTGGTGGAAAGCGGCAGGAAGAGAGGAAGAGAGCTCCTCAGTCAAGTTCAGGCAGAGCAGTCAAATCTACGGAGCTGCTGCGACCCCGGTCCAGACCAGGACAGAAAGAACAGGAAAAAAACACTGTTTCCACTGCTCTGTAGCCGCCTGTAGTGTTTTCTGTTGAGTGAAGTCAAATCTGCGGACCCTGCTGCTGCGTTTTGGGAAGACTCACTCAATAATCCAAAGTTTCCGGAAATACGCCGCAGAGGGCATCGGAGTGAGGATGGCTGCGTACAAACTGGTCCTGATCCGTCATGGAGAGAGCTGCTGGAACCAGGAGAACCGCTTCTGCGGCTGGTTCGACGCGGACCTGAGTGAGACCGGAGAGCATGAGGCAAAGAGAGGGGGAGAGGCTCTGAGAGGTAGAGTGATAACACAGATTATGTTCCGGGGCCTGTTCAGCACCTCACTCACTCACTCGCTCTGTGGATTAAAGCCGCAGCATGACAGTGCTTATGCAACCGTGAGATATATAGAAGCATCAGGGCCACTCCTGCCACACAGCATGAACCAGCTGTAAATCACTCTTTATTTCTGTACTACTTATATTTTCTCATAAAAACGGACAGAAATTGCTTTATATATCACCTTACAAAGTGCTGAGCAATTGAGTTAAATACACTCAAAAATGTCTCACAAGGAAAAAAAAAACGTAAAATATTTTTTTTTTGAGAATGGAAAAGGCTTTGTCTCATACTGAGATTTCGGAGGAACCAGCAGACTGCTGTTGGTGAACAGTACATCTCTCAAGTGGAGATGGGAATTGGTATCGGTCCAATATTGGTCAAAATCACAGTCACATTTTTATTGGAATGATAAAAATGTGACGTCCAATTCTATCCAGAGCTCCTGTATATCACACACTTCACTATGCACAGGCTGTACAAATGAACATCAGCAAAAGCATTTAGCTGAGTCATGTTTGATTTGTTTATTTCTACTTTTTGGGAGAACAATAATTGCTACGCAGTTGTGGAGAATCACATCTTTTGAAATGACTCGGCACAAATGTGTTGCCGACGGCTTCATAGTTCATCGATGGTCTAAAATGACTGTATCTGTATTGGCAGATACTCGAGTTTGTGATATCGATATCGGTATGGGACATCAAAGTGGTATCGTCCCATCCCTACTCTCAAGTATGGGAAACTAGGGATGAGCTGATTTCAAACTTGGTATCAGAATCTGATACTAGTCCAAAATTACTTTATCGGATATTATTTAAAAAAGATTTGTAAATGATGTTTAAAGAAGTAGACAATGAAGCACGGCATCTGTGTATCAAGTAGTAAAAATAATTAAGACCTGAAATATTATTGGAATCATACACCATTTCTCCCATGTATAAAAGAACAAATTTGATATTGGTTGAGTCGTCCCCTCTTACCATCGTTTCCTTGCCCTCTCCTTCACCTCAGATGCCGGCTATGAATTTGACATTTGCTACACCTCTGTCCTGAAGAGAGCCATCCGCACCCTGTGGTTTGTTCTGGATAACATCGACCAAATGTGGCTGCCTGTCCACCGGACCTGGCGCCTAAATGAGCGTCACTATGGTGGCCTGACTGGGCTGAACAAGGCAGAAACTGCAGCCAAGCACGGAGAAGCCCAGGTCAAGATCTGGAGGCGTTCCTTTGACACTCCTCCCCCATCCATGGATGAGGACCATGACTTCTATCAGACCATTAGCAAGGTGAGACTCTGTGAAACAGGATGAAAAAAGATGAATGAATCTCTTATGAATGAAGACATCACATGGTTACAGCATATGATGAAGAAAAACTACATGGGCAAGGATGTTTAATAAAAGATGGCTGAGCTTTTCATGCTTTTCAGGATTGTTCTTATCTTCTACCGCAGTCATTCTGAAAACTGGTGAATGCTGAGGCTATATTTAAATTCTTCTGCAAAAAATCTTTTAATCTTATACATATATGCAATTAATCGAAGCTTAATCGCAAAACTGCAAATTAAAAACAATAATTGTGGGGATATGTGCCATCTGGGAACATGAAACATTCCAAAAACACTGGTTAGGCTTATTTTAATCTACACACCATATGTATGCAAGAATGATATTTTATTTAGCGTTATTTAAAAGATGTAAGTCACAAATGTCCTCGACAACGCACAACAACATCTTCTGTCTTTTGTTGTAGGACCGGCGTTATGCCGACCTGACTGAGGACCAGCTTCCCTCCTGTGAGAGTCTGAAGGACACCATCGCCAGGGCATTGCCTTTCTGGAACGACGAGATTGTTCCACAGATCAAAGAGGGAAAGCGGGTGCTGATTGCTGCCCATGGCAACAGTCTTCGAGGCATTGTCAAGCATCTTGAAGGTCGCTCATGTTTTACAACACATTGTCACATTAACCTCCACCATGGGCCACAACCTACATCCCCAGATAAAAATCATCAATACATGTCCTTTTATTTTTTGATTTCTGCTGCTCACAATAATATGGTATGGTATATAATAATGGAAATATTTTGCTGAAAAGTTGATATATAATAATATAATACTTAATTTTGTACTTTTGCAAAATCCAAATTGAACAAAATTGAACTTGGCCCTGTGCGTTTGCAAAAGCTGTCTAGGAAGTCACAGCAAACTGTTATTTCTTTTCCCCAGGGATGTCAGAGGAGGCCATCATGGAGCTGAACCTGCCCACAGGCATCCCCATTGTCTATGAGCTGGATAAGAACCTGAAGCCTACTGGACCCATGCAGTTCCTGGGAGATGAGGAGACCGTCAAGAAGGCCATGGCAGCTGTAGCCGCTCAGGGCAAAGTCAAGAAATAGACTTGTCCTGGTTTGGGGATGAGAGTACAGATCAATCATTTCTGTTTAGTTGTCAAGTGAAAACAAGGTCAATTGATATGTGTGTCTTTACAGACTTTCACAAACACAATGTGCACTTTATTGTACTAATGTCCATCATTCACACAAATATACTGTATCAAATTTGGTCTTTACGTTGTCACCTACTAAAACACTCATTTCGCTATTAGGCTATAGACCGCAGTTGTTTTAAACACTGATCAAATTTTGCCAATCGGGGACCAGCTGGTAGGAGCTACCTGACTCACTCTGCACACTCATTCCACGTATTTCTTCCTATATAAATAATCTGTGTAGGTAAAGCTCGGTGGGAATAGTATAACCTATCAAATAACACTGGCTGTTGTCAAAGGGGTAAGTTAATTTGCTCTGGACTGCTGAAATGTGATTGCTGTAAGAAAATAAATATTGTGAGCCAGTATGTGATGATATCTGTGTCTGGTGGTTTGTTTCCCAGCAACAAAACTTATGTCTTATGACAGGGTAAAGATTATAGCCCTCTCAGGGAAAATAATAGTCATTTATTATTAGTTTGAACAGGGAAATTCATACAACTTGCATAAGATGCATTACAGGTTGCAATTGTTGTATGGCCAGGTATATGTATTATCTCAATACTTCGGGGAATGTGATTGCTACATTATTTGGGATAAAAATTTATGATTTATTAATTTGTTTATTTTTTTTTTATTTGTTTTGACCATTTTTAAATGTAAACCAGTGGATACCATGATGTCAGCCTTGAATGGATTGGCCACTCTTCACCAAAAGTGGTGTTTGCTTTGCAATGGTGCCAACCACTGGTAGAAAAAGAGAATGGTGGTAGAACGCTGATGGCACCAGACTCTTTTTCAGCTTGGAATATCTGCCAAATTAAATATGTGGATGATAACAGGTGATCCGCTGTAGTGACCCCCACGTCAGAGAGCTTTTACATCTTTTTCATCCTATAAACCACAAACTCACAAACTGTGAAGGTGTGGATTTATTCAAATACAATCATGAAACTGAGCCACAATATAAAATGTTCATAATGCACATAACACAAGTTACATGAATACTACAAAAAAATTTCACCTGATTATCAAGTGTAATGGATAATTGTGTATTGGCATCTAAAAAAAACAAAACTATTCATATTTATTTTTTGACCATTTCCTCTGCATTAACGCATATGGCATGGCATTTGCTAAAGGTCAGTATTTTTGTGATATTTGAAAAAGTTTGTAAGGCTATTGAAACATAAAAGCATGCATTCCAGTTATTATACATTCATTCTAAGCTCATAGCCTCCATATATATATATTTTCCTTCATTTGGCATAGATGTACGTTTCCTGGTAATCCGGTAGGCTACATGGTGTTGTAAAATAAATGGACATTCGAGGACTGTTCAGTAAACACTGAAAGTGAATTAATTTACACATGATGGCAAAAAATAAAAAAATTGGAAAATAAATAAATAAAAGGATAGGACATTTTTATACTTGAGGTGCTGTGAGGCAGTAAAAGACATTATACAAAAATAAAATAAAAAAGAAACGGCAGAGGATTAGAGCCACATGTGAAATTAATTCATTCAAAACACATTTCAAGAAAGAAAAAGCCAGAATTCTGTAATTAAAGTCGGAGTTCTGACTTTGATCTGGTGTTTAGGGTTATAATGTTTAAAACGTGCTACTTTACAAGACTATTCGACGTTTCTTCGCGTTTCTATACTGTCGGCTGAACAGGTCACATGTTCCCAAGCATGCCTCAACAAACATGGCGGCGCATCGACATGTCGTCTACCAGTTCCTCTCAGAGTAGCAGCCAATCAGAGTCGACGCTCGCTCTACGCCTCAGCCAATCGCCTCTCGCTCTGCTCTTCTCGAAAACATGTCGCCCATGAAGCTGTGTGTTCCAGGTGAGCTCCTTAAATGTTGTCTTTACTAGATGACACGGTGTACTTCCTCGTCACTATATAGTCACGTTGGCTTCTTTTGTGGTTGTGTGAAGTGGAGTTTAACTACAGACTAACTTGCTGTGTAATAACTTATCACCGTGTGTGTGTGTGGGGTGTGTGTGTGCTCTGGCTACACATGCTGTTGTCGTTTCTTATTTTATTATTTCGCTGTAGTTTTTGGACCTGAGACGGAGGTGGAGTGATTCAAATATGTTTTAGACACGTGTTTCTCGTGAGTTGGATGCTCGCAATGCTACTACACCGCCGCCTCGTTCCCTTCCCTTACATGTTCTCTTTTCATACCCACCTTTCCATTAAAAACCAACCTTCTCTCATTGCCACACTGTTGTTACTTTCTTCTTGTCCCGGTGTTTTACGGTAAATGAGAACGATCACTGTACGTGTGCAGGACTGCGAGTTGACGACTTTTACTTTCCACGGTAGTTTTCATGTGCAGCCGTGCCCATCGCCTCAGGACAGCTCGGCAGCATTCCTCGTCTCACTTGTTTTCCTTCACTCCCCTTGTATCTGAAAACGTTTCTCTCTAGTGCACACACAAATGTGTTCGGTTTACGACTGTTTAATACAAAACAAAAATATTTTACCTATTACTAACGTTTGACTTCATCTAATCAATGAGTGAGGCTTTTCTCTCAGTGCATTTTATCTTTCTATATATTGGAATTGGGCTGGATGTTATGGCCACAATTCTAATCTCTTTGTTATTGCAGGAGTTTTTTAGAAGGAAACGCCATTAAAATGGGCTTTATATTTCATTCTATAGCAATTGTGCAAATACTGAAAAGTGAAAGTTGAAGAGATGCCAAGCATAGAAGTCAAGGAGGTATTAGCAGCCTCAGCAGCCTACTGTTTTAATCAGTAGTCATATAGGGAAGTATTGGCATGTTTGCCAATATTTGATCATTTTAATGTCAATATCAGCCTTTACTGATATCGTGTCAAGAATATCATGCAACCCAACAATTATTGTGATGAATGAAATGGTTTCAAAGTTCTTCTATGGGCAGAAAAGAGGGGAACATTTCACACATCTGAGGCAAAACGTGCAAACTAGATATGTGTTATATCTCAATGGGTTAGTCCAATTCAAGAAACATATGGTTTTATTTGATTTTTCCGCATCAGTCTGATGTTCCCTGCATTGACACTATATCCATGTCTTCCTTCTTCCTTCGCTTCTTCGCACTCAGGTGACAAACTGTGCAGCACAGAAGACTGTATTCCCGGCACAGGAGTATATCTACGGCACGGCTACATATACTCCTCACTAGCGGGCTATGTGCTGAGAAAAAACGAAGGAGAGGAGGTGAGGGGTGTGGTGGCTGCTGTGGGTAGGAGAGTCAGGCATGTGATACAGGTGTGTCGAAGATATTGCACAACATTTATGAATGTGACTGTAGTGAAATGGGTGGGTTCACCAGCTGTAGAGAAATATGCATTTAGTATGGCATGTCTTTTCTTGAGTTTTTTTCTTTTTAAACTGGAGTAAAGAAAACTGCTTTCTGTATTAATGCTGCATGGGATTTTTTTTTTCTTTGTCTAGTTACCTGTGATCTCAGTAGTGAGGGAAACGGAAACACAGCTGCTGCCAGATGTAGGAGCAATAGTCACCTGTAAGGTATGCAGTGGAATTAGTTTCTATAATTGCACAGTCTTAATGTTGATCTGTTCATCACCGTGGTGTTTTGTATTGGACAGGTGACCAGCATCAACCCCAGATACGCCAAGGTCCATATTCTCTATGTAGGTTCCACACCACTGAAGGACCGCTTTAGGGGGACCATCAGGTAACCTCGTAATTTAATCTACAGTACAGCAATGGTGAATGTTTTTATTTCTTGCTCTCTTAAAACTGAACTCACATCCTCTGACTGCAGGAAAGAAGATGTACGCGCAACAGAAAAAGACAAGGTGTGTTTGAATGAATGTGCTCAACAAATGTGACATCCTAAATCTGAAACAAAAAGCTCCATGTTTATCCTTCTGGGGCTTTTTTTTGTTTTTTACAGGTGGAAACATACAAAAGCTTCAGACCTGGTGACATCGTCCTTGCAAAAGTGGTATCCTTTACCTACCCTTAGAAATATTCATCAGCAATGAAACTATTCAGCTTATACATTGAATTATTTTGCATTTTTTTTAACTGTGTACGTCATATGAAATATGTTTATTATGTATTAACTGTGGGAATGTTTGCATGAAAGATGCACAATCACTTTAAAAACTATTAACACTATTACTGCTTTTCCACTGTAAGTGAAGTCACACGTAAAAGGGAAGTGTTTGTTGTGTATTTGTGTAATGTTGACCCTTGACACGCGATGTCAGATTTCCCTCGGTGACGTTCAGTCCAACTACTTGTTAACAACTGCAGAGAATGAGTTGGGAGTTGTAGTGGCACACAGTGAAACAGGTAACCCTTGAAGTTTCTGTTCAAATCAAGCCACATTTGGTCTGTTACAGGCATTTTGATATCGCAGTGTGAAACACGTACATTTATATTGTATTATTTATAAGTGACAATAGAAGCTACAGTCCAGGTTTTGTAAGACTCAAATCTCTTTATACATTATCTTTTAGTGTCCACACTGCTCTTAAACCAAGGAAACCTATACGTTGTTTTTTTTCCATGTTTGCATTTGTGACACTAATTGTTGACCACTTTTGTTTCTAACACTTCTTTTTTTCTTTTGTCTACCAGGTGTCCAGATGGTTCCCATCAGCTGGTGTGAGATGCAGTGTCCAAGGACACACAACAAAGAGTTCCGCAAAGTGGCGCGTGTGCAACCGGAATATCTACAGGCATGAGTCCTGAAACTTCTTTTTCCCTCACAAGGAACACACAGCTTCCCCCCCTCCTTCAGTCGCTATTGTCAAGATGTTCAGATGTTTGACTGAGACTGGACAAGTATGCGATTTGTTGGTTACTCCTAGTTTCATGTCTTTCGTAAGTGTTATTAAAAATAGTTTTCCCTATGCACATTGTGTCATCAGTGGATTGTGCCAGGTTAAAGAAAAACACTGAAGCAGCATCAGACCAAACGGCTACTCTGTCAGGACATACAGTATTCTTAATGAGACTTCATAATCCCAGGGTGTTACAGTGCAGCTGTCAAACGTTTGGTGATCTCATGTTAAGAAAAAAAGTGAACGCATTTTTTGTATACGGGAATCATTACACAAGGCAGAGGTTGCATTTGGTCTGAAATGAGGATGCGATTAAGAAGAAAAAAGGTTGCATATATAAAGTGTTAGTGCCATCTCAGGCTCCTGAGGCTGTTTTCAAGTCAACAGGTGGACAAATGTCCACACCGCAGTTTTACAGGAAAAAAAACAGGTTTGAAAGAGCCTGCAATTCAAACCAACTTACAATGCAGCTACCTACCGTTCACGGAATACTGAAGTATAACGCATGATAGTCAGATAGTTTTTTTGTTTTACAGCACACTGTGAGCCCACGACGAGCTAGAAGAAATATTTCTATTTTGCCTTTGAAGAAAGTGAACTTTATTCTTTCCTGATTTCTCTCTTCACTACCAAAAGATGTTGTGCAAGCTATAAATAAAAGGACTATCAGAAACTGTTAAGACAAGTAGTTTTTTTCTTGTCATGAAAATAAGACAAAAATATTGTTTTACACTTCAGACATGTACACATCTACTTTGCAACAAGAAGAAAATTACCTCAAGCACAAACAAGCAGTACATATTACCACTATCCTATCAGTGACAAACTAAACTAAAATATAACTTTAAAGTACATTTATGACTCAAAATGTCTTTGTTAAAGGAACATTTTACATAGATAAACTGATTAAAACAAAACCCACTGATAATCCATTATATTCTCAAGAGACCATTTTCAGTTTTGACTGTCATGTATGATAATTATACAGTATATACATGTAGAAATGCCATTTTGTGTTTGTCTGACTTAATTTTTAAACACATTTTATGCTTCCACAGAGAAGCAGAGCAGACAGCTCAGTCTATGAATCAACAATCAGTCATCAAAGCGGACTGATCGACTTGCATTGATGTCAATGGAGAACTTCTTATTGGACGGTGCACTAAACCCAAGTCCTGCCCCTCTGCTATTGAAGTCCATTCTGCGGGATTGAGCGCGCTCAAACTGTCCCAGAAGCCCTTGCTTTAAATTTTGCTGTGCGTCTTTCCCCATTGCCATATTTGCTCCACCAGTGGCTGCAGCAGCCGGCTGCAAACCCTTTTTGAAGCCACCCATAAGGCGGAGGAACTTGTGTTGTTGCTCAGAGCTGTCAAACTCAGCCGTGCTCCACTGACCCAAACCCTGCCGGACACACATTAGAGGCCAGTTATTTTTATTACTAATTCCACACATGTAACTCGTTAAGAGATGAACAGTCTGAGAAATCAGTTGCAATGTGAACTCTGACTGAAGAGGTGAGTTACAAAGCTGGAACTACATTTTTCACACAAATTCCACACAAAGTACTGACCAAAGGTTTAGCTGGTTTTTCAGGCTGAGAAGCCTTGTCAATCTCCATTTGTAGTTCCCGTCTCCTCTCCTATGAAAAAACAGGTTACAGTGCAATTTTCTGTTATTTGGAAGGAAATATAATCAATAATAATTATGTTTGGATAAAGTCACCGCTCTGTTTACCTTGTTGATGGTGACTTCATCAACGTTTCCACTCTTTGCTGACAGAAACACCACCTCCCCATGTTGGGATTCCTGAAACACAAACATGGTTCACTCCATGTACAGACAATAACAAACATCAGTGTGACCTCTGATAACAGACACTTGTGTTTTCCTCATTCACCTCTTCTTTGTTGCTCTCCCTCTTTATCTTCTTTTTTGCACTAGATTCAACTCCAACATCATTCTCCTCTTGTTTCAGCTTCTTCTTTTTGATTTTCTTGCTGGTGTCATTTGCCACAGTGACTCCATTCTGCCCATCCTCTTCATTTTCTTCACATGTGATAAATGTTTGCTCTTTTTCCTGTGATCTTTCATTTCTCCTCTTCTTTTTCTTCGGTTCCAGCTCTTCTTCTTCTTCACTGACCTCCATTGTCACCTTTCTGTCCTTTCCTTTCTTCCCTTTTTTCTTTAGCCCCATCTTCCCGTCCTCTGTAATAGTCTCACTCTCACCCATCACATTTTCTTTTTCTTTCTTTTTTGCTTTGCACTTTTTGTTGTTGCCTTTGTTTTCAGGTGTTTCTATTCCATTTTCATCATCTTCAGTTTTGGCTTTTTTCTTTATCTTCGTTTTCGTTTCCTCTCTCTCTCCTGCAACTATTTCCAACTCAAATTCATTTTCTCCCATTTTAGGTTTCTTTTTCGTTATACTTGGTTTAACAACAGCTATAGCCGTTTCTTCCACAGACAATTTTTTCTTCTTCTTCTTTTCTTTACTTTGCTCCACAGTCTCCTCTGTGCTTACAGCTAAAATATGTGTTTTTACTTTCTTGGCTTTCTTTGGCACTGTATTCTTTTCAGGTTGCTGTTCTTCTTCCTCTTCTTTGTTTATCGTCACATTTTCAGCTTTAGTTTGTACTTTGTACTTTTTCTTTCCTTTCTTTTCTCTTATTTGCTGGTTTTCTATGTCTTCTTTTACTGAACTTTGTGAAATTTCTACTGGTTTCCGATCATCAATTTGCTTCTTCTTCTTCTTCTTCTTCTTGTTTTTGACCCCTGTGGCATCAGAGCTACAAGCATCATTCAATGATTCGTTGACACTTTCTTTTCTCTTCTTTTTCTTCCTCTCTGTTTCACAACCTTGATCCTCCACTTCTATAACAAATGTCGCAGATCTTTTGTTTTTCTTCGCTTTCTTCACCTCTGTTTGTCTCCCATCATCAACAGAGCAGTCTCGGTTTTCAGGCACGGGGGTTTGTCCCTTCTTGAGTTTCTTCTTCTTTGCATGTTTCTCCTCACTTTTAGCTTCCACCATCTTCACTTCACTTCCTCAGCAACAAAATGCTGGCTTTTCTGGTGACAGAAGTTCAATTACTGCATATTAATACCTTTCTCTGGCGTGAAATACCAGAACATTGCAGTATACTTCCACATTTGTGCAGCAGCCTGGACACACGTGTTGAAATTTGTTCTTAATGTTTTATACAAAAGTATCACTCACTACTGCTGGTATCAGAACAACTGTCCAATTTGAAATGGGCATGTGCTCATGAGTAAGCTCACTTCCATGACACTTAAATCAAAACACGCCACGATTTAGGCAACGCATTTAACGTATCTAATAATTGTAATGTGGTTTGGTGATTTAATACATGCGGACTTGTTTTCTAATTTTCAAATACGAGACTGAAAGGGGAGAACTACACTTTGAGTGCAGAACGAGAAAACCTAGTTCTCTCAGACTCGCGTGCAGACAAGCTAGCTCGCCAACAGTTGCTACATAGCAGCTAAAACGCTAAAGATAAAAACAAATAACTCACTGAACCACATTATGAAACTATTTTCTAGCGCAGCTGCAGTGTAATGAAAATTGTAAATGTAGTTACTAACTTTTTGATAACTCACATGGAACCGGCTACAATCTTGACCCGGACGTATTTTGATGTTAGAGCCTGGCGTCGGTAGCAACAAGCGCGCTCTCGTGAACGTTTTCCGGTGTCGCAAAAAAAGTGCGCGTGCAGGTAGTCACGGTTATATTTATTATGTTTACACGTTTGACTCTTCAACAGTGGCGTGCACAGATATGTGGAAGGGCAGGGTCGAAAATTAAAAGGGCACCTATTGCGCACGGGTGGGGCAGGCGCCACTATTACATATTTCCCCACATTGGTATACAGGTATATACAGGGACATCCTTTACAGCACAGCATCACTTTCTATCACTGAGGTGGGCGTTTTCTATACAGCACTGATAATCATTCCTTCAGTTGCTGGTCTTGGAACAGGGGAAGCTCATTTGTATGAAATTACATTTGTGTCAATATTTTCCAAACAACACTTTATTGTATATTGTTGTTTGAAAATACATTTGTGCTTCAGCAGCAGCAGCAGTAGCAGCACATATTTTCTACCTGCCAAATGTGCTTCCTTCAGTGTTTCCTTTATTTGCTTGTTTTTTCTCTGTATCTACATCCATATCTATTAGGGATGGGTCACAAAATATCAAGTTTGGAGATGCATCGTCGTCCTCCCTTGTGCAATACGATAATAGATACACAAGGGCAAATCTGGATTATTTTAATTAATAAATTAAAAATCTAAAGTAAACAGATCCTGCCAGTTTTACTCATCAGTTATCGTTACTTCAAGAATACTGAATAAGGAGGACGCCCTATACTGAAGAATAGGGCGTCCACAGTGGCGGATGGCAAAGAAAGCTATATCAAGAGATGCCCCATCCACATACAATACATAGACTTTATTCACTTTTAACTATTAATTTCCTTTTCTCCAGTTAGACAGATTCTCTTGCAATATATTAATTATCACAGAATTGTTGTATCATGATATTATTGGTATCATGGACCATGTATCGTAACATGGGCAACCCTGTGATCCCCACCCCTTATACCTAAACTGTGTGTGTGTTATTTACACATCGGCGAGTGTATAACTGCAGTAATATCCACAGTAAAGTTGGTTCACTTGTGTCATGACAAAGAAAAGGAAGCTAAAGGCAAATCACGTCAATGACCAGACAATAACAATGACTTGTGCACTGATGTATTAACCACTTTGTGCAAATCACATCACAGACATTCATGTTACGCTGCCATAAAACAGTGACAGTGCTTCATCATAACGAACCTCTCAAAAAAGAAAACGCGAGTGCTTCTTCACATTTACATGAGTAAAATCTGATCACATAAAAACTATGTGACTAAAATATCTTTTTTTTAATCGTACAATATCAGAGCACACACCTGTACACATACAGTACACAAGGATGTCAACAGCTTAGATATTTAGTAATATAAGGGATGTTTAACGACAGCAACTTTGCAGGTTCATAATAAAAACAGTACACATGAAATGTTACCAGTTTAAGTCACAGTAATGTCATGTCGTGTTGTCTCTGTGTTCAATTGAGCTTTTTTAAATGGAGCAGAAACTGAATCCCAGAACACATGAGATAGGACCAATGAAATATGAACGAAAACACTCTGAAACTGGTTGACAAAACAACTCACCATATTAAATCATGTTACCCAGCCGACATGTCGTGTTTCATGACCTTCCCCTGTGGATGGGATTTGCCCAATTCTCACGGAACTGTAGATGCTTGGAGTGCTATTATTAAGCTTATAAGTTTAAATTTACTTTGCTTTAGTTTCTTAAATATCAAAGCTGAAGTCTGTGGAAAAAAGGAAGACTTTCTTTCTCAAAATAAACCTGAGGAGCTACAAACATCTTGTAACAAGTAACACGCCGTCTACCCGCAGGTTTGGCTCGAGCTGGTGCGGAAAGTCCAACACCACCATTAGCATTTCTATAGTGGTGCTTACGACTCATCATGCCACTGTGATTACTCCACATACAAATTATATTAAACCCTCAAATTAAAAGGACGAACCTGGAAACGACCAGTAAATGTGGTCAATTCAAAATTGCCATCTGCCGGGGTCGCAAGATTGTTTTGTCAACTGTTGTTTCCAGTGTCAAGAATCAGCTTTGAAAATGTTAATTTCCTTCAATATGAGTATCAAAATTCTATAAAACACTTAAAAAACATTCATATTTTGACAAAAGATATTGCCTTTACACTGCACTTGTACATGCACCTTAAAGATCCAGTGTGTAATGTGGCGGGGTTTATTGGCAGACATGTAATATACTGCCCATAAGTATCTTGATATAAGTGTATATTAATGAGTTTATTTTGTTTTTGTAGCATTCGAATACGCCTTTTATATGCACTCTTGCTTTAAACCAGCCAGAGTGTGCGTTTTGCATTGTGAAGCGGAAGCTCACTGCTCAAATGACGACCAACTAAAGAACCATTTGATGTCGGTAATTCTTACACACTGCACTTTTAAACCCCAAATATCACAATGTCCAGAGAAGATCAGCGATCATAAAGTGCAAAATCACAATCCCCAACAGTCGACCACATACTGCAGAGACGCTATTGTATTTCATGGCTTTTTATAATCACACGCTTATTAAAAACTGGTTGTCCCTTAAACTTGTTGCTCTCCCTTTAAATGTACACGAGCTCTGTCAAATACACAGCATTTATCAAAACACACGGTAGAATCTGCCAAGCACTGCAGCAGTATTGATAATGAAATGAGATGTGGAGAGAAAAACACCACCATTGAAGTCCTTTGGGGCTTTTTTAGCCAGAAAAAAAACGATGCCAAGCAAGCGTTGTGGGTGTATAATTTACATAAACAGCCAAAGGGTTCACTTGTGTATTGATATTAAACAGAAAGTGGAGGGAGTTGAGTTTTCACAGAACAAACATCAGTGATGGTGATCAGGCAGCATTGATATACTGCTGCTTCAGAACAATGAAATCATCCTTACATGTAGATTCTGTCGCACTGACACACTGGCATCTGCTCTGTGCTTTATATATAACGTCAGTAGCTCTCCTTGTACACTTGTTACCAGCGTATTTACACACATTAAAATCCCTAAAGGCTGTCAAAATGTGGAAGCTGCATCGCCTTCTCTTCCCTCGCTTGTGATTTCATGTCCAGTCTGTTGATAAAGAGGCATTTAAGAAATGTCAGCAAAAAATACTATTACATACTGTTTTTTAAAATGTCAAAGTCAAACACTTGTGCAGAAACGCAAACACACTGAACATATTTAAACTCCGGTCAAATCCCGTCAGAGGGATTTCTCTGATTGTAACATTTCTGTCTCTGTGTTAGAAAACATAAAATTCCTTTTTTATCACAAATGTAACCTCTTGAAGTCTAGTCCCATTTTACCATAACCGGCGTCCGGTGTAGTTAATTGGGGCTGTGGGCATCTACAGGAGAGAAACAGAAGTGCAGTATTAGTCGATGGACAGCAAATGAGTGATAAAAAAACAGAGTGAGTATTATTGCTACACTGACTGTGCCACCGTTCATGACCAGAGCCATCTCAGTGGGTTGGTAGACGTGACCTCTGAATGCGATGCCTGGACGCATGCTCCCGTGGCTGCTGTGGTACGTTCCGCTCCGAAGAGCTGGAAGAAGAAACGTGGAAAAACAGGCAAGTTACAGGTGTCATGTCAACAAGAGTCTCTCACTGTAACACTGAGATGTCCATATCAAGGAGTAACTCTGACGCCCGTCACAGTCAAATGAACCCTCTAACACCCAGCGTATCGCAGGCGATGCGTTTGCGCAAGTGCATTTTGAAATACCGTAATTACGCGACGGTTTCTGAAAGCCGAGGACATTATTATGTTAATTTCACAGGCGCTGTTGCAGGAAGCAAGAAAATCAGCGTCTTTGTCGCCAAAGAGGAGAGAGTTGTAAAATCGCCTGTACATAGTTTCCATTTTTTTGGCTAGTTATTGGCCAGTTATATGAGACAAAGACTCAAACAAATGCTATTTTAAACATGTTTTATACTGTACAACTACAGTGTTTTTTTCTCAATAAAACTTCTTCATTCTAAATTGTTAATACACTATTTTAACATGCAGTACACTGTACTTAACTGCCAGATAGTAACAGTTATTCTGGAAAAATGGGCAAAAGCATCTTCTCACGGGTCATTTTCTGGCCCTTTTATGGTTAAAATAAGCAAAAAGAGAAGTCCAGACAGACATTTTGAGGCTTAGGTGTTAAAGGGTTAAAGCCGTAGTGCATAACGTAACATTAAAGCGTGTCTAAAGCAAAAGCAGTTTCTCCTTTTCTACATTATGTATTTGAGAATATGGCGGCTGAGAATAAATGTTGAGTAAACAGTTGAGTAAATAACTATGGAGCAAAGACTGAAAACAGGTTCTCTCTGATGTTCAGGTCAGGACTTTTTTAGGCGTGTCTAAACATATGGCTTGATGATGCACTGGAGCCATAGATACCATAACTCCTACTCAAACAATATGATGTAATGTTATTAAAAACCCTCGGCACAAGAAAACTTGCTCATCTGTTGGTTAATTCAGGGCAACGTCGGTTTCCTCCACATAAGAGCAAAACATGGAGCTGCACCAAATCCTATTGTTTTATGTGAACATACGACACATGTGCACTGCAACAATGGGCTCAGCCATTTCTCCTGGCTGTCGCTCTACATGTGCACATGTTTCGCTTTTGTTTACCCACAATGCCCCGTGTTGTAGTCCGCTTCCTGCATTTGGTTAACTTGAAGCCAACCGAGGGATTGGGTACTTTTAACGCTGTACTTTTGATATCCTTTAGACTCCCCATTACCCTTGTTAGGGGTGGGGTGGCTCAGTGGTTAAGACCGGTACCCCTGTGTGCAGAGACATCATGGTCACAAGGTCACAAGTTCAACTCCACCCCTGGCAGGTTATACTCAATTCCCTTGTAAGTCGCTTTGGATAAAAGCGTCTGCTAAATGATATGTAAAGTAATGTTAGCTTGCTGTCAGCTTTGTTTCATTGTGCATAGAGTTCTCACACACACACACACACAACCGAACAAAAGCACATTACTTTGGATGAGTTGTGGAAATGATGGTTACGTAACTGTGGGAGCACGTCTACAGCCTGGATCAACATGTACACGAAGGTAGGTGTCTGGTATGCAAAGTTTGAAGGACGTGTCACAGGAACGCTTTACATTATAGTGCAGTACCATTATAATAATAATAGTGAGAGTGTGCTTAAAGTTATGCCAAATAATACCATCTGACTACTAACTAATAGTAATCACCAAGTAATAGCTTGGTAACAGTCTTGTATTATAGCAAAAATACAAATACTTTGCTACTGTACTTAAGTACAAAATGTACATATCTGTACTTTACTTTGTTATTTATATTTCTAGCAACTTTTACCTTTACTTACATTACTGAACTGTCTTTGTTACTCGTTACTACCAAATAAAATCAGAAGAAGAAGAGTTGGTAATGGTCGCTAATCACAAAAAGCTTTTCTAGGCTTGATGAGCTGCTTTACACTACAGTTTTCACACATTCACCCATTCACACGCTTCAACATGGGGTTAAGTGTCTTGCTCAAGGACACTTATAGACTAGCAGAGGCAGGAATTGAGCCCACAACCTTCCAGTTGAAAGACAACTCGCCCTACCACTGAGCAACCATGGCTCAACCCAACTTCTCACTTATTAAAATACTTTTACATTCAAAAAATTACTTTTGATACTTAAGTACAGTAACTGTTAAGGCTTTACTTAAGTAATATTATTAAAAAAAAGTGACTTTAACTTCTATCAAAATCTTATCCTTTATACAAGACTGCTGGGTAATAACAACAGAAAATATGTGCGTCTTTGAGAGAGAGACGCACAAAAGGAAGGATGAATATCAACTTAATAATATAAAACATTCATTCTCAAACATTTTTATTTAAAGACGCTATCATCATTCTTACTACCAGGCTGGAAATAGTATTAGAAATAAGATGATGTTTCCATAATATGACTTTGCTGTTACAAATGATCACCATTTCATCATTGTACTGCTAATGTGAAGTGTTACACATGTGAGGTGCAGTGTGCCACTGTGCCATAAGGGGAAAGTATAATCAGCACATTCCATTTTCCCTTTATCTTCAAAGAGTGAGATGCATAAGCCACTGTAAGCTTCACAAAAATGCAGACATGTAAATAATTCAACTTTCAACATTTGTAAGATGATTGTTTCTCTGTTTAGTTAATATTTTTTTGTTAAAGCCAGGGAATAAATGGGAATAATATTCTCATTTTTCATCTCATTTTGACGGTGCTGGCCTGGCAAGCCTTCCAGTTTATTATACTAACACATTACTCAGTGTATCTCGACAGGGAGGATTAAACGCTGCATCTTCCACCGGGGCAAGTAACAGATGACGCCGTCGTTCCCCCCAACAAATAAATCCCCCTGAGGTTTAGTCACATGGCTTTTCTCTCTGACTCCTCTGTCACAGCGACAAATGTCAGTCTCCTGAAGTCTACTATGTTGGAGAACACTCTTCATAATTATAATATATATATATACACATATATATATATATATACATATATATATACACACATACATATATATACATATACATATATGTATACATATACATATATACACATATACATATATATACATATACATATATATACATATACATACATATACACATATACATATATATACATATATACACATATACATATATATAAATATACATATATACACATACATATATATAAATATACATATATACACATACATATATATAAATATACATATATATACACACATACATATATACACATACATATTTATACATATATACATATACATATATACATATACACATATATATACACATACATATATACATATATATATATATATATATATATATATATATATACATACATACATACATACATATATATATATATATATGTACATGCGTCCTTTCTGACGCCATTACTCTTTGTTTGTCCCAGTTACTCATAGTTTAGCATCTTGGCCTCCATTAAATCTGGAGAGCAGTCAAATTGAAATGACTCATAAATCTCCCCGTGAAAAGGCCCATTGGATAATCAGGCATTTTTATAAGGCTTTAACTGGATTTGGGATTGTGTACAAATGTGAGTTACACAACACATATGTGTATATGGATGTGAATCCACTGCAGACACAGTGTAGCATTGAAATCACATTCATTTTACAATTTGTTTTTCGTCTTAATCAACAATAAACGTTATTTGAATGTAATGCAAGATAATTGTATTTACAAGGTGTGACATACATTTTATGTATAATTTACATATAATGTGTATATTATGAATATAATTTCATTATAATTGAATATTAAATGCCATGAAATGAAGCAAATGTTTTAATTTTATACTCACCTCTGCATTTCTGTGTACACGTGAATGAAACGCTTTTGTTGTGGAGGAGAAAAATCTTTATACCGTCATTTTTCTCATGTATACTTTTGTACCTTCCTTCCCCAGCTCGACACACAGTCATGCACAGATTTCGGTAAGGAGTCACTGTGACGTCCATTTTAGTCAGTTGCCTAGCAATGTTGCTCTTATGACTTTCTCTAACACTCAAAATACCAATATTAATTTCTAGCTGACAATATCTTCCTACCACACACGCACACACACACACACACACACACAGCTATTCTTCTTAGGACACTGCACTGACTTCCAGAATTATCCCTAACCTTAATCATAACCAGTTACTGCATAACCCTTACCTTAACCTAAACCTCGGTAATGAGGTTCTGCCTCATTAGGACCTGGTTTTGGTCTCTGTGAGGACTACTGGTCCTGACAAGGTCCTAAAGAGGTAAGAAAATACAAACACACACATCCTCACACACAACACATAGACCTACTTGCACTGTGATCCTCCATAGAAAAGGTTTGATTTTCAGGGAAGGGTCGGTGAGCATGTGCAGGTAGCTCCTCTCCAAAAGGTGCTGCAGGTGACGTGTGGCTCGAGTTGAAGAAATCTTGTGCATTGTTGGACTGTGGAGCATTTCGAAGGCATAGGTGCGTCTCGGGAATAGCATGGAACAGCAGCAGAATCCAGCCCTGAATAACCAAGGCCACCGCCAGCGCAGGCTCATCCAAGACTTTAAGATCCTTCTTCCCTTCTCCTCCTAACCTTTCTCCTTTCCCCTTTACCTTCATCATTTGGCTGCCATACAGATAAAAGCCAAGCCAGGCCACCCACAGCAGCGCTGATGCCAGACTGGACAGGAAGAGCCAGACGGCATTGCACTTCCATTTCCGTTTTTCACTTTCTCCTTCTCTGTCTTCCTCACCTCCTTGTGCCACCAATTCTCCTCCACAGAGCACCACGCCCAGGGAGAGCCCCATGGCTATGAGGAGGAGCCCAAGGGTGTAGCTGCAAGTCAGAGCAAAGTCCAAAGGTGGATATTCACAGGCTGGGTGACCCTCCCTGACCACAGTCAGCAGGACCCATTCAGCAGAGATGATGCCCTGAACCAAGGCCAAGGCCAGGCCAAGTGCAGCCAGAGAGCTGCCTGATGGGCTTGTCTTACCAGCCACCAGCCTCCTGAGCCTCACACCCTGCACTAGCAAGCTGGAGAAGCAGAGGGCAAAGAGGGGCCCCCAGAAGGCCCTGCGGACCACACAGAGTGCCTGGGTCTTCCCTACCAGGAAAGCCAAAGAAACAGAGAAAAGGCCGAGGAGCGTGCCAAGGAGCAGGAGAAGAGGGCCTACGCTGGAGCGCCTGGCGGGGTCAGACATGGAGCGAAGCTTGGCGAGCAGGAGCCCGACGAGTACCAGAGAGGTGACACCACCACTGCAAGCCACGGCCTCCAGAACCACACCCCAGACCGACTCCAGGTCACACAGCACTCTGTACGGAGGGTCCACATCCACGCCGCATCCCCGAGGAGGAGGAGAAGGATGCGATAAACCACTGCCAATCAGTGACAGGAGGCAGATGATTACAGGAGTCACGGCCATCTTAGAAAAAGGAGAGAAAAACATGAGACACACAGACTCAGAGAGGAGTGAAGCAGATAAAGAGAGGCAAAGGTAGAAAGGAGGAGTGAAAACATCCACAGAGGAGGGAGGCAGGCTGTGCTTGATACACACTATACTACTGTGGAAACAGTATGTAATATTTTAACATCAAATGAACCTGATGTATGAATCAAACATTCAAATGTTTCTCTCGCTTTAAAAATACTCACAAGCACACACACACACACACAAATGTATTCACAAGCACAGAGCACAACTGCTTTTAGCACTGGCCAATGGTTTCCATGGGAACGGGAAACAGCGTGGGCTGACTACATTGCATACTGGGCTTTTGAGAAGACGAGTTTCAGTCCCCGAAAGCACAGACAAACACAGGACTGCACACACACACACAAACACACACACGCACACATATTGACATAATTCATTACCCAGCCCTAAGATAAACAAAATGTAACCATGACTCTAATATTAGCAACATAAACAAATAAGTGTGTGAATCCGTGTCCCCAAATTAAATCTTTGTCCTCACTGTATGTACAGAAGTGAATACACACAAGTATACAACGAATATCACAATAACAATGGCTTCTCTTTTTTTTTTCTTTTTTTTTCAAACTTACCTCACACAGATTCTTTTAACTTGATTCTTTGGTTATTAGGAGAGAGGCATCATGAGAGGCATGGTAATTGTCCAGTCTTCATCACCACTTCAAGTTGTTAAAGTACTGTTGTGAATACAGCTGACGAATTCCTCGGAGAGCCGAAACAAAACAGAGTCCATTTTGCCTTTGGAAATGTCTCTTATGAAGCCCTTTGTGCTCCCGACTCCCCCTGTTTTGGAGTAGAAAATAACACACTTAGAGAGACCAGTGATGTCCTGCTGCTCCAGTAACGCGTCCGGCTGCTCTGAGAAGAATCCACAATTGTGATGCTTGCCTTGATACTTCTCACACCCACATGGTCAAGTATATCTTCTGTCTCTGTGTCTCTGCCCTCGCTCACTCCCTCTGTCCTCCTCTTTCTATTCATTCTGTCTTCATGGCAGCGTTTCTGTCGCCCTGCTTCACGCTGAATCTGTGGAGGCGTCACCTGTCTAACGAGGAGGGAAAAAAGGCAAATAGGTACAGTATATAATTGGAGCAATGCACTGCAGATCCCACATTAGTCACCCATTTTCACATCTCGGTGTTGCTTCCTGCCTTCACGCTCCCACGTCTTCCCCATGCTGCTTATGCAATTCTTCCTCGCACCCAGAGCTGTATAGGTCATGAGGATTCATCGTTAACCACCAGACGAGGCTGAAGAAGTTCCCTCTCTAGAATGGTGTGTAATGAAGATGGGATTTAGACAGAGAGTGACAGCTGGTCACCGCAAACACAGGTGAGCCTTTTGGCCACGTGGCCTTCCTACTTGAGGCCGTTACATCATGCCCTTGAAGAGATGATTCAGCCAAAACAAAAAATCCTTTTACAGAGGAGTAACGTGGTCATGCTGAGTGGGAGAGAGACAAAAACATGACCCACAGCAACACTAGTCCATGACTGATGCTGACAAACTGTATAGGAGGTGAACATGGCTGCACCCTGGAGAGGCAGGCTTCCAACTGGAGACAACACAGAACCCAAGATCGTGGTGAGGATGGAGTGTGTTCGTTGGTGCAGCATTTCACTGCAGGATTTGTGAGTTTGGCGGACAATACGTCTCATAATCTCAAGACCAAACAGGGACAAGCTAAGGCTGTCACACAACATGCTCGTCAGATCAGGCACGACAGTTGATAATGTAGTAATAATAATAATGGTAATCTTTATTTATGTAGCACCCCTCAACAGGGTTAGACAGTGCTTCACAAATAAAAACACTCACACACCTATGGTCGATTTAAAGTGTCCAGTTTACCTAATCCCCAAATCTGCATGTTTTTGGACTGTGGGAGGAAATGGGAGAACCCAGAGAACCCCCACACACACACACACACACGGGGAGAACATCCAAACTCCATGCAGAACCTGGGTTAAAATAAAAACTAACTCACAGAAATAGTAATTAAAGAATAAAAAGAGTGAAAACATACAAAAAAAACATGAGCAAAAAATAATAAAAGCTATAAGAATGTCCAGAGTCTCATGGGCTCTCGATTCGAAGCTAAATCAAATATCAAAATGAAAACAGTATAGTTTTAAACCAAAGATTCCCAGCTAAAGTGAAAGAGTCGCCTATAGTGAGAAGACAGGGAAACCTGAATCAGCTGTCATTACCATAAATTGCATTGCAATGATTTCGCATAGGAATAAGGTTGATTTAAGGCCCTGGAATACACCCACATCCATCCATAGCTGGCAATCTGCTGAGCCAGTCAAGACAGACGTGATGTTATGTAAGCAGCAGAGGAGATAGCAGAGGAATGGGCTGAGGGAGGAATGGAGGAATGAATGAATGAATGAATGAATGAACGACAAAAGCTGTCATTTCAAATGCACAGGCTTCACTTACAGTATAATATGTTCTTGTTTGCATTAACAACATTTTCAGGATTCACAAAATGAATGTGTGAAATAATCACTTCACTGATTCACTCTATCATAAATGGCATAAATGAAATACCTTTTGTTTGATAGTATCTGCTTAGATTAGATGGTAAATTGTAACCAGAGTAGTTAGATACAGCGTTTACCAGACTTTCTCTGCTGGTTGCTAGGTAACCAGTGGATACTTCAGGAAGTTTCAGGCCCCATGAGCTATTTCCAGTCTTTATGCTAAGATGCTATAGTGGCTTGTTGCCTCCTAGTACATAAACATGATAAGCAGTATGATAAAAGTTTACAATATCTTTTAAAAATGTTTTTTGACATTTTATTAAAACAAATAAATAATTTATCACAAAATAAAGGATGAATGGATATTTTAAAAAAACATTATGACTCCAATGCATGTGTATCACCATGATTCATTAAAAAAAAATCCACGATGAGTTACACAACCAAATGTTTGTTTAACATTTTTCCTGATGTGTAAGACATTAAATTCACTGACATTAAAGCACTTTAAAGACCTTTAATATTAAATTGAGCTAATGTTTGCTGTCTGTGTGTTGTTTTCTCCTCCTCCGTGTGCGTTTGACACAGACAAAGGAAGACTGCATGGAGAAACAATCGAGCAGTGAAGTGCTGACTCAAATCATCAGTCCCTAATCTGGATAATCCAGTAGTTACTTTGGTCACACTCTCACAGGGCCTTGTTAAGTATGGGGCCATCCCATAATCCCACCTCAGGTCTCCTCTAACAGACACATACAACACACACACACAAATATTTGAGCTGGATGTACAGTTACACATGGGAAGTTCTGGGCTCGATGGCTCTGCAGTCCCAGGGGCTCAGGTGCTCTGGAGACAACTTTAAAACACGTCGCTTTCTGTTTTTCATCAGTTTTGGACAGTTAGAAACCAGTGTTTGGAAGGAGGAGGGGAGGACAGGGAGAGGGGGCTTGGGAGTAAAGGTTCAGTCCACCTAAATCGGCAGTGCGATCAAAATTTTGCTGCAGAATTTTTGAATTGTATATATTTATATCACTTTGTTTTTTATGTTATGTGTCCTTTATTTTGTTGTCATTCTACTTTAGTTAAGCATTTTTTATCCTTGTTTATCTTTTACTGGATTTCACTGCCAGTACTACATCAGAATCAGAAGAGCTTTATTGCCAAGTACGATTTGCACATACAAGGAATTTGTTCTGGTGTCATTGGCGCATAACAAGCATACAAAATTTTTAAAAGTGAACAGTAAACGTATATATACACAGTGTATAAATGTTTTTAAAGATGAAAAAGAGCACTACAGAAAGAGCAGTAAAGAGCAGTAAAGAGCAGTACGACTGGGCAGAAGTGAGTAACAGTGCAAAGTGTAATAAGTAATAGTAATGACGTTAATATAACGCATAAAAGGATGTAATGATAATGTGACATGTAGAGGCAGAGGAGGAGTGTGAGGAGTCAGAGTGTCAGGGGGGGTCTCCGGGCCTTGTTGATAAGGCTAGTAGCAGACGGGAAAAAACTGTTCTTGTGGCGTGAGGTTCTGGTCCTGATGGACCGCAGCCTCCTGCCAGAGGGGAGTGACTCAAAGAGTTTCTGTCCGGGGTGGGAGGGATCAGCCATAATCTTTCCTGCACGCCTCAGAGTTCTGGAGGCGAACAGGTCCTGGAGAGATGGAAGATTGCAGCCGATCACCTTCTCTGCAGACCGAATGACACGCTGCAGTCTGCCCTTGTCCTTGGCCGTGGCAGCAGCGTACCAGATGGTGATGGAGGAGGTGAGGATGGACTCAATGATGGAGGAGTAGAAGTGCACCATCATTGTCTTTGGCAGGTTGAATTTCTTCAGCTGCCGCAGGAAGTACATCCTCTGCTGGGCTTTTTTGATGAGAGAGCTGATGTTCAGCTCCCACTTGAGGTCCTGGGTGATGATAGTTCCCAGGAAGCGAAAGGAATCCACAGTGTCAACTGTGGAGTCACAGAGGTTGATGGGTGCAGGTGAGGCTGAGTTCTTCCTGAAGTCCACGATCATCTCCACTGTCTTTAGAGCGTTGAGCTCTAGGTTGTTTTGGTTGCACCAAGTGACCAGCTGGTCAACCTCCCACCTGTAGGCGGACTCGTCACCATCAGAGATGAGTCCGATGAGGGTGGTGTCGTCCGCGAACTTCAGGAGCTTGACGGACTGGTGACTGGAGGTGCAGCTGTTTGTGTACAGGGAGAAGAGCAGAGGAGAAAGAACGCAGCCCTGGGGGGATCCGGTGCTGATGACCTGTGAGTCGGAGACATGTTTTCCCAGCTTCACATGCTGCTTCCTGTCAGACAGGAAGTCAGTGATCCACCTGCAGATGGAGTCAGGCACGCTCAGCTGGGAGAGCTTCTCCTGGAGCAGAGCCGGGATGATGGTGTTGAAGGCAGAGCTGAAATCCACAAACAGGATCCTGGCGTAGGTTCCTGCAGAGTCCAGGTGCTGGAGGATGTGGTGGAGGGCCAGATTAATTGCATCGTCTACAGACCTGTTGGCTCTGTAGGCAAACTGCAGTGGGTCCAGGAGGGGGTTGGTGATGGCTTTCAGGTGTGAAAGCACAAGACGCTCAAAGGACTTCATAACAACAGAGGTCAGGGCGACGGGTCTGTAGTCATTGAGTCCTGTGGTCCTTGGCTTTTTGGGAACAGGGATTATTGTCGAGGTCTTGAAGCAGGCTGGCACGTGACATGTCTCCAATGAGGTGTTGAAAATGTCTGTGAACACTGGAGACAGCTGATCAGCGCAGTGCTTCAAGCTGGATGAGGAGACAGAATCCGGACCAGCTGCTTTCCTGGGATTCTGTTTCCTGAAGAGTTTGTTGACGTCCCTCTCATGGATGGAAAGAGTCAACACTGAGGTGGGTGGGGAGGTGGAGGGGGGGACCTTTAAGGTGGGCATTGGTGGAGATGCCCAGGCCCCTGCTGAGGTGGGGGAGGTGTAGGTGAAACACTGGAGCTGGGGGAGTTGGGAGGTGTTGTGGGGGATGGTTTGTACATGTCATCATATCCTATCCTGACTTATCTTATCTCTATTCTATTCTATCAGTCATCCATCCATCTTCTACCACTTTATCCTCCACATGAGGGTGGCAGAGGATGCTGTGTCAATTTCATACACACACACACACATGTGGGTAATCATGTTATTAATTTGCGCACAATAACTGGAAGGTACATTAATAACATCACTTTGCACTTTAGTCACGATAGCACTTTATTGGCCATAGCTTGCACAGTACATTTTGCGTATTACTCTATTGAATACTTATCGAGTTATTTATTAGACCGTGTGACCGCAGGTGATTGTATGTCTTCGGGCAGGTGCGGCACTCGGCTCCGTCTGCAAGAGAGTAGAGCGGGTTGAGCTCTGACGGAAAGATGTGTAATTGAAATGATAACAGTGTGAAGCATGTGCAGAGTTTATGGCTGAATGTGTTTGGTGCAATATCGGGTGGAAGAAGTGTGAAGGATATACGTGTTAACACTTACCTGTCCGGTACTGTGTCTGCTCCAGGGTGCGCGGCCAAAAGATTCCCTCGGGGCACGGGCACCATGATAAACGTTCCGTGACAGACCAAGTGGCCGGATAGGACGGGGGGGGGGGTTCAAATGTTTGGTGGTTATTTATTGTAAAGATATTTTATAGGTTTATCGGCAGGGGCATATCAGTAACAGAAGAGTGATGAAGATTAGGTGCTAAGGGTAAAAGGGAAAAATTGTCACTTGGTAAAATAACCATTTGATAAAATTTTAAGTTTACCTTATTAGTGGAAGTGTTGCTGCAATTGAAATGAAATAATAATAAAATGTGAAATGGGGAAACCTGACCAGTTCTTTGGCGTCATCCGGCCGCTCACCGGTCGCCTTTCTCATTCACACACACACACACACACATATACAGTGGCATTTATGTGTGAAGCATTGTGGTAATTTTGTCGTCTCGCAGCCTTTTGGCTCTATCTACTGTCTATTTGCAGAACTACAGGAAGCAGGAAGACTGCCGTTCTTGTAAAATTAAATTTGGGCTTTAACCAAGCACACAAGCAGTATGGAGAATATATATCTATATAGCATGTAGCTATAGTCATAACTCAACTTGTGATAAGACTGCAAGTATATCTACTAATGTGCACAGTGTAAAATAATAGCAGTTATATAGTACTGTATAATGAATGCTGTCATATTAATGTATAAAGGTTGTATAAAAGTAATGTGGAACGTAAGTGGAACGTTAGGGGAAGCACAGGATAACCCAGGGGGAACCTTCAGGGCACGTTCCCAGAATGTTCTGGGAGCCAAAAATTGTTAGCTGGTATGTTTCGAGTTGACTTGGCGTACCACAGGTGGGGATAATGTCTGCTGTCATTTGGCTAATAACTGAAAGAGCTTTTGATAATGAATTCAAATGAAGAATGAAAGTTATCATAATCAGTTTATTGCCAAGCAGTTATTATATTTCAGTGATTAGTCCATATATTCATTTTAATCATTGTAATATATATCAGTGCTTCATAATATTGATATTCTTATGCTCAAATATTTATTTATATTCGTGGTCTCTATTTTTATATATAAAATATCAAATAGGCACAAATCTGATTAAAACATTCAGTACGCCATTAAAATTAAATCATTATAATACATTTAGATGCAAACAGGCACATCATTTTGTCTTTCATTGCATTCCAGAAAAATGTGTCATGAAATTATCAGAAAAAGACAAAAAAGGCATTTAACATTGGTGCATATTATATCGAGACATTTCTCAGATCACAAAATCTGATCATCATAAGTAAAAAAATTTTACACGATCACGTTTCATGACTGTACATTTTAATAAATCACAAGAAAATAAGAAATGATAGCTCTTTAGTTAAATTAAAGTGACACATATCGACGGATGGATTAATGCTGGTGCCCCTGACGTCTGATCACGACTGCTCTTACGTCCTTCTGTTGTTACAATTAAATATACAGTAAGGTGATGATTCACCTGCGTTTATAGACGTGCAGCACGGTGTCACATATGGGGCAGGAATGCACCACATCTTTGCAAGAATCCACGCAGAAGGGAATGAAACAGCAAGGCCAGCACCTGCGTCAACGTCAGGAAAAATGCTAAATAATTTAGTGTGTTTGTGTGTACAGTATGTGTGTGTGTGTGTGTGTGGTTCCACTCACAGGAAAAGTCCAAGTAAGCCACAGATCAGCCAAGTGAGCATACCACTTCTGTACTCGGTTTTAGTGAGAACCGAGGTTTGGCAGCGAGGACAGGTCATCTGTCCAGGACCCTCAGTTGGCATGTGCTGCACAACCACTACTGATTGCACTGTGACAAGAAGCAACACAACTTATTATTATTATTATTGTTATTATTATTATTATTGTTGTTGTTGACAATTACAACTCACACAGTCTCACAAACCCACCTTGCAAGAATATCTGAGTGGCAAACAGTGTGGCTGTGTATTTAACTATTAGAGACATCACTGAAAAACTTTGTTACTTAACCTTTCTGTTACCATCCTGTCGTCACAGACAGGATTTGGCATGCGTACATCTCATTACCGTAACTCCTAGACGTTTGTGTTATCTAGAAAATTCAAAAATGATGGACTGGTGATCTGTCCAGGGTGTAGTAGTTTCAGTAGTAGAAGTTTTAGAAGTTGTTTTACTGGTAGCTTAGTAGTTTTAGTGGTGGTAGTTATTTTAGTTTTAGTTTCGGTAATAGTTTATGTAGTAGTTGCTTTAGTGGTAGCAGTTTTAGTAGTACGTTTACTGGTAGTTTTGTAGTTGTTTTTATGGTAGTAGTTTTACTGGTACTTTTGTAGTTTCGGTAGTAGTTTTAGTAATAGTTTTACTGGTAGTTTAGTAGCTTTGGGAGTCAATAAAGCAGTGGGGCAGGCGCCAACACAGGGCTTCAGTATGATGATAGGAGGAAGTGTCTAAAAGATGGAGCCAGTTTTTGATTGACAGCCTTTTCAGCCTCAGTCCTGTGCGGATTTTGTGATGAAGTCTGTAGACAAACAGCTGCTCATTGTGTGTTATTTAGTCACTGATATAGAACATTTTCATTTGTACATATACACTGTAAATAAAAACACTATTATAGCATTTCAGTTTTACATAGTAAAGCAGAAAGCAGAAATAATGAGCTTTGTGCCCATATACTTGTCATTATGGTAGCCCCCAGGACTTCCACGGAATGACCTTCCAATCACAGACAAGATTCAAGATTCAAAATAAATCCAGGTGGCCTGATTGTCATGATGGTCACACAACTGTCTCTGTGTTTTTCAGAATAGCCATGTTTAGATCTTGTGTCGCTGTTACAATCCCACGCTGCACGCTTAGTTTCATGTCAAGACAGACAGACGCAGAGGCCACAGTGACATTGCGCTAGTAAAGCAAGATGATGGCTGTAAACTGGTTAGAGCTTGACTGAAGATATGAAGAAGAAACCCACAAAATGAAATGAAATGCTACTACGGTACAGAACGCAGTTATTTGACTGTGCCCCTGTGCTGCTGGTGTATACACACAAAGGCTCCCTCAATCAGGTCATTGCTTGACACAGCCCATTTTGAGATGAAGATGCTTTACGTTCATTAAGTTCCTAAAGAACAAGCAAGCAGAATAGCAACAACAAATATTACCAAACATTACACACTGCAACTTTAATTTGGGAAAAAATTGGTGCCATTTCAACTGTTCTACTTTCTTAATTTATCTTCACCCTTTTTTTCTTTTTCTTTTTTTTACTTTTGTTGCTTGCTTTCATGTCTGGTGGTGTTTACAATTCCCTTTATGTACGTCTCTACTTTTCCTCTGTTATTATTGCACTCGTCTATAGGTCTTCATGTTCTTTGTTTTGTTTGTTTGTATACAAATTCAAATATCAATAAATCATTTTCCAAACAAATTGGATAAATTCATGTACAACACAATTTAAATAACATTTTCTTTATTTTGGATTAAAATCATTACTTGGCACTGCCGTTATAGCTGATGCTGTAGAGCGTCACTCACCGGGGTGCACGATCTGCGGTTGTTGCTGACTGTAAGTGTAAGCGGGCTGTTGAGCTGCATATGAGAAGAACACATTTTGCTTGAGAAAGCTCTAAAGGACAGAATCCAGTACGTGATGCCCAACGGCCTCTGTAACACATGTACAAGAGATATGAACTATATCTCCGTACAAGTGAAAAAGTGATATCAAGTGATAAAATAAAACAGATGGACGTTACCAGGCTGAGCAGGATATCCAGCGTAGACTCCAGTGTTATAAGCTCCAGCATTGTAGTTTGCGGGGGGGCCTGGGTATGGCGGCACTGGTGTGTTCATCATTGGCGGCGGAGGTTCCAGACCCTTATTATCCATGATGTCTATTTGATGGACTAAAGGGGAAAAATATCTGGTAAGAGCAGGATTAACCTCTCGACCTCTTCACTATACTCGTACATGTGGGATGGACTTATCTGGGTGGCAGAGAGGAAAGACACACCCATGATAATTTGCCGTGGGAATAATACACAACTCCTTATATGGACATCCTGCATGTGTGTGTGTGTGTTCATAGGTCACATATTGAGGCTTTAAACAATGTGGTGTTTTTTTCCGTCTTCTTTTGTGCTGTTGAGTCAAAGTTATGATTAATTTTATATCACATTTTTAGTAGCGATATAAAGCAACAACGATTGTGCAGAAGTCACAAAATAGACTGTTTTACATTTTTTTGTTCATAAAAACAAGCCTGTGATGTATTTCCTAATTTCACAAATTCAATCCGATTTTAAACATTCTAAGTACAATTTGCTCAAGTGTGTTTATATTGCTGGTGAAAAGTATTATCTTTTTATCCAACAGATTGCCGATAGGTTTTGCTGGAAAAAAGAATATAAGACACGCTATGTTGCTACATTCTTATAGCCTCTAGCCTCTGTATATACTGTAAGTTCAAACATAGTTATTGAAAAAAGCAGCCAAAATGCTGTGTGTTCTAAGGGTCAAAACCAGGACCCGTCTGCCATTTAACACTGTCACAACACGTCTGGGTTTAGTAAACTATTATTTTAAAATCTATCTATTAGTTGAAAAAGCATTTAAATCAGACAGAGTTGTGACTTTAGATTTTTAAATGATTACTTTGTTGCTCACTGTTACTACTTTTCTGCAGCTTATTTTAGACATACAATCTGGGTTATTTTTTCACTTTGTTTAATAAATGTTTCTATCATTACCACACGTGTCTGCACTGTATCTGTCATTGCCATTGTTCGTTTTATGCATTGTTTTGAATGGGTATTGCTGAAAAGAACAATTTACCCCCAATTAAAGGGAAGAGATTAATCTACAAATACCCAAATGAGGTCCTCCAATTGCTATTAGTCAATGACAATAGAGAGAGTGAAGTGTTTAAAATGTGTTTCTCTTTCATGTATTTCATGTTACTATGTCAACACTGATTCAGAGGTATGATTGTGAGCAAGCAGGTTTGGTGGCATTACATTTTAACATAATAAAGAACTTGTTTACTAGTTTCACTTTGGTGTCACACCTTAGCATCTCTCCTCTGACGTCACGAGTCCCATTGTCTGCACGTCTGTGAGGGGTCAGTGCACCGGAGACAAAACATAACCCCCTGCACACGGCAGAATGAAACGGATTTGCAAATATGGAAAACACGAAATAAAGCACAGGGAAGAATTGCTGCAGTTCACTCCCAACGGTCAAAACTAACAACACAGCGCACCATGTCATTTGTCATAGGAAGTCACACTTTTTGCCAATTATACTGTAGTATGATTATAAACATACTTATAAAACAGTCGACATGTTGAGTCAGTATTTCTGTGTCTTTTTCAACGTGTGCTTTAATGAATCTCATATCAGAAAATGTCCAAAGGAAACGTCAACAAGTCAAAAGTTTTCTTGTGCGTGATACATTTTCTTGTCTTTGCTTGTGTTGTTTCTACTTGCAGAACATTTGCTTATGTTGCCTGTGTGTGTCGTACGACTGGCAAATGTGTCTCTTTTGTTTGCGGGCTTTTGTTCTTGAAGTGTTACCAAAGGACGTTCTCCTTTATTAGCACGCGTTTTCTTAAGCCGCATTGCACTCAACTCTCACATGACTGTGAGTCATAAAGTGCTGAGTCACGACATAGAGTTACATTACAGCATAACCTATAACATATAAAGATCAACATTGCAGTGAATCGCGTTTACCGAGAGTATAAACGGACAAAGAATGAGCGGAGGCTCTTGTTAAACCTGTTGTATGAGTTCATTCACATGATTCATGATTGCTTTCAGAGTTCCTGTCATGTCATTGGTGAATTGAATAAAACGTTATCAAATAGCCCCGGAACATGACACACACACACTCATAAAACAACAGGTGAGGTTCACTGTAGCTTCACCCTCAACACAAAGTACAAAACATACACGTGAATAATCTTTACTTTGACTCCAATTCAGCAAAGGTTATTTTTTGACTTCTCTTTCATGGCATTCAGTAGTAAGTCTTCAAAAATAGCTCAACAGCCTTCTAGGCGTTTATAAAAATATCGTGTAGTTTTTGTACAGAAGTTGTACCGTGACTTTGTTTTAAATGAACAAAGTCAAGGTTCTGGTACTCGCGTATTACATCTTTATCTCCACTGTTTCCGTCTGTTACATTTCCTTGACAATAGAGCACCAATCTGTTGCTGCTTACCTTGCGGAGGGGAGCAGGAATTGTTCTGAGAGACTAATCCTGCTTCCTTTAAAGACAAAGGTCATTGTGATGTGTCAGAGGGAAGGTGGAGCAACACCGTGGAAACACCTGTGTTCATACACACCCCTCTCTTATCACAGCGCTTAACGGAAAGTTTCCCTGCAGAAGACATGAAATAGATTAACATACAGTTTTTGCTTTCAATAGATCTTGTCAAAAAATTCAGCCACTTAATCAGACAAAAGGTCAGGGTTCATTGTGGGATGTATGGAAAAGCTGCCAATGTAAATAAATGTGCTTATTTGCAAGGGAGAATATGCTCACCAGCCACTTTGGTAGAACTACATGGATGCAAATCACAACACAGCAACTCAATGGACGTAGACAAGTAGGCTCAGAACGTTTGGGTGTGACTTTCAAAGTGACTTTGAATGTGGCATGATTTTTGATTTGAGCATTTCAGAAACTGCTGATCTCCAGGGGTTTTCATTCAAGCATGTCTACGGTTTTTACAGAGAATGTTCTGAAAACGAGTAAAAATATACCAGAGGTCAGAGGAGAATGACCACTGCTACCAAGACAACAGGGACTCATTTAACCACCCATCACAACCAAGGTATGTAGCAGACTATACCTGAATCTCCATGTCGAAGGCTTGAAGCAGGAAGCCACAGGAAGATCACACCAGGCACTCTATTGAGTGTCCTGTGTACCTAATAAAGTGGCTGGTAATTAGAGCAGAAACAATTACTCGATTAATTGATCATTAATCCATTACTAAATGAATCGTCAACTATTTTGATAATTGATGAATCGGTTTGAATGTTTTTTTCATGATTAAAACAAGATTTCTGATTGTTTTAGCTTCTCAAGTGTGAATATTTTCTTCATTTCTTTTCTTTTCATCTTCTCTTTTTTACATGTAATGCTGCGTAGTGTCCACTGGGTGGAAGCAGTGAACCAGGAATGCTGACAAGGAGCTACTGTAAGTTAACCAAAAATAGCATAAGCTCACAATTCCTGCTGCAGTATCACATATTTAGTTGTTTACTTATTTGTTATGTAGTTGTTGTTTTTTATTAGTACAGTATGGATAAAATGACATATTATGTAAGAGACTGTAAGGAGAATTACATATTAAAAAGGTACAGTGTGTGGGATTTAGCTGGATATATCTATGGCAGCTTTCTTTTACCATTTAAACTCAAAAGGTGTTTTACATGTTAGCTTCCATAGAGAAGACCCGCTCCTGATGTAAATAAACATTTACTTTAATGGAAATGATTTCAACTAAATCTTACACACTGGTCCTTTAAAGTTAGCCTGCAGGCTTTCACTTCTTCTTTTCTGTTTTTACAAAAATCGAGTCGCAATCGGTGAGTATTGATGCAGGATCCACTTCACACGGTGAAGTAGATGCAACTCTCCTCTGTCAGTATCTGTAGCCCATCATTCTGACGTGGAGACGATGGCTCAGATAACAGCAATGTGTACTATCAGAAAATCTGGTTTTGGAAATAAAGGGGACTGGAGTCACCACTCAGAGATTGGTTTATACATTCAACCAACATTTCTAAAGACATTACAGGAACTGTTTGTCATGGAGCGATTTCATTTGGATTCAGCTTTTGAACACAAGGTCAGTAAACATTGAAGGCCTCGTTACATCACGACGTGACAAAGAAACTGACCTAAATACAACAAATGTTAACAATTCACAGTGAAAGGGACGCATTTATGAGGACGTCATTACACTTTTGCAGGTTTATATAAGGGACATAAAGCAAACGCCTATCCCAAATCACCAACAACAAGTAGACATCTATGTGAGCTACATGTTTGACTTACTAAAAGAATACTAGGTGGCACTAGCACTAACTAAACAAAATGAATGCAGGAAAGAAGCAATGTCGTAAAAGAAGGAGTAAACATCTACACCCATCATCCATATTTACAACATATCAAATTCTCTATTATTCGTATTTAAGCTCAAACCTTAAAACCTGAAATGTGCTCCATGTAAAATATGTGAAATGAGATTTCATCAGAGACTATAAGGACGCGCTGATAACAATGTTGCCGCCAGTTTATTCACTTTGTGGGCACAAAATCTGTTTCGGTCTGTAGCACCACCCGCCCAAAAACCCACCTCGCAGCACTTTGAACACAGGGAGCTGCTGCTATGCGTCAAACAAAAAAAAACGCACATGACCAAACTTGAAAAGCCTCCTGAACCTCCACAAGCTATTTCTTGGCCAAAACAAAAACATGGATGGCCGAAAGCAAAGAGAGATATGCCAGTGTGGTGCTACACCAATGCTGCCTCCACCTGTCAAGATCACAGTCTCAACATTTTTAAACGTTTTCAGTGTCTTGCTTGGATTCACTCTTGCACTGAACTCCTTGTTTTGACTCAGCGTGCTGCTTTGGCCAACACTGAACACTGAAGAGCAGAGCCATCATCTCCAAGTCCACTGTATTTCCGTTTGTTTAATTATGATGAGATTGTTCCTGACTGATTGTTTTTTTTTTGTTTTTTTTAAGCCCATCATTGTGGCCTTGTTATCTCCTCTCATCAGGTGATAATTCTGCTGCTCGGTGGAGACACACTTTCACTTCCAATCGTAGCCTGTGGCTGACAAGCGAGAAAATTAACCAAATGAGGCCAATGTTTGCAAAAAAAACTCCAACAAAACGAGACAGACATTGTGCCAATTATGTATGTGCATGTGTATGGGAATGAGCACAGTCTAACACCAGGTATGAGTGCAGAAAATGTGGCAACCACGCACCATAGTGGATTATTCAGTGTTGTGTTTCTGGACATGAAAATAATAATAATAATCTATTTTATGTTGTAAAGTTACTACGCAACAATCACGGTTGTTACCAATTTTGAAAAGACTAACACACAGCAGAACATTTCTATGATGACTGAAAGACTGGGGATCAGGACATCTGAGAATAATTGACATAATTGAATCGCAGATAAAGAGTCACAACTGTGGTTAGCACTGTTGCCTTTGCAGCAAGAAGACCCGCATTCGAGACCTCAGTCGGAACAAGGGTTTTTCTGCACGGATGTTTGCATGTTCTCCCCGTGTGTATGTGGATTTTCGCCGGGTTCTCCGGTTTCCTCCCACCAAAAACATGCAATATGGGGATTAGGTCAATTGTGTGAAGCATTAGGAGGGTTAGGAGTTTCTAATCATTCATTCATTCTTCTTCTACCACTTTATCGGCCTGTCACTCCGCCTGATCGTTTATCTAAGGGGCTGGAGAAAGAGTTGTTCTCTCACACACAAGAGCCTGCGAATTTCCATGACTTTATTTACTAACTTATTTCTTCTCTCATTTTTGAATAGTTTAGAGAAGACCTGCACGCCTGACAGCTATTAACTGACCTGGACTCTTTCCAGCCTTTGTTCTTCCTGGCCTGTCTCCGTGCTTAGTTTTGTTTAATCTGTGTGTATTTCATTCTTTCTGCAGAAATTGCACTACTGTGAATGTTTACCCACGGCTCTAGTCCTCTTTATACGCTGCTGGTCACAAAGTTATTATTGTGTGTGACGCTGTAACAGAGCTTCAAAGGATTCCCTCAAATTCTCTGAGAGCTGGGGATTTATTCATCATTGTGGGGGAAATCCATTGTAGGAGGAGACATAGTTGACATTGCGTTATTAAAATATTCATCTCTGGCTTGAAATCAATTTTTAGGTGAGGTTTTTTTTTTCTTCTCATGAAATAACAAGTTGGATACTTTGTATTTTAATGAAGGTTGCAGCTTTTTCTCCTTTCATCCCTGCTATTGGGAGAGCAAGTTTCAATGAGATAGACTCTCAGTTTTAATTAATCCCAGCGACACAGATTATATGTGTGGCTGTCAAATGCATAATGCTCTCTTTTTTTGTATCAACTGTTGCCACTCGCATGTGGCAGGAGTATCAGTATCAGGAAGAAAACCTCCTACATCAAGCTGACATCCTCCTCTTCTGTTGGGGAGACAGCAACATGATGCACATCAAGAGCTGAAAATGAAAACTTTTTATAATATTACTTAAGTAAAAGTCCATGACATTTACTGTACTCTATCCTCGGTAGTAGGGTGAGATGTCTTTCAACTGGAAGGCTGTGGGTTCAATTCCTGGCTCTGCTAGTCAAGTATAATAAGACACTTAACCCCATGTTGAAGTGTGTGAATGGGTCTAAAGTGGCTCCTCAAGACTAGAAAAGTGCTATATAAATACAGACCATTACAAACTCTTCAGCTTCTGATTTCATTTGGTAGTAAAGAGTAACAAAGATAGTTAGGGGAAGGAAGTTGAGGAAATGTAAGTGGAGTAAAAGTGAAAGTTTCTAGAAATATAAATAACAAAGGAAAGTAAGAAAATGTTGTACTTAACTACAGTAGGCAGGTGGTTAGGTGGCTATAATCTAGCAGTGTGGATGTGACAGGGCTGTGACTGCAGGATTTGATTCAGCTGGTGGAGTTTGCTCTGCTCCGTCTCCGGCACACCTGAAACAACGAGAACACAGGGGGGGAAACTAATGAGGCACACTGGAGAAAAGGAAACTGTTCGCCATTAAAGGGAGCAGAGGCAGATGTGACATAACCATCCTCTTAGTTCTCTTTCCCAATCCCTTTGCCCTTCCTGCTATTGGTAAATCTCTTGTCTCTGTCTGTTCCTGCTGCTGGGGCACGACTGGCCCATTTTTCTGCTCCTGCGACATACCGATTCACCTGCTGCTCATTCCACTGATTGACACTCTTCACCACATGCTATAAATAAGTACTGTTTTTTTTTTCCAGACTGAACAAGCTTCAAGTTTTGCTTTTCTTTGCCTCCTGCCAGCCTCACCGCCTAACCTGCTTTTTACCCGCCGCGCTTCAGATCATGTGACTTGCCCTCCTCGTTCTGTTTCTTCATCAGCCCTACTACTACTAAACATGCAAGTTTATTTTTTAGCAGTAGAATCCTCTTCTCTAACTGTATGACGCCGTCTCACTGATGTGTCTCTGTGTAGCTGCTGTGCTACTTAAAATGAAAAAGAATTGGCATTGGAAATGCAAATGTTTTGCAACATCACATCAAAAATGGAAACTGAATTAAAACAGAGGAAAAATAACAACACCATAGTTCTGTCTGAATTCTGAGAGGAGCAGCGGGAAAATTGTTTACATTATGTCTTTCATAAAATAATTCTTAAGCATTCCACCTCAGTTACCGTATTTATATAAACAAACAAATCAGGCAACTATAATAAAAGAAAGGATTCAGATGAAATGATCGACACATCCTGTTCGATACTCATTCAGTTAGTTGCTTGTGAACAACTTTTGTTGAAATCACCCGTGAGTTCCTCTCGTGCTGTTTCACTGAATTATTTTGACAAAAACATATTTGCAGAACAAAAGGTAAAATATAAAATAGGCTTGACATGCATTCAGTGATTTACGTCAAAAAGAACAAATGTAATAAACAATGTTTTATTTCCTTGGTAAGTCAACGTAGCCCAGTGTGAACTGTCACTCAGTGATCTACACACACGCTTATAAATCCCCTGTCACAAGCAGAGAGCAGTTCTTTGTTGCTCCCTCAGAGAGTCAAGAAACCAGACTGTGTCCCTCACGGGAGACTGCTCCTAAATGTCAAGAGATACACGAAGGTGTAGGCCGTGGTCCAAGGTCGTCAGAGATGCATTATTATTCTCTTCTTTGTTTCCCTCTGGGTCCATGCACTTATCTACTTGAGTGGATTGTTCTAGTAACACTTGGCTTGACATTTAAATTCCCTTCTTTCTGCCTTGCCTTCATCTTTGTTTCCCCCCTGATGATCTGACGCATTCGCATGAATCTGGACGAAAATGGCAGCTAGAGATATGACATAATTGACAAGTGACAAAACTGTAACGCACGGCAACACTGCGTAAAAGTGGAAAATGTACACTTTGAGACGGTGTACTGTACATACACGTGTCAAAGTATATGAACTGGGTTTACACATTTATTGTGACTTGGAGCCAAATGCACCCCGGGCTCAAAGGGCTTTCATTCAAGACATAATCAGCAGTGAATACAGACATGACGCAGTATGACAACAAGCGGCACTGTGAGCTGGGACTGAGGTTGGCAGATAATGAGGATCTATTTCAGTCAGACACAAGAAAGGAGACTATTTTAATCCACCTTCTGCAGCTTATGGAATTCTGGATGGATAGAGTGTGAGGGGTAAAGTGTGAATCACTGTGGTAGAAATGGCAGAACAAGAGCTTTTCATAGAGAAAAGTGGTAGTAGTTTTAGATCACGTCCACAGGCGCCGCTTCAGTGGACGGCTGTTTGATGAATGTGACACAGATGTTGAGTTGAGATGGTGTTTTAGAGGATAGAACCTCAGCGGCTCGAATTATTCAGGGACAGAAGCAGTGCACAGACGAGGCACAGCCAACAGGCAAGATTTGTCCAATCCTCATCAATCTTGTTTGGTTTATGATATTTTTACCTCAAACCTAAACCTGTGTATGTGTGTGATACTTGTCCTGTCTTGTTTTAATTCATGGAATTCCCAGTTGGTTGTCAAACTCAGGAAACAATAGCTGCTGATGGTCTTTAAAGATAATTGAATTGATTGTTGTTTTTAAGGGGAGCACGTTGTTTAGCATCCTTAAACATCAAACCTGTTATTTGCTACTTACAGACTGAATGTATGCTGATTGCTTCCTCCGCTGAGTGCAACGTCGCCACTCTCAGCTAATTACATATGTACTTTTACAGCATTAGTATTAATCGCTTCACCACACCGTATGTGCCAAATTGAAATACTTTATCTTAATCAGGTCTTCCGTCCCTCGTCTTACCTTCAAGTAATACTTGAAATAGTTTTCTCGCTCAACAACATAAAATATAAAACATGTCTTTTTACATATTATAATCAACATAGCTTATGTCATTATCATTATCAGTGACATTTCTGCTACTTAATCATTACCTTTTTCAATACTTATAAGGCTTTGTATTGTTCCTGGGGTGAACATGAATGGAAGTGCTCATGCTCGTACCAATAAGGCTTGTTGCTGGATGTGGAGAAGGAGTCAAAGAGACGCGGTGAGGAGATGAGAAAGGACTAGCAGAGAGTGTTAAGAGAAAACCTGGTGCTGTGAAGCTGTGCTAAATGCAGACCACCAGCAGCGTGGCCTTTTAATGTTTCAGCATCCCTGCTCTTCACTTTGTTCCCTGCAAACCTCACCGTCTGGCTCAAAAGTCTCAGAATTTCACTGGGGTGTCCTCAGCTTTTAACAGGAGAGAGACGTGACACAGCCTGAACATATATGCACACATACTGCAGCTACAAACACAAACAGGATTTCTGTTTGTCCTCCTCCAGACACCACAGACTGCTTTAATCACGATGCATGAGAGTGCAAAACTCAACAGAGCTTATTGGAGATCAAAATTCATCATTTGAAAGCCCATAACTTAATCTACCTCTTTGCAGTTTTGTTTCCTCTGCATTGTAGCTCCTGGCTTTTGTTTACCTTTTTTGACAGAAGTGTGCTTCATAGTTCATATATTGCCTCTCTGAAATAGAGCGCTACACTCCGGGTGTTGACGCCGGATGGAGGAGGAAAAGTTAACGAGTGCAATAAAAACAGCTTTGTCGCATAAAAGAGGGCATTTAGGACGTGATTGAAATGTTTCCCGTTCCCATCTGCATTTCACTGTGCTGCAAAAACAGCAGACACAGTGGGCAAGAGGGAGTATGTTGATGAGGGAACCACAACATTCCTTGAAATAGTGCAGGAAGCAAATATTACTTGCTTCATTGATCCTCCCCCCACATCAATCCACAGAACCAATAATTACACACTGGACCACTGATGACAATGACACAGGTCATGATTGCAGCTGGGAAGTTTGAAAATGACACTGATTGGCTCAACAGGGATGTGCTACTACAGGTCAGAAAGAAATCGTTTGGCTTAGTGATTGTGCGAGGGAGATTATATCACCGCTGCACAGAGTGAATCCTCACTTTTGCATGATTATTCACTGTGTGAAGAGATGGATGTAGCACAAAAAAAAAGCAATAAGTATTACATAAGCTGATCACGGTGGGTTGGCAAAAGGCCATAAACTGTTTTATTGAACACTAATAGTGATATAAAACTGAAAAAGTAGTTTAATACATGAGAAAATACAAATGGCACAGCTGTTTCTAAAATGTGCCAAATGAGTCTTCACCTGTACCTTCCGTACTAAAACCTGCTTCACAAAGTCAAACTTTGCAGAGATGACGTGTTATGATTGAGTTTAGAGCTGCAGCTGCAGCTGCATCATTCCAAAGAGATACTCATCCTGAAATTGTTGGGGGGTTTTTTTCAGGCGAACCTGAATTATTGTAATTTTTTGTGTGTGCCATTTCCATTTACTCTTTACCAGTAACACATGCACTGATATTTACACATCTTAACAACTCTCCCAAGCGTTCCTTTTACTATGACACCCAAAGTATTCAAATAGACCTTGTGGTTGCAGAGATATACTCATTTTATTATGAGTGTGCAATTTTCGAGCCGAGACCTACAAAAGAGGCTTAGGGCTTCATGGTCAAGGTCATTGAATGGGATGAGAATTTGAGCCAAACGCTGAAGCATTAGTGCTTTTTCTTCACCAACCTCTCTGTTTGTCGTGTCCGTGTCCTGACATGTAACATAATGATGGTGGCTTGTGTGATTGTAATTGGGCTATGCTGATTTTAAAGGGGCTAAACCAGCGCTCTCTAATGACATAACTGGCCACAACTGCAACTGCAGCCTATGGTCATGCGCACAAGGGGAGGACAGCCACGACGAGTGAGACTGCTATATTCACTTACACTGATGAGGAGACTAAAGCAACACTCACGCAATCTTTGACTGACTGCACCTGATTAACCGGTGGGTGGAAATGACGGATGTTTACCCTGAGAGCGAGACTGAGATCCGTTCATTCATTTGGCCTTAAAATAACGATTAATGCATGAGTCATTTTTTAGATATAACCTCTTTAATATCTACACCACAGGTCAAACTGTCTCTTTTTCATTGATATTTTTGACTGCACTCCACTCACAGTTATGACAAATTACTCCTTTTGCCAAACAATAAATCCTCCTGTGCTTACAAAAACCATGTGAGGACAAATGAAATATTGACAGCTACATTCAGAGCACTTTTTTTCAAAGTCCCTCTTCTCTTCATAGAGCTTTAAAGTTTAAATTTGCAATTATTTTTCCATATTCTTTACTGTACATTTCCTGGCTCTCAGTTCTATCCTGCACTCTTTTCCCTCTGCTCCTCTCGGATAAAAGGGCATCATTGAGTTTTCCTCCACGAGGCAAACAGTCAGTCACCCACTGAGTCTGTAGACAGATATACTGAGTGACAGTCAAACCCCTGGTGATTAACGTCACATCTTATTGCAGCGAGAGCGCTCTCTGCGCGGGAGCACATAACAAGCTCAGATGGTCACTTGACTGACACATCTTTAATGTCAATCATCATCTTGGGGAGAAGAAATAAAGATCATCAGTTGCGCTGATCACGATGTAAATATATGTGTAAACATGTGATTACAGATGCTTTTTTTAATGCAGATGACATAAGAAAAAGGACAAAAATAGAACAATAGAAATCACAATCTTTTCTGAAGTGTGAATGGCGTCAGTGATAATAAGCAGAAGAAGGTTATTATTAGACACATATTCGCCGTGCAGCAACCAGGAAGACACACAAAAGATCTTCACCCACACGGATTCATTTATGCTAAAATGTGCCATCCTGATTCTCGGTTGGAACATCAGTGGGTCGACGTTGCCGTCGTCGCCTCGGCCAACATCTACATGCATGAATGCGTCCACACGCTGCCGTGTTGCTAATTATATATTTGCATTAAATTGTAGTTGAAATGAAAATAAACCAATGGCTGGTGAGTGTATAGAGGTGTCATGTAGGATTCACACTCGCAAACACAAAACCTGAAAATGCATGGTAAGCACTTATATATTTATTTATTGTAATATTTTATGCATCCCAAACTTTTAATGCATTATAATCTACTTATAACACTATAATTAGTTGTAAGCACTCATTAGTGCTTTATACAATATGCTGTATGTATGATTAATGCTTAATACTTGTAATGCTTTATTCAATAATAAAATAATAAAACTGTAACTAATCTAGGTCTGATGGATTCAATCCTGCGTCCATCCAGACACAAGTCCGCTTCCTTAACCACCAGGCCACCAGGCCACCACTGCTGTGAGTGGGTGTGGAACGTGTCATTTGTGTGAGAGTTGGCCGCCCTGCTTTAACACCAGGCACATCGCCGAAGACACTTTTGCACAAGCTAACTTTGCATCACCGTAATTACGTGATGGTTTGTGCTATCAGAAGAGTTCCAACTGATTTGGAAAGCTGAGAAGTTGCAAATCAAAGCCAACGTGTGGTTTTTATGGTCATTTCAATCTTGCAGGAAGCTGGGGAATCAGCGTCTTTATCACCAGAGAGGATAAAGATGGAAAAACGCCTGTACATGCTGTACTTTCCATTTCTTGGCCTGTTTTGGACACTGAGACCAAAACTCAAACAAATGTTATTTTAAATCTGTTTTAATCTGTTTTCAAATTTAGCACGCAAAAAACTGGTGTTTGTGTACAACTACAGTGTTTTAAACATACAGTAAATTGTAAATAACTGCCAGACAGTCTGTGTGAGTGTGTGTGAGAGGCAGAGTCAACCTGACATCCAGTCTGTGGTCATTTCCACGACGAGCCGTCTCCAAAGACTCTCGGGGAAAGCAGACGCTCACAAGGGCACAGAGGATTAGATCATTACACAGCATAAGCATATGATTTCTGTCATCGCTCTCTCTAAGTTAAATCATTAATGCGTTAAGTTAACGGTGATGCGACATGTACTGATGGATGTAGGACTGGAAATGCACACTTAATGTTTGGTACATGTCTGTGATTCTCAGGGTTCTGACTATAGTTTTCTAACTAGTTTTTAAGTGTGTTACATATACAGTAAATGTGATGCAGAAAAGGGCAATCAGATGAATAAATAACACAGGATATAGAGACCACACAAATGAACTCGAACTCATTTCTGGATCTGATTTAGTTTAAAACAGCACAAATAATATTCAAAGCAAGAAATAATATCTATCTATCTATCTATCTATCTATCTATCTATCTATCTATCTATCTATCTATCTATCTATCTATCTATCTATCTATCTATCTATCTATCTATCTTTTTTTTTACTTTTGTGTAACTTCTTTTTCTTTTATTCCTTTTACTTCTTTAAACATTTTCAATCTCTGTAAAAGGGCCACTTCACCCAGAAAAATAAACAGTTTTGTGTGTGTGTGTGTGTGTTGTTTTTCTTTTTTTTTAAACTCATTTCCAGAGATAAATGTGTTCTGGGAGTCGGGATTGAAAAGAATAAATAAATAAATCTTACAAAAAGTTGACCAAAAACCAAATGACTGCCTTCAAAGAAAATGAAAGCCCCGCAGTGCTCTTCAACGTGTTTCCATCAGTTATGACAAGTTTTATGAGTAAAATATTTGAAAAAAATAATAAAACAGGTCAAATTTAATCCAACTCCGCAAATGTGATTAGCACAATATTGAAAATGCACGCTTCACCAACAGCAATCAAGCACTTAAGCTGCTGCTGTTTCTTTTGCCACACAGCTCCCATTAAGTTTCCTGAATGCAGTCCAAACACGTAACACTATGTTAAAGGGCTGATATGCAACTTATAGAAACATCAGAAGACTGAATTGCTTCTTTCTCTCCTCTCTCTCTTTCTGTGTGTGTGTGTGTGTGTGAGAGAGGGAGAGAGAGAGAGACAGGTGAGGGAGATAAAAATAGAGCACTTTACTATAAATAACAGGCCTTTAAAACACATTGCAGGTTTGGACAGACACACGTGGGAGGAGAATAATTCAATCTGTTGTATTCTTCTGTGTATAATAATAATAATCCACGTTCCCACTCTGTCAGTGAGTCACACACATAATGCTCCGTACATGACAGGACTGTTGACGTGTGACGTTAACACGCAGCGTTGCGTAAAAATGTTGGACCGCACGCTTCAGTCCCGTCGGTGATTTCCGTGCACACACGGTGTCAGACTTGATGTGATCCGAGGTCTTTTCAGCTGGTGCAGCAGATGTTGTCGCTGTAAATAGAAGCATGAGGGGGGCGGCATGCGACCACAGCTCGGGGGAGTGTATCCTTCACCGGGCTCACAACTCACAAATTAGCTGTGTTTGTAGACATCCTTCGCCGACTGTCAGTCAGCCAGTGGTTTGTGTGTGTGTGTGTGTGACAGCACAGTAAATGGGGACGTTTGGTTTCTCATCAAACCATTTTATTTTCTGACAAATAGGGCACTGAATCGTCTGCACAACCATATATAGTGGGGCAAAATATACAGCAATTTGCATAATGTGTTTTTTTTTTTCTTTCTGGCAGTTTCAGCTTCCATTATTTTCACTGTCATCGCCTCCACTTATTATAATGAGCACTGAGGAATTTCCTTCCCTGTCATCTTTACACAGAAGTGGCTGGAGAATTATTAGTGCTAGGACCAAATAGTGTGGACCTAATGTGACATATGAAGGTCACCATTTTGCACCACCATCTTTGTACTTTGCGGCCTGAAGTGACATAAACTACTTAGAGCACATGTTTCACATTGTGAAGCTCAAGCTTACTCCAAAAACCAAGGACATGCGGAGGCATCGCGTGAGCTGTTGTTTGATGAATTCATCTGCAGTCGCACCATTAGATGTCACCAATCCTTGCACAGTCACCTTTAAAGAATGGTTTCCAAACCTCTCCAGTCTGTGTCAGAAAAGACCAAGAATCTTCCTTAATGGGGTTGACAGGGCGGCAATCAATGACTGACAACATTCCTACATGTAAAGCCTGGTGACCCTGGCTGCAGTGTTTGTCGTTGTAGTCATTCGTTCACGCATGGATCTTTGTCCATTTTTCTCAAACATTTGGTCCAATCACAGTAGTCATTTCATGCTGTGATAAAAGGGGGCGGGGACATCATTATTAACATAATTGGTTAGGTAGGTTTGTCAGCAGGACGTTGACACCACAGAGTTCCTCCACTCCCCCACACTAATGTGCTTGTTCTCACTCCAAACTACACAAACACACAATGGCAGCACCAGTGTCTTTAGGATATTTTGGATTCACATTTGCACAGTGGGAGGAAACGCAGACGTGAATTCTGCACCGGTTGCAAGATGTGTTGTTCGAGGGTCAAAGAGGGAAGAGGCTAAGAGGGAATGTGCTCCTTAGTTAGGAATGGCGTCTACTGCACTATACAAATGTGCACAACAGCCCACAAATGTACACACATACACAAAGACACAGAGTATACAGTATATACAGAGAGGTCAGAGTTTTACTGTTCTGAAAGAAGTGAAGTGTCTCCATTTGCATAAACACATGGCACAGGCAAAGGGTCACACTTACTTTGACTGCAAAGCTCACCAGTAGCACGCAAGCTATTCTGTGGAAATACAGTTACAAAATCCAAACAGCAGACTTTTCCACCAAAGCTCTAAACATGGTCAAGATCAACAATCACGATATACTCTTTTAAAGGTCCAGTGTGCAACATTAAGGAGGGTTTACTTTGACATACTACCCATGTGTATGTTTGTATAAGCGTAGAATTGCTTACAGATAAAAGCTGTGTCTCCACTGAGTGGAACCAGTTCGGTTTGGTACGTATTTTTTTTTTGGTGTTTCCATGAGTAAAAGTACCAAAACAAGCAGCCGTTCCATTGCTGGCAGCCTTCCCTTGCGGTACCACAATAAAATGGTACAGTCCGGTCAGGGTGAAGCTAGATTGTCGTTTGTTGTCCTCTCGTGGACGAGCACAGTCCAGACCCCGCCTACCAAGTAAAGGTAGTTAGGTTCTCTGTACCAACCGAGCCATACCATGATGGAAACACAGCATTATATGTACTTTTCAGAGGCTTTGCAGGATTATGTTTTAAGCCAGCCAGAGCACACTTTTTGAAGCGAAAGCAAACGTAGGAGAACGGTTACGCAAAGGCCACCATAGTTCCCTTTACTTGCATGAGGCGAATGTCCTTGTTGTTATGTTAGTGGGAGCTTGCAACAGATACGATATGTGAGGACAAAGCTTGTGAGTTGGGTCTGTCATAGCATTTTTGGTTCTTAAAAGTACATACTGGCATGTTATGTGTCAGAGTAACAGGAAGTGGAGGATGGAAGGTGTTATTGATATTTATGTCTTCACCGAGGAGACATGATGATTGCTGAGAGAGGCTGAAAAGGCACTTATGTCAGATGACTGGATGCAAAGAAACCTGGGGCCTGGTAAACAGCCTGGTCATACATGTGCTGGTACAAATCAAGCCAGGGGAAAAAAAAAATTCATGAATACAGGCCATCATAGATACAATGCATTGAGAATGAGTGTGAAATGTGTGCGGAAAATGACCGAGAAACCTATTTAAATAGCGTTACTGCTGAAAACTCTGGTCGTTTCACATTTGCCATTATTCAAACAGATGTATCTCGTTCCTATTCGATGATCCTCACATCGTATTTTTCCTCCCCCAATCCTAAAACACCCGACACTCAAAGTCAATAAGTTACTGTTGCTGTGGGGCTAAGGCAGCAGAGAAAGCAGGCGCCGTCAGGGCAGTGATGGTGGGAGGTTCGCCGGAGTTTGCCATGGAGACTGCTGCACAGGTGGTAGTGGTGGGTCTGGTCTCTGCTGGGTAAGTGTAGGGTGACTGGCTGGCACTGCTGGAGCAGTGCAGGTCTGCTGCTGTGTGTGAGGTAGGCGAGGCTGGAGGGTGAGGAGAGATCTTCAAAGAGTAAGAAGAGATCCAGAATCAAGGCAAGCAGAGGAGGGAAGCATCAAAAGCAACAGAGGTGGAGTAGGGAAAAAAAAGAAAAGAGAAGAAGATGCGGCATGACATGAGACAACAGAGTTACGACGATGATGATGATGATGATGAAGGGAACAGAAAGAGAATGGTGAAACAAAAAGTAGAGCATTAATTCATCCATACAAGCAAATGAAACATAGAATTTTGAATATCCAGTAAAAAAGCGGTAATAATGTGGTTCTTGTATGGTTATAATTTTGTAAAATTATAGTAATATCGTTTTTTATAAAGCACCTTTCTAGTCCTGATGACCTACAGAGCTACCACAGTTCTGCCATTCACCCATTCACCCACACATTCAAACAGCATATCTACATTCAGCCCTTTCTCTCTCACACACACGTATCAAACCCAATCACAAGTGTCTTGCCCCGGGGGACATGTAGACCTTCCTGTGTGGGGGACATGTAGACCTTCCTGTGTGGGGGACATGTAGACCTTCCTGTTGAAAGATAAGTCCACTGTATAGTATGTATGTAATTGAATCTCATCGACACCAGTGCCAGAAACTGTTTATGTTGTCTCAAAACAAGTGGAACAGAAGGACACAAGACACTCTATAGATTGTACATTCTTAGAGCCTCTTAGAGAATAAAGCAGCCTAAATGCTCTGTGTTCTGAGGATTACAGTAAAGCTGAGGTGAAGGAGTCCAGGTTGCCTGTGTGCAAGTGTTTTATATGTGCAGGACTGAATGTGTTTACGTTATGACCAGACCAACCAGAGTTAAAATCACATACCTCAACTTGATCATGACCAACAATCCGTACATGAATAATTGAGCACTTTTACATATCTCTAACTTTGTGACTTGATGAGGAAGTTGTAGTTCTAATAACCTTGAGCCAGCTGAAGAAGCTGTTAGAGAGTCTCACCAGGGCCGCTCTGTCAGTCTAATGCACTTCACTGTGCTTATACAAGTTATTCAACCTGACGTTATGAAGCCCCACGCTGCATTAAGCAGCAAGATTTTTTATTCACTGGCTGCTCTCCTACACACACACACACAGGTTGTTCGCAGCAATTCTTCTTAGTGCACTGCGTTGACCTTTATTCATTTGGACTCCTACACAAAGCCTTAACCATAGCCACTTAATACATAGGGCCTAACACATTTCAAATCTTAGGCCTGAACATCATCTTCCTCAGAAATGTGGTTCTGCCTCATTAGGACCAGATTTTCGTCTGACTGAGTATTTAAGGCAGAAAAGGTCCTAAAGAAAGTACCTGGCTGGTCTGGGTATCATTGCGGACCTGGTTTCGAGGGGAGAGCATGATGCAGTCGTGCGCCGTAGTTTTCTCAGAACGCGGGGCACTGGGGTCGCCATCGTCTACACCATTAGCCTTGCATCTCATACTCTTCATACACAGCACCTGCAGCACCACAACAACACATATTTTGGAGAGCCTTTAAAGTTGCATCAAAGTGTGCATGTACAGTGCTCAGCATAAGTCAGTACAAGCCAAGAGAATCCACATTTTCTATGAAAAAACAAGATTTGGTCATTTGCGCACACACGTAAATCTATTTTTCCTGACAAATTCATGTTGCAAACACATACATCCAATGAAAGCCTTACATTTTGGACTCCAAAAATCCTAATTAACAAGAATTCAACCGCAGGTGAGTCTAATTATTCATTGAGGGAGTTGAGTATAGAAGGGTGTTACTTAACAAAGAAAAACCCCTTCCCATTTCATTTCAGTAGAAAGCCAAACTACAGATATGTGGCCTAGAATCTGCCAGGGCCCATGCAGAAAAAGATGAGGACTACTGGGATTCTGTACTCTGGAGTGATGAGAACATGATAAATGTTTTTTGGAGATCAGGGTGAAAGTGATTCAGTGGCCAAATATGTCTCCTGATCTGAACCCAATCGAACACCTAAGGGGAATTCTGAAGAGACAAGTTGAGCATTATTCGGCACCAAGGCTCGAAAAGAGGTCGATCTTGAAGAATGGGAAAAAGATAAATATTGCAATATGTCGCCAGCTTGTTCATTCCATGCCAAGAACACTTGGCACGCTGTCCTGTAAAATAATGGAGGTCATACAAAATATTAAGTACTAGAAAAACACAGTATTATCATGAGACAACAGTTTCTAATAACCAGGCTTGAAAAACACAAACACCTTGGACTCATTGTGCGAGTGTAACACCTTACACTCGCACAATGAGTCCAAGGTGTTTGTGTCCTGTGTGCTGTGGTCAAAGGAAGGAAAGGAAAGGATTTTTATTGTCGTTATAAAACCAAACAGTGCTAACCACTACTCTACTACACCATGCCGTATGAGTTATTATATGCCAATATGTGTGGATTTAAGCATGTTTCTTTTATTGCTCAAAAGATAGTGTTGATTTTCCTGAGTTTTTAAAAAGTATATTCCTGAAGATTGCGAGACAGTCATGCTAAACAGCAATTGCGGCTAAAGACGCTTTACTGCAGAAACCTTTGTATTTATTTTAGTGTCAAAAAAGTTTATTTAAGAAACAGAGGAAAGAAGCCCAGTATAGCTCTTTCTTTAAAGTCAAAGACACGCAAACGAAATCCCAGAAGGGCACCCCGTGACCCTCATGTGGAGGATAAAGAGGTAGACGATGAATCCCAGAAGTCCTGCTGGATGTTAATATTACAGACATCCATGGAGGAAGAAAGAAAAGACATTCTGTCTTCACTTCAGTGTATTAGGATTTGAGTATTAGCTTATAATATTTGAGCAGAGCAAATTATGCCACATGTACTGGCAGAAAGATGAAAATCTTTTACTTCTAAGCTTAGTTAGAATGAAGTAAAAAAACTGAGCCAAACTAAACCTTCCTTCAACATCATATGTTCAGTATTAGCGGATGTTTACTTCCATCAGATGGTTCATTTTGATCAAACCAAGAGAGAGACGGAATATTGTAACACTCTGAGATGAGATGTGAGCTTAGAAATGCGACTGTCATGCTCTCAGCAGCATGTAGAGGATTCTTTGTTTGCCCCATACTACTGTATTATGTCAATACTGTGAGAGACTCTGAAGGTGTGAAAATGCATTAAACTTTAACCTTATATTCCAAGACAGTATAAGGAAAGAGTTCACCGTTTCAGGACTCATTTCCTGTCTTGTCCTTACCTTCAGTGAAGCCAAGACACATTTGACACATTTTTAACTTGTTGTTTTTTTACACTTCACTTCTCGTTCTTTTTATAGCAACTCTGTTTTACACATTTTAGCCTTAAAATAACTGCTTCACTTCAATTATTTTTGATGGCTCGCTGGCTGAATAGGGAGAACCTTTCATCCCTGCGCTCTATTTGACCTATGTGATAGTCAGACACAGACACAAGCGACCAGAATCAGGCCATGCCAGTTCAAGGCCCAGTTCCTTTTCACCCCTATACCATGACCCTTGACCCTCGGAACTGCAATGGGTAGTGGTTAAAATCTGTCTCTACGACATGGGACACCCGTTCAAGAAAACATTCAACCTACTTTTTTGAAACACTGTTTGAAATTGTCTGACAGGAAGCCGTAGAGCACGGGGTTGGCACAGGAGTTGGCGTACGACAGGATGACCGCAAAGAAGTAGATGCCGGCGGTGACGCTGGACTCTGGGATGATGACGACCAGGTTGATAATGTTGATGATGAAGAACGGCAGCCAGCAGAGAACGAACACCACCACGATCACCACCACCATCCTCGTCACCTTGCGCTCCGAGCGCCGACGCTTGGTGAAACCCACCCGCGCCCTCGAGGACTTCACCTGCAACGAGGTCAGTTTGATTATGAGGGTGATAATACGGATGCAGATTGTTGTATGATTTTTAAAATCAGCTTCACGTGAACACACCTTGACGACGATAAGTAAGTAGCAGAGGCAAATAATGAGCAGCGGCCCAAAGAAACCCAACGTGGCAGTGTAGAGAATGAAGGCTGTCGACCATACGGCCTTCGGCTCTGGCCAGATCATGTTGCAAGAGTTAAATACTTCCTAAAATGAAAGGAATTAAGGTGAGTGAAATCTGAACATTAAAGAAAACTAAAAGAACCTAAAACTTCAGACAGTGAATAAAGCATTTTACTTTGAACCTCACGCGTTAAATTGCAAATACGTTGAAGACAGCGGGGAGAGGATTTAGGCAGGCATGTAAGGTTAAGGTAAAGGTTAAGGCTAAGGTTAAAGGAATACTTCACAGATTTGCATTTAGCTTTGTATTACTAGAATAGGGCTAGTATTTCCCCTGAGTTGAGAAATGTCTTCATTCTTTTCTTTGTTACGTGTCCACCAGTGACACTTGGGCCTATAATCTTAATCCCTGACTTCACCAAGGAAACCAGAAGACACTGTCTTGCATTGTGAAAGATATTTACATAATAAGGAACATCTGGGGACTGAGAAGTGAAGGTAACTTTTTAACTTGACAAAGTTTTTCTGTCCTTTTGTTAAACCAATGTCCTTCAGAACTGGCACGTATCATAGCAACTTTATAAAAACGACACATTCCCTTCATACACTTCTCCTCTTCAAAAGCTTTTCTGTGCTTCTCGCTGTTACACAACGTTTTTCTTCCACGTGTGTATCATTATACATACAAGTTTGCACTGAAATGATATAGCATCGTTTGGCATACAATTCTAATTGGGGGCATAAACAAAAGTAAACCATGGATCTGTATTGCTCTTTTTCAAGAGGAAGAATTCACTGCAGCCACTGGAAATCAGATTTGATCAAACAATACGGATTTATTGCAGGTTGACATGGAAAAAGCTGAGTATTGGAAGCATTTCTAACACTTTTATTTTCTCATTTACCTTCATCCTCTGTCTCGTTTTTGCGAAGTTCTACATTTTGAGTAATATATATTATAGATAGATTTGTTGTCATTTCCTCTTCAGAGTTTGTTTCATATGAAGTTTACCAGCAGGAGAAGATTAGTTTAGTTTAACACAAATATTGTCTACCAGTGCTTTACTTGACCTTTCAGTTACTTGTTGGTTGCCAAGGAACTGGAGATTGTAAGAGCTGAATTCACACTTCATTGTTGTGAACATTTTGCATGTGTTATTCAAAGCCAGACCATCTTTATTATTTCCTGTGTTTCAGTTTTTGGACTAAGCTGAGCTATCTGGCTTCCCATTTAGCATGTAAACATGTGGGCAGTGGATTTTCTTGTCATGCTGTTAATTCTTTTAGTTCTGTTGTTGCAGTGTTGATATTGGATTTGTTTTCCTCGTCTTGATTAAAAACGGTGGCGCATAACCTTTAAATCCACCATTGTGAAAGGAGTTCACACAATGCTGATTAACCCTATCAGCTCCTCGTGGTACTCCTCATATTTCTCATTACAGCGGTGTTAGGTTTGGCTAGATAAGTATCTCTTGTCCCCGCCCGTCCCTGCACTGTCGCTGTATACACACAAACGCTCCCTCAGGTCAGGTCTGATAGTATTTGTCGCCATTGATGTTGAATGTTGACAAGTATTTTGTGGTATTATCAGGGACACCTGGTGGTGGGGGTGGTCACTGCATGCACAAGTATGAGTCACATCTGAAACAATAAGGAGCACAGGAAAGGAAAAGAGTGCGGGAATAACAAAAACTACTAATTACTACATCATATTTTGGGTGCCTCTGCATAAGATAATCATTGCTGCCTGCGGGTTTATAGCAAATGAAACTAAATGGTAAAAAGTCAAATCACACCATGTCTGTTCATTACACACACTGCAGCTTTGAAGTGATCTGTTAGCGTGATGAGATAAAATGAGTTCTTTCAGGTATGAAAGGGCCTGATCATTAAGTGCTTTGTACGTGAGGGAGGAGGATTTTAAATTGAATTCTAAACTGTACGGGAAGCCAGTGTAGAGAAGCTAACACTGGAGTGATACGGTCTCTCTTTTCTATTTTGAATGAACTGGAGGGCTTTAACAGACTTGTTGGAACATCCTGAGAGTAATGAGTTAAAGTAATCTAATCTAGATAGATAACAAAAGCATGACCTGGTTTTTCAGCGTCCTTTAAGGACACAATGTTTCTAATTTTCATAATGTTCCACAGGTGGAAGAAGGCTGTTCTGGAAATGAGTTTTATGTGTGAATCAAATGACACTTCGTGGTCAAAAATAACTCCAAGCTTCCACATGTCTGTCTAAAGTGACACTGCGGTCATACGGAGACTAGACCATTGAGGCCAAGAGAAGGTTGTTACTAACTAGTAACAACAACTAGTAACTAGTACTGTTTCTGTGCTATGATGTCATCCTGACTGGAAATCTGCACACAGGCCGTTCATGCGCAAATAGTCACATAATTGATTAGCAACTGCCTTTTCTAAGATTTTAGAAACGACTGGCATGTTTGATATAGGTCGGTAATTCGCTTAAACAAATGGGTCGAGGGTCACTATTTTGAGAATTGGGTTTAATCACTGCTTGGGGCACAGATCCAATTAATAAGGATAGAGTCATTTGATTTAATATGGAGCTGTTAATTAAAGGAAAAACATCTTTAATGGGGATGGGACCTAACTGACAGGTTGATGGTTTCAGATGATGATACTAATGATGTTAACTCAGAGAGATCTATAGGGGAGGAACTGTACAACTTGCGCTTCTTAAGCTCTTGTGCTAAAAAAATGAAGGAGGCAATATTATTCCTCTAATTGATGTTATTTTATTCCCAAAGAAGTTCATGAGGTGGTCACTGCTCAGTGTTAAAGGAAGAGCTGGTTCAGTGGAGCAGTGACTCTGTGTCAGCCTGGCTGCAGTGCTGAAAAGAAGCCTGCGATTATTTTTGTTTTCTTCAATTAAAGAAGAATAATAGGCAGCTCTAGCTTTATGTGGGGCTGTTGTTGTATGCTGCGATACCATCTTTCCAGGCTACATGATATTCCTAGTGGAACGAAATTTTCTTTCAAATTTACATAAAACCTAGAGAGCGGACTATCAGAGTTAAACCATGGTGCTCGCCTCCTCTGATTCAACACTTTCTTTTTCAGAGGGGCAACACAATCTAATGTAGTACACAGAGAGGCGGCTGCACTATAAACAAGATTATCTATGAGACAGGGAGTGAAATCATGACAGGTACCTTCAGATGTACTGACATATGGCACTGAGTTAAATAAAGGTTGCACTGTCTCTTTGAATGTTTTAACTGTAGTGGTATTTTGTTCTTTATGTCATTGTAGTTAATTATTGTCCAACTAAATGTGAGTAAATAATGATCAGTTAGGAGCAGGTTTTGGGGGAATATCAGAGGTTAGCACATGATCGAGGGTGTGGCTAAGTGAGTGGCTTTATTCGCATGATTCTAACAGCGGATCAAATGCAGAACTAAGAATATCGCTGTCGACATCTATAGGGATGTTGAAATCCCCTAGTTTAGAAGTTAGGAAGGACCTTCTCTTGGCCTCAGATAATGGTCAAGTCTCTGACCACATTGTCACTTTAGATGACATCACCATGGCTTCCAGTTCATGTGAGGAACCTTGGAGTTATTTTTGACCAGGAAGTGTCATTTGATTCACACATAAAACTAATTCTAGAACAGCCTTCTTCCACCTGTGGAACATTATGAAAGATTCTGTCCTTGAAGAACACTGAAGAAAAAACAGTGCATGCCTTTGTTCTGGATTAGATTGCTGTAACTCCTTACTATTAATTAAGTAAGTTAATTCAAAATGCTGCAGCACAAGTTTTGACAGACCATATCACTCCAGTGTTAGCTTCTCTACACTGGCTCCCCAGACAGTTTAGAATTCAATTTAAAATCCTCCTCCCTCACGTACAAAGCACTCAATGATCAGGCTCCTTCATTGCTGAAAGAACTAGTTTTACCTTATCACCCTAACAGATCACTTCAGTCCCAAAATGCAGGCTTACTTGTGGCTCCCAGAATCTGTAACCTGAACCTATCACATCACATCTACATGGATGTTGACATCCACCACAATTATGATCTGTTTCTAGTATTAACTCAGATAAGAATTCAGAGAACTGAATAAGGTGCAGGTGGACGATAAACAGTGACTATCAGAATTGGTTTCTGTGTTTTCCAACTAGGATGAGAAAGACTAAGAACACATCTTTCAAAATATAAATATGGGCTTGGGGTTGATTAATACACTGCTATCCTCCTCGGCCTGAGTTTCTTGGAATATGAGTATTATTATGAGTGGGTGGTGTCGACCACAAAGAATAGTGATTAGATCATTAAGATCATTTATTTAAACAGATTGTGAGTGATCTTCTTATATTTAATAGTCCACATTTAACAGTGTCTGAGGTGATTCTGTCAGTGGCACTGAGACACACAGAGACATGATGGTTTACCATGAGTATTGGTTTTATACCTGGACATCAGAGAAGATGACCACGGGCAGGACCACCACAAAGGACAAGGCCCACACCGCAGCGCTCACCGCCTTGGCCACGCGGGGGTGTCTCCACTTGGTGCTGCGGATTGGATGAACCACAGCCAGGTAGCGATCAATAGACATGACTGTCAGGCAGAAAATGGACGTGAATTGGTTCATAGAGTCTGCGGTCATGACCACACGGCAAAGGAAGGACCCAAACGGCCAATAGGAGAGCACATTCTGTGTGGTGAGGAAGGGGAGTCCGATTATGTAGAGCTCGTCGGCCACAGCCAGGTTCAGGATGTAGATGTTGGTGACTGTCTTCATCTTGGCATAGCGCAGCACCACATAGATGGCCAGAGTGTTGCCAGTCAGGCCCACCATGAAAACCGTAAGGGAGATGACTGCTGTCATCAGAGTACTGCTGCCCTCAAAGGGGACACTCTGGGTGGACAGGTTGGAGGAGATGTTGAAGAGATGGGGGTGAGAGGAGAGGAAGGGAGAGGGAGTTCCTGCTGTGGCAGAGGAATTAAAGTCTGATGACAGGGGAATCCACTGGGTCTCCATGGTAGTTTTCAGATAATGAAAGGAGTTGATGGGGCCACTCTTGTATTCACTGATCTACAAGGGTCTTATTTCAAACCTGTTAGTAATTTGTATCTGGTTTGATTCTGCTGATCTGCGCGTATAGGAGACTGTGACTCATAACGTGCCACCGTGCGCCATGAGCATGGCTGAGAACATAGTGAGTTCATCTACCTGGAAATAATTGACGTCCGCCTGCGCGCCGTGCTTCATAAGCCAAGTCAAAAAAATACAGAGATGCGCTACGCCAACTGCATTCTAACAGAACAATTCTCGCATTGGATCGCTTCCATAATTACGCACGGAATTAACGCTGACCCACAACGACAGTTATTCCTGTTCGTCACTTAATTCTCTTGTGTCGGTGGGTTTTTAAAAAGACTTAAATACGTTCTCTTATTATACCTAGACAATATCTCATCTGTCATACACTGGAGGAGATTATGGTTTGGAATAGTGCCACAGCTTTTACGCACGATAGATCTGCTCTGCGATATGGTTTTAAGTATGTATTATAACGTATTAGGTCCCGTCTCTGTTATTAATGTTTTGCCCATCCAATGCAAAGCGACATTTTAAAAGCACGTACTTGGTACACCGATGATATACTCATAGATCATGAACACGCTTACTTTGGCGAGCGCAGCGGAAGAGTCTCGTTCGACTTGAAAAATGTGTTGATTCCCGCAAAACAAAACTCCCGAGTGAAGTAAACACAGTCCCGGTCCCTTTATTTCCAGACGATTCTCCAATAACAGTGGACAATATTTGCGCCCGGGCGTCCGATCATTCGCTGTCCGTGGTGCTGAGCGTTTCGGGAGCGGCTCCAGCGGTTCTCCCTCAACTTTGTGCCCACACAGTTACGCTGCTCCTTTGATGTGATTTGTTAAGAGTGAGCTGCAGAGAACGAGAGCGCGCGCAAGCAAAGGAGAGAGCAAGAGAGTAATGCTACTTAATGATGACATGTATGTTACATAGCTGGCAGAAATTAAGGATCCCGACTTTAATAATATAGGCTACTGGATTATGAATATTTGTGTACCTCTTCTTCTGGCTTCTCCCTTTAGGGGTCTGACAACTACCAACCACATACTCTGCAGATTGGGAGACATGAAAAATTCAACTATGATCGAAATGCATGTAACAAGAGAAATCACTGAGAGAGCACAGCTCCCCACAGTGTCAATCCACTCAAAAGATAATCCATATCTGGATCAACACCAAATCCAAAACAATTCTTCATTGAGCCATAACCTTCATCTCAAGACAACTGAGCTCTGACATTGCTGTCAAAACAACCTCCTTGGCAGACGTAGAAAGATTGTGATTCAGTCCTCTCTGAATGATGTTTACACGAGTAACAAGGACAGCACACATGGTAACAGGACTCAACTCAATAACCACACAATAAAAGTCCAAAGTTTTTATGCCAAAAAAAGTAGGCTCACCAGGAAGCAGTCGATGCAAAGGAGCAACAACGAATGCAAAGGAGCATATAGGCTGAAATAGGAAATCAAACGATCTAAAGCTAAAACAAAAACCCCAGGAAACTATATATAAGTTTCCTGGGGGATAATAATACTGGAAGGCTTGCACAGAGACAAAGGCACAGTTAACCCCCTCAAAATCCCAATGGAAACAAATATATTGAGAAACGTATAGGACCCAAAATGGAGTCCTGTGCCCCACAGCTAAATAAGACCTGGACCAGAGAAGAGCAATGCACACACACAATTCAAAGGGAGATGAAAGAACGTTATGATCTACTGTCTCAAAAGCAGCAGTCGGGCGCATGAGCGTCAAAACACCAGAATCAACAATTAAAAGCAGGTCATTAAAAATGATTTAAAAGGGCTGTTTCTGTGCACTGGCACAGTTTAATTCAGTTGGATCCAATATTCTTTTTTTTCTTCTTGATAAGGGGCTGTACCACAGCATGTTTGAAGGCAGCTGCACAGCCAGAATTTATCAAGTCAACAACACAAGGCCTGATAATATCAAAAACATCCTGGAGCGATGCTGTCTGGCGGGCAGTAAGACGGCTGTAAGTGCTGAACTATTTCAGCAACAAATGAGAGGGACACCTGCTCAAAAATCCTCAAAATGGCAGGGCATATCAGAGAAGTAGCAGGGTCTGAGACAGAGGGAGAGGTGGAACCTGACGACCTGAGAGCAGAGATTTTGTCTTTAAAAAAACGTGAGGAATTTCTCACTAAGTGAAGGTGAGGGCACAGGATACAGGTGGAGCTTTGAGAGACAAGACAGTTAAGAGTTTTAAAAAGCTTTGTGACAGACGATGTGAAGTTGTTACTTAGTTTTGCTAAAATCTAAAAGATTTGGCTATTTCATGAAGGAACCTGGTAATCCCAGTACTTGGCACTCTTTCAAGTTTCCATTTTGACCCTCAAAAAGACAACGTTTGGGTACCCTTTGATTCAAGAATAGTAGTTAACGTTGTCAAATAGGCGTATCATTATTTTACAGGATAGATTTTTTTTTTGTCAGGACAGATTAGGCATGAAGGGAGAATTTCATCCTGAATATGATGAATAGGACTATTACTCACAAAACATTCATTGTTGTCATTGCAGATCTCTTCTCACACAGCTTGTTGGTCGAAGTGAGTAAACAGTCTCCCATCACACATTTGACATTACTCACCACCCCCCCGGCCACCAGAGTAATCTGTCAGATTTTGGCAGGGGTGCAGCTAAAAAATCTGATCGGGAAAACTGAACAACACCTAGGTGTTTACAGTTTACAGAGCAAGAGAACTGAACTGATTATACCAACATGCAAGACGCTAATCCAGGATCATCGTTCAGAAAAAGAGACAATGCACATCAGGGGTGACAAGAACGGGAGGCTGGCACTTCTAGAAGATGGAGATCAACATCTAAAAGCATCTGGAAGTGTATGTCTAATGATCCAGCACTGGGATTCTGAATGAAAAACGGGGACACAGAGCAGAAAGGAAGAGAGCGACAGTGAGAGAGCAAGATGGGCAAAGAGCCTGGACACTCATGTGCTTGAGGGAATAAACAAACATTGGATTAGAGAGCTGCAGTAGTTTCAGGAAGCTTACAGTAATCTCAGTGGAAGGACAACATGGACCATACATAGCGTACCATACTTGGATGGATTTATGAGACAGAGACCGACCTGATGATGGTAGATGATCTGAATTTATCATAGACTGTTAAAAGTTTTGATTTAAATAGGTCACCACAATCAAACAGTCGGGTTTCAGCACAGAACTTATTCCTGTGGGAAAAAAGCTTCCTTCTTCATGCATGATAACACATGAATGAACAAACATGCAAAAATGAACAACATGCAAAAAACTCACCAGTGTCAGCATTTCTTTTGTTCACATTTTACTCATTTAATTAAATAACCACACAGTTGAGTTTGAGTTAACGTTGTCACTTCTTTATTCATTGAACTAGCTAACTAAAATGTTCAAAGAGCCAGTTTTTCCACTTCTGCCCACAGGATGTGGGAGAGGCAATGATGGTGTAAGAAAAAAGTAATTTTGTCATCCTTTTTTGATAAGTTCTTTTGATAGTCTAGTGATGTCTGCACGTCATAGAGTGAATGAAAGCTGAGCTGTTTGACTGTAATTCATTTGCAGAACAATGAAATTCGTTTTTTTAATAGACCCCAATGGAAGCAAATATATTGAGAAAAGGATAGGACCCCCAGATGGAGCCTTGAGGCACTCCACCTGAACACCAACTGGAAACTGAGTTGATTTTCTTTTGATAGTCATTTGATTATTTCTTTCTTTGACCAGTTGGTGACCATAAACTCCCTCAGTGCCTCATTTTGAAGCAGGTTAAAATCAAACACATGGTTAAAGAGGAATGTGCTTTAAAGAAAGATATAGACGTAGAGCCTTCGAGGAAAGAGAGGGTATGTGACAAATACATATGATTCAAGAGCTCCATTATATATATATATATATATATATATATATATATATATATATATATATATATATATATATATATATATATATATATATAATGGACATACCATTCATTTCATACCATTCATTAATTTAATAAAAATATCAGTGGTATAAATATTTGTGCGGAAAAACTCACAATATTCTGCACATCTAAGAGGAAAGACATGGAAAACAACTCTCTTGACGATCCAAGATGTAATCAGATTAGATGACTCTGAGCATTAATATGTGTTTAGATGTACGAGTGAGGGGCCACCACTGAGAGAGAGCCTGTTCTTTTCAGGAAATTTCATTCTGCACTGGTGAAAGAGCAGAGTGACACTAGCTGTCCACCAAAGACAAGATTTTTTTTTTAGCATCATCACATACTGTAAAATATAGGTTGAAATCAAGTGGAAATCAGATCCAACGTGCCAACTAAATGCTTGAAAATACTTGAGTTTAGCACTAAAGAAATTCACTTTTTTGAGTCTATTCTTTTGAGCTTGTTCTCATTTTGATACTCTTAATTACTCTGAATTATTCCTGTGGGCGTCCTTGTTAAAGAAAAAAAAAACAGAAAATGAAAACGCACAAACCTGTTGAGACTATGAATCACCATGAAGATACTTTGCTGCTGATAATACAAATATCCTTGTTTGTACTTGTCAAAGTCGCTCACTGTGAAGGAGACATATTTGAAATGACCCTTGTTTACCTTCCATTGTCTCGTTCTGTTGCTTCAGCACAAAGATTGTGTTGTCAGCTGTGAAGCTTCACCTCCAGAGGCTGCCGCTCGCTGGCTGTCTGCATGCATCCAAAGATGATGAATTTGATTTTGTCTTTACGAATTCATGCAAGCAGCAGGACTTTGAATGGCTTTGAATGATAACTAACTAGTGCTAAATAACATTTCCAGTGCACGACTCTGTCGAGGAAATAGCTCTCGCAAGCACAGGCGCAGAAGTACAAAGGCGTGTTCCCGCCGCTGTAATTAAATTGTGTTTTCAAAACTTTCAAAACTTTCTATTTGTGATGTTGTCACCGCATTCATATTATATACATGCGCACAGGAGTCTGCAGGAGTCATGCATAAGAGCTTGTTTTAATTATTTATGAGATGATGCACACAAATTTACCTAATTTCTTTACGGTGGTAAAGTTCTGTAAAAGGGTTTTCTGCGTTTGAATTATATATTTAAATGATATAATTGTAGTTGTATGGTGTATTTTCCTGTCAGTTACATGAAAAAACTTTTTTGCAAACCTAATCCCCTTGGTGCACTTGACACACAGATGTTCAGCACGTGCTTTTCGTCCGTAGTGACTTTTGTATGGATGAAGACACCTGCAGCAGTTGGTGGAGCCAGTGTCTTTGCATGAGGACGCTTCATCAGGAAATTGACTGTCCTGCAGCTACATGAGCTAATATTCAAAAGTGGCATTGTGTAAAAGAAAAAGAGACTGGTTAAGGAAGTAAAAGAGAGCGAGGAAGGGAGATGAATCACGATTCTTCTTATTTTCTGATGAACAATCTAACGTGATCTCTTCTTCTGTGTATTTCTCTTTCTTCTCTGCAGGGAATGTGGTTGCCTGGGACCTCCACCCGTGCCAATTTACCCACTCTGGTGCTCTTCTCACTTCAAAAAAACAAACAAAATTTGACACTCGGGGACAAAAATGCACCAATTTCCATTTCACTAAGGGGGGGAGGGCACACGGTACTTGCACACGGCAACATGTTTATTTTTAGATCGCATAAACAAAGCAGCTGGCAGATTTTTCAGCAGTCATGTTTACATGTTAATATAATCACTTCCAATGAGTGCACACCTGCTGTGTTTGATGCACTGCACCGGTGAGCGTAGCGCGTACATACAGTATCTGAGTGTTCTGCCCAAACATAGAAACAATAGTAATCTTTATCCCTGCATCAGGACGAAGGCTAAGAAGCGAGGATAATCTATGTCCATCTCCATCGCAACACCCTGGTGTGAAGCTTTCACACAGGTTGAGGGTTGACCTTACCACCTGTCAAAGGTCGTTATTGTTCCGTGGGCAATGTGGGTGTGTGAGACACGGTAGAGGGAAAACACAAAAACATAGCTGCCCAAAGAATCAAGAGCATGGATTACGATCAAGCGGATACATTGGCATGGCACACGTTGTTGGTTTTTAAAACCATAGACAACGTAGAGTATAACAATGGACAGTCTTGGCAAAAAGAACTAGGAAAATGAATCCACTTCCCAACTGATTTAACCCTTAGTGATCACGGATATGTGCCGCAGGTGCACCCTTGGTAAATATGGACACCATAAGGGGGGTGTATATACGTCTCACATTCAGGCTTTAAAAAAATCGTCTTCTTACGTGTTGTTGAGTCAAAGTTATGATTCATTTTATATTGCCTTATATCTAGTGATATAAAGTAGTAATAATTGTGCAGAAGTCATTGTTTTTTCTTTTCTGTTTGTTCATAACAATGATTGTAAACATTTTGAGTACTTTTTTCTCAGGTGTGTTTATAGAGTTGGTGAAAATGAAAAAAAATATATATATATTTTCACCAGATTGTCTTTAGGTTGTGCTGTAAAAAAAAAGATACAAGACACTCTGTATTGCACATTCCTATAGCCTCTATAGTATACACTTTACATTCTAACATAGTAATGGAAAAAAGGTGGTTCCCATTCAGAGGACAGTAAACGATTAGTACACTTGAGTGGACACCTTCCATGTGATTGACAGCTGGTATCGTCCAATAGGAGTCGAGTTGTCTGTGAAAACCCTATCTGCAAAAAGTCAACGCGGTGCCAGCCAAACAGCGAATCTCGAGGCTTCAAAGGGGAATTCAGATTCTAACGTCACAACCAGTTGCTACTAAACCTGAAGAGATTATATTTTGAGAGGGAGGGGGTTAGATCTTACAAAGAGTCAGGCGACCAGCAGGTATCATGTGTGACATCTGCTGTCATATATAGGCGACCCTGTGCCTACAATGAGCTGATATTTAAAAGGTGTTACCGTGTGAAATATTAGTGACTGAGCATCTGGTGACAGAGAGCTGACTGTCATTGAGTCACACAGGATTGACTGACTGACTGACAGAAAAGCAGTGGCACATGGAGAATAAGTGTTTGTGTTGCCGAGAAACCACCTGGTCACATACTGGGTTTAGAAACTCTCATGCTGCCTTTCTCTTTATTAAAGTTCAAGACCTGAGGAAAGCTTAGTGCTGTAATGCACCTTTTATCCCGTTTAGCCTCGGTCAGAGAGATAAGATTTCTTGATCCAAATGCGTTTCCCTAAATCATTTTTATTATTAAAGTCCCTCATTGAGATGACTGTCCAGAAGGCATGTGCTCTCTGAGTGCTCTCAAGCTAATTGTGCATTTGAGTCTCCATTATTTCTCAGGGGGGTTTGTAGCCGACTCGGTCTGTGGTCGCTGAAAATTGGAGGTAAGTGAAGTCTGATGGGGAACACTTTTGTCATTTTGGCTCTCTGTAATGTTCAGTATTGTGTAGCAGTGACTGGCAATAGTTCCACTGCCAATATCTAAGAAATAATTGCCCTTATTGTTTGCAGTCAAAATGCCATAGCGTTCTCCTTAAAATTCAACATTTAAAAAAAGAGTTGGATGACAAAATGTTAGATGATGTCTATGGAGATCAAATTCCTTTCATAATTATTTCATAATTATTGCTGTAGTGCAAATTACTATAGATGAGTATTTCTTTTATCACACATACAAAGTTATGTCACTGCATACACTCAGTGACTTACAAAACAGACTGAAATTATCTATTTTTTTTGTCAATTTGACAGTATCAGGGGCATCAAACCTGCGGCTCGCAGGCCACTAGAGGGTCCAATCTTACCCGCAGGATGAATTTGTGAAAATTTTGTTCCAGATACATGTGACTAAATGTTTTTGTCTTTGTAGATTTGGAGTTCTTGTTGTTTATCCGTTATTATGCTGTTATTTTTCTGGTCTGGCCCACTTGAGTTCAAATAGTGCTCTATGTGGCCCCTGAACTAAAATGAGTTTGACACCCCTGATATAAAGCATGAAAGGCCGTCAGATCAGTAGTGTATTTCATAATAAATACACTGCATTTGTAGTCACTGACCGTCTTAAAATGAGAGCAGATTATTCCAACAACAAGCCTCCTTTCACTGGTGTGCATTTCAGTAGATTATGATCCTGGTCATTTCCTGTTTCCATCCTCTTATCCCATCTTGGTTTCTGGATCATCTTTTTTCATTTTGCTACATCACCAAACACCCTCAAATCCATATTCCTCAGTCTTTGACAACAACTCTCGTGTGCTTCCATCTCCTACACCCTTATCCAGGGTCTCTCTCCTTCTGCATTCTCCCTCCTTCATCGCTCCCCTCCTCTCTTCCTGTAGCCCTACAATAACACAGACAGAGGCCTTACTAAGTGCTGTTTTCCTGGCCGGGCTGGAGGACCCTCCCCATAACTAAACAGAAGCCAAGCTCATTTTATTTTCATGCAGCCAGACTGGACCAGCCCGGGCCAGACAACGGGTCAGCCCCAGCAGTCAGTGGTGGTCAGCAGAAATGTGCTTCTCAACCTAATTGTTAAGGTTCGATGATCGGATACGAGAACATATTGCCTGGTAAAATCCATATACCAATATTATAAAGAATATTCTTGATAGAGAAGCGTTATACTGTACCTATGAGGTTCAATTTCACGCATCATAGAAAGTGAAAGTGTGTCTGCTTTAGAGCAGCAGCAGTATTGTATTCTCTGAATAATACTGGCTGGACCTTTGTTATCATAATCTCATAATATAATACTGACTAACAATATATCACCTTTGACACTGTAGAAAGGAAAAGAAATATTGTGACTATACATAATATATTCACACACAGAATGCAGGATAGAGTAGAGCATGTTGCACGGAGAGTAGAATATTGCACGGGGGCGGAATATTCCATCATTGCTCAATGAGGTGACGTGTGCTTGTGAGAGTTATTGATTTCATGTTACAATGCAGAAGAATGTTCATCATTACTGAGGTAAAAGAAATAAAAAATAAAAAATGTTTGCTTGCCCCAAAGGATCTAAGGAAATATAGATTATTTTCTTCTCCACTTGTCCCTTTTAAAACAAATTCTCCGTGGTCTTTCAAGGACAACTGATCGACAATTGTGACCATTACGACCCAAGTATTTCTGAGAAGATTTATGAGAAGCTTTATTTTTAGTGATGGTGGTCGGCTACTGGGAATTGTATCAAAGAACAAAGACACAAAAACTACTACTGTCCTCGAGTTGTTTGAGAGCGAGAGAGAGAGAGAGAGAGAGAGAGAGCATAACTTATCTGATCTGTGATTACTGTAACCTGTATGGCATTTGCACTTTTTATTTCAGTACATTTTGTTGGTCAAGTGTGGTTATTAAAGTTAATAAAATAACGCAAACAAATAAATCACTGCTTCTCATCCACTCTTCTTCACCCTAGATCCCTGATGCTTGAATGATCTTTTTTTTTCTTTTTTTTTTGACTGTGACCTATTTAGATTATATATATATATAAATATGCATATGATTGCTGTTGGTGAAGAAAAGAAGGATGGTCACATTTATATCCCCTTAAATGGGTTGTGTGGAATGAGATGTGAATACCACATTATAAACTCCCTAAATGCTGTAAAGGATGCATGTTGACATGTTTTGACATGTCAAGGTCAGGTCAAAGTTTATTTATATACCACATTTACTGACAACTCCTGCTGTACAAGCTAAAAAAAATCAGCAAAGATGGATAAGAAAAACAGTGAAAACAACACAAAATAAAAGGAATGCAAATGCAAAGTAGGTTTTAAAAGTCCAGTGTGTAAAATTTAGGTGAAATTGAAGATAAAAATAATTACACTTAATAATTATGTCAGGAGCCTTATGTCGTGTTTTTACAGTAGCCCACAATGGACAAGGGTCTGAGCAGCTCTGATACGATCAAGGAAGCTGTTGCACAGTTACTTAGTTACTTAGAGTAGCCACCAGCCTCTGTGTGAACCAGGCCCCAGATGTTGTCATCCTCGGGTTGTGGAAGATCTAAGAAACTGTGCTCTGTCTCAGCGGTGTTGGTGCAACAAGTCAGACAAGTAAGATGTTTTAAATTGGATCCTGAAACTGAAAGGAAACCAGTGAAGTGGTACTGAATGAGATAATCTTCTATTTCATTCGAGTATACTTTTAGACAGTTGTGAGGGTTGCTGGTGCCAGTCCTAGCTGACATAGGGCAGAAGACTGGGTACACCCTGGACAGGTCGCTGGTCTATCACAGGGCCACATACAGACAAACAACCATCCACTCTCACACTCACACAGTTAATTAGAGTGTCCAATTTGCATGTTTTTGAGCTGTGGGAGAAACCAGAGAAAACCCACACAGGGAGAAAAGCCCCTTTTCCATCCAGGTCACAAGAGTGCTAACCACTGCACTAGCCGTGTGACCTGACTGGTAGATTTACTTGTACTAGTTTAATTTTTGGTTCATTTATTTCAAACATAAAGAAGAACAACATTAATGTTCAATACACTAGCAGACGTACACAAATCAAATCATTCACATTCACATTCATTCAGTTCTTCTTTTGTTTGAAAAGGAGTGAGAAGAAGTTTAAAACCTATCTAATCTCACCCATTCTCCTTGAAACGTGAATGAATTGAATGAACTGTTGACATCTATCTACAACATTTCATCACACAGTTTGCACTCATATACTGTATATATATATATACACACACACATATAAACACACTTATACCATCGTACATATACGCACAGTACAAAAAATAATTACGACATAGAAGGAATGACGAAATGAAGGGAAGAAAGATTAATTAACTAATTAATGCACTGCAGCACACAGGCCACCCACCACCACCGCCAGAGTCAAATACTGATAAATCAAGTACATAATCAGAACAATGCCCTCGGTGAAAAATCATGTCAATTCACTCTACACTTCGCTGTAGATCTTTTTTTGAATATTTCCTTGTAGTTTCTGGCCTTGAACATGGTCCATGAATTGTGGTAGTTTTGACTTTATAAATAGTGAGTTCAGATATCCGGCACTGTGAATAATTTGTATTGCACTCTATCTGAAGGATAGTTAATGAATGTAAAGTGCTGCAGTAATTACTGGCCCACAACTCTCTATGTAGCGTAAAACATGGTGAAACTAGTGAGCAGTAAAGACTGATGTGGAGAGATTTCTTATCCATAACCTGCTTTAACTAGTACTGCAACACATGTCATCTATTGTTAGCACTTTAACGTTATATACTCTATCTGTATTTGTACCTCTCTGTTTATTCAATACAAATGTTATTTTTACTCAGATTCCCATTGAACCAAATGTTTGATTTCACCTTTGCCTTTGCAATTATCTTAAAGCGAAATCCTGCCCCAGACCAAAATGTATTTGTATCATCGGTTAAAAAGCACAACATTGAGTCAAAGAAATAACAATAATAATAATAATGCATTTACTTAATATTTTAGTTCTAAGTATGCCACTTTCTATGGTCTTTTCAGCGTGGATTGTACAAAAGATTTAATGAGAGTCTGGTGGTGGTGACCCAATACTTAGAGTGAGACTGCAGACTGTGATAAATGGAGCATTTCTCCTCTCATCCCGTCTTTTACCAAGCACATCAAGAACTGTGTTGGCCTTTGCAAACGAGGAAGAACTTCTTTCTGTGTATGAGTAACAAGCTTCTGCTTCTTCTGCTGGTTTGTCTGTCTGATGGCTGTCTCTGTAATATACATATATTTTTCTGAGGCTACAAAAACAAATGATTTTTCATTTCAAACCATTGCTACAAACATATTTACAGGCTGTATTTTTTTTAAATTATTATTTCTGCCAATAAACCTAAATGTTATACACTGGACTTTTGAAATAAAATATCTAAAAAAAAAAAAAAACACACGATACAGGCTGATGATAAAGCAAAAGAAGACTGTACGAGGCTACATCCAAGGTTATTATAGTAAACATAAATAAAAAAAATAAAAAAACATTTTCATGAACTGATATAAAAATAAAAACTAGAGTTTATTACCATTAACTGAAACTGAATTGTGTGCTTACAAAACTAACTTGATTTGTAGCTTTGTAAATGTATTTCATCCATAATGAACTCATCATTTTGAGTTCATAGATAGTGTGTTTCTTATGTTCTCGAAAGGTTGTATTTGAGACGGCATTTTCATTCATACATAAGAAAATGTTTTCAATTTTGTTTTGTTTACATAACATTTGTTATGTAGTTAATTGTGTTGATTGATCTAAAGTGAATCAAACCTCTAGTCTTTTATTGGGTGTATTGTTTTGTTTTGTTTTGTTTCATTTTACTCATGTCTTTCCTCAGAATGAGCTCCCTGAGACTCTCGGGCTGAAACAATTACTCGATGAATTGATTATTAATCGATTACTAAATGAATCGGCAACTATGTTGATAATCAATTATTTGGTTTTAAGCTTTTTTCATTATTAAAACGAGATTTCTGATTGTTTCAGCTTCTTAAATGTTAATATTTCATCATGAAAAACCATGTTTGTGGACAAAAACAAGACATTTGAGTATATCCTCATGTCCAGGTTTGACTGATCAACATTTTCTGACATTGTATGGACCATACGATTACTCGATTAATCGATTATGAAAATAATCGTTAGTGGCAGCTCTAATCCTAAACTTCTACATTACACTTTAGGCCTCTTTGACATGGAATGACACAGATGTGTGCCACATCCTAGCGGTGGTTCAGGGAACTGCATGCAGTGGCAGAAGGAGGAGGAGAGAGGAAGTTCTCCCAAACTTTTTTTTTCTCGCTTGGAAGAGTTTTGGAGAAGCTCCGTTAGATTTTCAGAGAAAGGGGATTCGAGCTCAAGAGCGAGGAAAACGCAGGAGGACACGAAACCTCAACCCCCTTTCTCCTGTTTTTGTCTCCTCGCGTGAAAGAAAAACGAAAAAAGGACGCAGGTCTTCACTGTTTTGTTTCCTTCCCAGCCAGAGAGGACTTACACCATCAGGGGCGATGAGATGTGAGTGAGCTATGCCTTGTGGAAATGGACAGACTTTATCCAAGCGAAAACATGGCGTCTGCGCACCGAGGTTCAGCTTCTTCTCCAGCCTGCTTGTGGCGCTCTGCTGCCTGGAGGTATGGGGCTCCGGGCCGCAGGGGGACGGCGGCAGGGGCTGCAGCCCCTGTCCCGTTAACTGCAGCTGCGCGCTGGCGGCAGGACAACCGCAGCAGCCGCCGCCGTCGTCTTGCGTTGTCAACTGCTCCAACGTCGGGCTGGAGAGGGCCCCAGCTGCGGCGGACATCCCGCTGGCCACCAGCGTGCTGTAAGTACAGCAGGTTAATGAACGCAGGGAGACGCATGGACTTTGTTCAAACTCGTTTTTAAAGGCTTTATTAGATAGATAGATAGATAGATAGATAGATAGATAAAAAACAACAACAATCATTTTTAGTTTACATATGATTTGCAACTTGTTTATCATGTTGATTTTTCACATTACATCACACACTCTCTTCTTCCTCTGCATCATCCAGGCAGGCCTGGCACCAGGATAACATACCTCAAAATAAAATGTAATTATTTTGTAATAATTACAAATAACTTTGTAATTATTTATTTTATGGGATAGCTTCTGAAGTATTACTTCAGAACTACTGGGAGTAACAATAATAATAATATGATGATGATTTCACCATAACATAACTGCAGGAGGGTGAAATGACAGTAATCATATTTATATTGTTTTATAATGTAATGTAGCAGGCCTGGCACCTGGATGAAGTGACTATTACAAATTGTAAGGATTATTGATTAAACTACTGTATACTCGCTGCAGAGAGGTTAAATCACAATATTTGACTGTTAAAGAATCAGCAAGTCAATAGTTTGTGAACAGGAACATAAAAGTAGATTTGTGTGTATGTATGTCTGCGGCTGGCTTACCTATCGCTCTGTCCGTCTACCTGTCTACTTTGCTGTTGTTTACATTTAAGGATGACAAAAAATAGGCAGGAAATCAAGCAAATGGTTCAAAAGTTAGTTGTTCGTTTGGGACGCATACAACTAAGGGGGGGCCAAGACCCTCACATGCCCCCTTGTGACACTGGGCCTGCATCCAGCTGTGTTATTAAGGCAATGCACCGACAAAAATACCAATTTACATAACTGGAAATTGATCATTTTGTCGATGAATTAGTTTGAGTGTTTCTTTGTTTTTTTTCTACTTCTTAAAACTGAATATTTTATATACTGTATATACGTATATATGTATGTAAAAAACAGGAAAAATCAATAACATTTTCCCAATCAACTAATCGATTAATTAAGTCAATAATTTTGTTTACTCATACAGCTATTTATCAATAAAAAAAGAGGCAGACAAGAACTTCCATGCCTCTTCATGCGTAAACACTGACAGATGGTTGGTGGATTGATACAGCCTATGAAAAACAAGGTTCATCCCTGCGAAAGGAAAGCACTCAAAATGTGTATATGAATCTACAAAATGGTCTTTCTTGGTACTCAGAGGTTACTCTTCTGTGGCCCAGGCCTCTAATGGAAGCCTTCATGCTTGTCCGTCTGTGTGTGTGTGTGTGTGTGTGTGTCAGTATAGAGTAAATGGCGTTGGATACCAGAGAAGTGAGGCCGTTGTTTGAGGTGCGGATCAGTCTTCCGCCTCTGGTGCTGCTGCAGTGAGAACATTCTGTTCTGTGCCAAAGGAAACCATATGTTATTGGTTATTTTTTTCTTCCCTCTGCAACTACCTTCTTTTATTGGACTTAAATACTTACCACAAGACCTTATATCAGTGCATGTTACTTTGGAGCTTGCTCACTGAAAAAACTTGAGTAAATAAAATCTTCTGAAGAGATCTTCTGAAGCAAGGACACTCAACTCAAAACTGAGTCTTCTTAACCCATAGCGCAATGCACACCACTTCCTTAAAGTCATTAGTGACAGTATTTGGAATGAGACATGAATTGCTCTGTGTGTGACTTTAATTGGAGACAGATCCTTCTGAGGAATCTCTCTTTAATCCTGTCTGACTCTGTTGGAGGACTAATTGCATCAGACCACATAAGCTGCCTTGGTTCTACTGTACCAGCAAAAGCTGTGCGTGGAAGTGACTGACTGTGAATATTTGACTTGCTAATTTGGCCTCTTGTCTCCAGTTCCCAACAGGTGAGGGGACGTATGGAATCAAAATCTGATATTTGGCCTTCAGTAAATCTGATTTCATGACCGATGCTCGAAGGAAAAGACGTCTTGTCTCTTCTTAATTAACAGAAAGTGAGACTTGAATGGAAATGTCTAGGTAATAGTCTAAGAGAAATAACAGTGTAGGACTCCTAGATGTAATGTATTAGATAATAAAACAGAGGCAGTATAAGTTGTCTTTATCCCTGTCTCGTTGTAGAAGTTAGTGTAGGAGAACGTCTAAACATAGTACATTCAATTCCCTGTCTTGTATGAAATGTAGCAATCATTAATTAATTTTTAATATAAAACCATAAACGTTTTAGTCATGTAGGTTAAGTTTTCCATAGGAATAAAAGAAGCTCTGTCTCACCTTGTTTTGAGGCATTCTACACTTCCTTTTGGTAATGTTTTTCATGATTACCAAAGAGTTAGAGCCTAAAACTCTAAAAAGGAAGTTGTGTGTGAATTTAAGGCCTTGGGGAGCTAAACAAACCCTGGGCCCCACTGCCCTTTGAATATCAACAAGAAAAGGTATCGTTTTTATTGATAAAAATTAATAATTACATTACATTACATGTCATTTAGCAGGCGCTTTTATCCAAAGCGACTTACAATAAGTGCATTTAAACATTTGGGTACAAATAAAAGATCATTGTTAACTTTCATTTTATAAGTTTAATAGTTTAACATAATTCATTTATCACTTAGCTCTGTTACACAGACGTATAACCATTGAGAACTCACTGCAGTTCACCTTGTTGTCTGCATAGTTGATATTGATAACATGTAGTAGATGCATTCACTCATTAAATATTTGGTCATCGCTGTGTTACGTAGTGTCATTGCTCAGTTTGTTGACTTAAAATGAAGCTCTGCTGTTCTTAATAGCTGGTGCTGATTAGCTCAGGGCAGGGAGGGCTGCGTAATTTCTGTTATTTGTACTATAATATCTAACTTGTCATTTATTTACTTTTTCAATAAACACACACAAGGAAGCCAGATGGTGCTCCAAAGCATGTACAGCGTCTGGCACTAGTTTCAGCATAGGGATAAGTGTGTGATGGGAGTGTTTTGCTTGCATTTGCTGTGGCAAAACGGTGCAAGTTGAGTTTCTGAATGTCCACTTTCCTCAGTCTCTCTAAAATCCTAAACCTAAAAGAGATGTGACGTGAGCCCGAACTGCTGCTGTGCAAGAGAGGCATGAGAGAGTGAAGCAAGACTGATCCACTGCCAAATATTCCACACCAAATCATGCACCGCATTGGTTTTTTTATATATGTGTTTAGCCTCACCTCGTAAAAAAGATATTAATGCAGGATCATTTTGAATACTATTACCTCACACATTCCAAATAGCCTCTGGGATAACAAATAGCAATATTATTCATCATACATTACACATCATACATCATTCATTATACAGTTTCAGTTATTGTGCTATTTTCAGACGAGGATATTTACACTCCTCACGGCCCCCTGGGGTTTTAGTTATTCATGGATAATTCTCACTGAAACTTTAGCAAAAACAGCATTTACATTTAAAAAAAACAAAAAAACAACCACAATTCAGAAGTTTGAAAAAGGCACATTGTTAAGAAATATGAAATGGTGATGCTGGTCTGACTCCAAAAGCTTGTTTACGCTTGTAATGTTTAAGATTTGTCAACTATGAAATCATATGGCATTATTTTTATCCAAATAACTTTTTCTTTTTCTGCTGAGTTCTAATATGGCAGGTATTGTATTATTACAGAAACATGACTAGAGCTCAAGCAATTACTCGATTCATCGAATATTAATTAATCAATTAATTGATCGTCAACTATGTTGATTGTGGATTAATCGGTTTGAGGCTTTTTTCATGATTAAAACGAGATTTCTGATTGTTTTAGCTTCGTAAATGTGAATATCATTAAAATTGAATCGTTTTGGTTTGTGGACAAAACAAGACATTCGAGAACATCATCATTTCCAGGTTTGACAAACACTGATCAACACTTTATGGACTAAACATTTACTCGATTAATCATGAAAATAATGGACAGATTAATCGATTATGTAAGTAATCATTAGTTGCAGCTCTGACCATGACCATATCTCTGAATAAGAAATGATCTAAATTTAAATATAACCACTTTATGGACCTCCAAACTACCAACTCTTTTCTGTCTGGCTTCTAAATCTGTTGATAAAAAAATCCCAAAACAGATTCAGTTGTAATTTAGTATTTTAACATGTTGCAGTGTGCCGAGAGAAGCATTCCCCTTACATACTGGCCCATCTGTTCTAACCCACACACATAATAAAAATCTCTTCACACTTCATTCAGACAGTTTATGCAACTGTGGAATCACTTCTGGGAAATGCTTGTGGAATAGGCTCGGGGTTTTTTTAAGTCTCTATAACCTTTGGTATTGTGTGCAGATTGCCCTGACAAATCTTCTCGGTAGTAGTGTGTGTGTGTGTGTGTGTGTGTGTCCAGGGAAAGCAGACACAGCAGGTGAATGAAAGGATTCAGTCCTCATCTGTTTAAAAGTGCCTCACACTGGACGTCTCATCAGCTTAGACCGTTTGCACGGGTCCTTTGCACAGCAGCCATTTTGACAGGTTACATGAGGACAATCAAATGAATGTCTCAAAATGACATTAAATTAAAGTAGTCTGGAACACTTTTTTTTTGTTTTTGACAAATCCGTTTCTCATTTTGCTTTGGAGCATATGGTGAGCGTCATCAGAGAGGGTGTACAATATTTGTCAGGTTTTACTGCATCGTCTCAGGTGTGCTTGGTCTAAGCGGCGCGAGTGTTAGTGTCATGGAAAGTGGCTTCCCACAGAGTATGTAAACTAACAATTCAACAGCAGCATTTGTGATTATGCTCACAGTACTTTAGTTAGCAAATGTTGTGTAAGCATTGAGGTGAAAACGAGAAAAAGATAAGTACTCATTGACGCAACATTATGGACGTAAAGTGCGGTAAATACCGAGTAACAACAGGTCTTATTTGATCTGTTAAGAATATGCAGATGGGGCTTTTTGTAGTCAAAAGCTTCTCGTGTAGCTTCTCCATGTGGAAAGGCAGAAGAATATGAAGGAGCTAATATTATGCACTTCTTCTGCATTATAGCTTGTGATGGGGAGCTTGCCATTTCATCCAGGCTGTCATTTTTCACTTCACGTCAGTTTGCTAACGTTACAGGAAATGTACAGTTTCACAGAGCTGCTGGTAAATGAGAGGGTTATACAGTATACTGGCCGTGGGGAATCACGATATCTGTCTGACTGAAGAAAACAAATGGTCTGTGAAAAGTTCAAGAAACACTTCACACATTTGCATTTAGCTTTGCATTATTATTGTATTGTGAAAAATTGTGCTTCCCAACCTCAGTTTCCCATGAGTCGAGAAACATCTTCATTCTTTTCTTTGTTACGTGCCCACCAGTGACACTTGGTCCTGTTAGCGTAACTGTTAGCAAAGATGGCGGACACTGTTTACATTCTGGAAATGCGGTCCCGCCCCCCTACAAGTGGGTCTAAAAAGTGTGGAATTAGCATTACATTTTTCAAGCCTTGACATAAAAAAGTAAATTTAAAATGTCAAAAAGATTATGGATTAAGTTTCCGCATGGACCCTGTATCATTGTTGAAGACTGCAGCTGTTGTTAACCTGTACTATAAACACATTCATGCTTGTGCACTTCCTGGTCCTGTCGGCTCCACTCAGGATAATTTTGCAGTGTTACCATGGCGGCGAGGTGCATACACACACATACACTGCAGGCAAGGTAATCTAAACGCGCTTTAACGGGGCCATAACAGAGGAGAGTTTTGGCTTTGCACTTGGCCATGAGGCTGCACAGCTGTCAGACAGACGAGACTCAATCCGAATTCCTCTTAGTTTTTGTTCCTTTCGTTTGTTCTCCTGTGCTCCTTCATAGGTGGTTATCATCTATATAATTATGGACACACACACACACACACACACACAAACTGATGTTAATGAAGTGGGAAAGAAAAGACTGAATGTACGCACCATATGCGAGGGGGATTTTGTTATGTTACCATAGTGATAGTAACTAATGACATCACTTGAAGAAGCACAGACATTCCAGAAAGCAATAAATAAGTGAAGGAACAGGGAGAGAGGAAGACGGGACAGCTCCCGCCGTCTCCTCCCCCTTTCGGCGCGTGTGTGTGTGTGTGTGTGTGTTTTAACTGCTGGTTACAGAAATGTCTTCGTTCATCATTAACTTGCTGAAGTCTGAAGTCGAGTGCAGACTGAAGAAGGAACTTATTTGTGTGGCTGTGTTTGGGTTCGGGTGTGTTGTTGGATGGGAGTATTTGTAGGTGATGCATCATGCACGACACGGAAGTTATTCTTTGACTTTGAAGCTTGTCTTTCAACCCCACACACACACCCACACACACACACGCTAGACTTGCACCAAAAGTACACTGCTGTGTCATACTCAGTCCTTCCTTCCAAACCTCCCAACCTCTGCCAGATGTGATGTGTTCACAGATGGAAAAGCCTGAAAAGGAAACAGATATACAGACTGGGAACTAACAGGGTAATGCAGAGGTTAAAATACATGTGTTGAAATATTTGCCAGTTGTCTTGGCTGAACCCTTCTGGAGATATCCTTCCTTTTATATCTGCTTGAAAAAATGTTATGTAATTTAAATGTGTGGTTGTTTTACTACGTTCTTCTGTGTGAGCTATTCCATCACGTCTAAAGAGAGTATGTGTTTTTATTCTTCTTTCTTATTGTTATTATTATTATTACAAGGTCATTGAGTTGACGCCTTTCATATCAGTCCTTTTACACAGTCTCTGTCTCTGTGTTAGTTGTTAGTTCAAGTGTCTATAAGAGATGTTAACACATACAGTATAACACTGCACAGTTTCCACAGAACTGCCTGGAAGCTGGACACTCGCATTTATAACATGACTGCTGGCAGAGACAGAGGGAAAAAAACTTACCCTAAAAAAAACCCTAATAAAATCTATGCCTTTCTTAAGTCTGCACTTTATCTCGCTATTAGAGCTTTGTCTTTTCTGGGTGGAAACTGAAGTAGTTCTATAAACATGTCATCACTGACTCAGAACTGTCTCGTCTAAACTTATAACTTGATACAATTGTATATCTGGTCCTGGTCTCTTTCTTCTGTCTTCTGCTACCTCATCTCCCTCTTGTCCTTTCTCTCCCCTCTTTCTGTCCCCCATTTTTCCTTTCACCCCAACTGGATGAGGCAGCTGGGTGCACATTTTTGAGTCATGATTGTTATGTTATGATTCTTGCGCTATACAATTGAATTGAAATTGAAATTGAAATTGAAGTTTACAAATGGTTCACTCTCCCATACCAAAGTCCATAGAAGAAAAACAATTATTTTTTTTAGCTTCCAGAGACACAAAAGCTGCTGTTGTACTTCTGCCACATTTCCGAATGAAGGGTTTCACTGTCCAACATAATATGTTTGAATGTACTAATGGATGCAGCAGTGAATTAAGGAAATAAAAGACCAAGAGACCTGCAGAACGTCTGTGTAATGAGTAAAAAAAAAATATACATAATTATAACCAAACGTGGGTGGGAGGCGGGTGGTCTCAATAATATATTTGTTTTTCTATAGCAAAACAAATTTTATAATGTGCATTATAAAATATATCACTCTCATCGAGCCAAAATGACTTTTATTTTGAAACTCAGAGGCTGCTGTCGTCAGTGAAGGAAGAAAAAGACAACTTGTGCACTCTTTGCATGGCTCCATTGCATTGCTATGTGCAATGAATGTGGAAGAGTGGAGCCGTTCATTTTCATGACGTATTTTGATCTTTGAGAGGCTTGGTCATAGTTAATTGAAATTTGTGCTGAGAATGTGCGTGTGAAAACGAAGCACGTCAGTATGAGAAGAGCCTGTGTGTTTTTAATCACAGTTATGAGTCAGGCTTGAATTAACATTGCATTTGACCTAATGGCGGTTAACCGGTTGGTCACGTTCCGTAGCTTCACAGGTATGGGCGGGTGCGGTTTTTAAAAAATGGACTGACTGAATGTACAAAACTTGAAGACGATACTCAGTGAATTCAGTGAACGTCTTAAGAGTCTTTGGTGCTTGGGTGCAAACGGGGACACGTCGAAGCTGAAGTCCAGACCCTGGTGCTGATGGTGGTTGGTGATCTATTATGACTGATGAAGGAGGAAGAATGATGGAGCAGCTGAGACGGCAAAGACTCGGTGGTGATGGGGAGGTGGAGGGTGAGCATGACGACAGAGCATGCGTTGATCGCAGCACTGACACCTCGCGAACATGACAGCTAGGAAGTGACAGTTCACATACTTGAGCAGATGAAAACTGGAAGTATGAGAATAAAACTGTGATTGAAGTCTTCCTGACTGGACTTACACCAGAGCTTCATTTAGGAAGGTTTTGCAGTATCCATTGAGAATTTCAATCTAACACCGAGTATGTGCCAAACAGGATGTCACAAAATACATATGGTAGTAGAAGAATGACCTTTAGAGCATTCATTTCATTGCATTTTGAGAAAACTCAACAGTGGAAAGGCAGCTTATGCTGCAAGAGTAGTTTGACAAGTTGGCATGGGTGTTATATGTATAATATATTCTCTTGAAATCTATTGAAACATTTTATTATTGTATAGAATAAGTAAGACAGGCAGGTAGGATGGAGCTAGAGGTGGACGATATGAAGACATTAGAAGGACTGGAACATGTTGACGACCTGCCAAGGCAGGCAGATGGTAGTGTCGTCTACAGGTCATATTCTATTCATCGCTGTTCTATGTTCTTGTGCAGATTCATTGGGGGGGAGGTTTCACACTATTTGCTAGTCCGCTTCATGCCTGCCCTAGAGAAACGATGAACAACAACAACAATCATAGCGAACTACGGGCAGTGCTGTGGATTCTCATTCCCTACCCTGTTTGATTCAGTGTATCGGGAAATGAGAGCAAAATGCAGGAGGAAAACAAGAACTCTACCTCTGGAATTGGTTTGCCTCCCCACAACAACAGTCATTTGCAGTTTGCAGTTTGCTTTTTAGGCGCCTAAAGAGACAGATTCCTAGACAATGTTCTGAGAGTGAAATTTAGACTGAAACAAACTACTTTAACACAGACATTTGATAAAGGCGGCGCCTATTAGAGGACGAGCAACTGAAGCTGTTATCATTTACCTCGCAAAAGTCTGCACTGTTTACCTTTTAAATCAAAATACAATGTTTGAGTGAAGCAAAACAGTCTGAGGCTGAGTGAACAAACTGATTCAAATCTGTTCAGAAATGGCCTAACTGCTCTTTTTAAAGCTACGTTTTTACATAGGGGAATAGTTTGGTTATACAGTTCAGTAACTTGCAAAATAGTAAAAACTTAATAGATGTAAGGAGCTTTATGTTAGAGTCATGCAACGTAACAGAGACATAAAAGCGTTTACTGTGAAATACAAGCAAAAAGGGAAAATGATACTGGCTTTAAAAAATGCCTTAAAACACCCACAATATCGTAAACATGATAAAGCTCCAGTGTGTAACTTCTGTTGCTAAGCACTGCTCGTGTTGCCACCACCTCAGATCACCCCAAGCTTTCTGAAAGGGGTGACGTGACTGTTAAACGTTTGTAGTGGTTTCTCCCTCCCTCCCTCCCTCGTGTTTGAGAGAACATGGTTTAATTCCTTAACCTAAATTCCTCTTTAGGGCTGTAATCAACCAAAGAAATTCTTGGTCGACTGAAGCCCTGAAATTTTGACTAATTGAAAATCCACTAATTGCATCTGCGCAATATACTATGTTAACACAAGAACTGTTGGAGGAATATTAAGATTATTTGGCTCCGTGCATGTCCTCGCGCAGAGCGAGACTGAACATAGCCATGTTTGTAGTCGAGCTGTGAAATTCGACTTTTTCATTTTCATTATATTTCATTATATTTTTGTGAAATGCTGCCACACTGCCGATGAAAAGCTCAAAATAGATTAAAGAACGTTCTTTTATCTGAAAACACCCCCATTTACACTTGGTACTTTCCTCAGATGACAATCAAATTAATCATAGACTGTATGACATTTACAACTCTGAAGTAACTGCAACAGTATTTCAGGTGGGAAATATCAAACTAATTTGACCACCATGTTCATCATGTTATCCATAAAACAAACAACTCTGAATGTTGCACTCTTAAAGTTTGTCTTGGCAATGACGCACAAAACATACACAAAAGAGAGTGAGCTACAGATTTTGCACATCGTCATTTGACCAACGTTAGTGATTCATCAAGTGCTGTGTAGTGGTATGAACTGCTTCACCTGAGAAAAACGCTTTGTTCCTGCATTTGTAAAGACGCGTACGCCTCCATTGTAAGTCTAGTAATTTGTAATATAATGGAAAAGATGAAGAAAAAAAGACGAGACCCAAAACCTGAGGGATTAGAGCAGCTGTAGCACAGGGGTGATAGTGGGTGGTCCGTTAAGAAGGGAAAAAGGCTGTACAGGCTGTGGTTCAGTCCGCAGCGTCTCCAATACCCATGTTGTGAAGTGTCCTTGGGCAGAATACTGAGGTTGGGGTGTGTGTGTGTGTTTTTTTGACAGCGCAGACCATTTGATAGATGTTTGATGTATTTTCTATGCAACCAATTTAAAAGTTTAACCTATTGCTCTGGGTTGTGTTAAGCAGTAAAATGTAGCAGGTGTTCACTGCAGAAGAATTGGATATATTTGATTTTTTTTTGCTTCAGCTTGACAGCATGAACATCATTCATCGACAGCGCGAACCATGGGAGTGGTAATTGGAGTTTTTTTTCCCCCTGCAGTAAGACACAAACATCCACGACTGCAGACTTAAAATGTCTGTGCAGCCTGTTCACTGCGCACAGAGAGCCGTGCACTCGGCGATATCACATAATAACACTCTTTATCCACGTTTGGGCTCAGAGTTAACAGGATTGTCACCATCTAACCTGTGAAATTAAAACCAGGACATGCCGTGCCACGTCGACACTGTCTATGAAAATTGGAGCAGTAAATGAAGTCAATACAGAAAGCGAAAAAAGAAGTGCTGAAGTGGCACAGACACAGACTGCAGCTGACGCTCTGCTTGTCCCGATGGTGTTGCATTTAAATCCAAAGGTGACACTTGTTGCGTTGCTTTCTACAGCTCAGATTCATTTGATAGATCTGCACACACTGCTCAGCAACATTCAGCCACTGCTGATGTGACTGGTGAGAAAGATGTTTATAATGTGCAAATAAAAACATAAACAGCGTGTCTGGTGTGCAAAGGTCTTTGTTTCTGTGGCTACAAGTGTTGGTTGGTTTCAATTAAATCAAGACAAAAACATCTCAACATTGAGATCCATGACAAAAATGGAATATAAATGGAAAAGAATAACATGAGTTAAAATTGCATAAATAAATATGGAATCTTTTTTTATTATTGTGAAGCACTTGGTGACTCGTGCTCCAGTACGATGGCTTGTGTTTTTATATTGATGGAATAATCCCTGCCGATGACAGCTGCCTGATGCTCATTACGTTACATTTCTCTGGGAAGCAGAAGTAGGTCCCACGGCACCATTGTTTACTAAAACATGCGTTTGCTGCCAAGATGTCGGGGGAACTTCACGAGAGTTCGCGTACAACCATGCAGGATTATCATGTGGAAATCTATAAAGCAAGTGGGAATGTGATGTCGTACTGAACTTGAACTATAGTAACCAGCTCCAATTTTCACTCAAGGCACCCCAGAGGCACTGCAAGTCTGAGACTCTCAGTTTATGACTTGAGTCATTAGTGAAAGTCGCACATTTGTTGACCAGAGAGGCGATGAGCAACGAGCGTAGGACGACTTTGCGTTTTCGTCTGCGTGTAAAAGTGTGCATATGTGAGTGCGTCACCCCGAGTGAGTGTGTTAAACTGCTGCACACAGCTGCCCTTCACTTGCCAGCTGGACACCAGACAACCCAGGCAGCAGCAGCTGGAAAAATGGACAGAATGTTCTAAAGAGGAGAGGAGAGGAGAGTGTTTAGGACCCAACCAGTCAGCCTGTGAAGCAAAATGTTGGGCCCCAATCTCTTCAATCAACACTTCATTCTCACAGCTCTCCATCCCATCTCCCTAATTTCATGCTCCTTCTCCTTGCAGTAGGGGAAGAACCAATCTACTCCTGAGATCTCTCCCTCACCTCTGTGTTAGGCACGAGGTGCTGGCTGGCAGCCCACACTGAGCCGATAGTTCTCCAGAGTTAGCCTGTGTCGCTCAGTCGCTGTCCCCCCCCCCCATAATTTATCTTCTGCTTCTTCTTCACGCTTGCCTCTTCCTCCTCCTCGTCCTCCTCCTCCTCCAACAACTCCATCAGCTTTAACTCCTCCTTTACTTTTGTCCTGCTTCTCTTCCAGTCAGACTCCTAAAGGTCTGCCTGGCCTTCAAATGTAAACAAAGCAGCAGAGCAACAGAGAGAGAAAGAGGAAAGAGATTGATAGAAGTTTGTGGGGGTGGGAGGGGTATCGGGCAGGCCAAGGGGGATGAAAGCGACCACAGAGCAGTCTGTGTTTAGTGGGTTAGTGGAGCGCTGGCTTTCACTTACAGGGACTTGGACCACTGCGCCACCACGACGAAGCAGATACAAATCTTCTCTACAATCAGACCTACAGAGTTTTCATCATCAGGGCTTTTTTTGTTATCATTTATGTGCAGAATTAAATCAGATGTACAGTCATTCTTCATTGTTCTTTGTCCTTTTTATTTCCCAAATTCCCTCAGTCATTCCCTTAGCGATTATTACGTACGTATGCACATTTTTAGCCATTTGAAATAGGGATGTTTTTTTCCAAATGGGAGCTGTGGCTGTGTTACCTGTGGGTAAAAAGCAACATTTCAGTCAGGCCAGTGGTTGAGGATGTAGGGTAGTGTAGGATTCATGTTAGGCATGGTTAGGGTTAGAGTAAGTCTCCAGGAAATGAATGTAAGTCTATGTAAAGTCCCCACAAGTGACCTACGACAGTGTGTGTGTGTGTGTGTGTGTTCTCATTCTCAGGCTCAGAATAAGTGGCACCAGACAGGCCTTATAAGGAGCGGTTAGATCACTGGCCACACCGTCAGTAAAACAGAACCATATGTGTGCTCTGTGTGTGTGTGTGTCTCTGTTTGTGTGTGTGTGTGTTTGTGTTCTGCAGGGTCTCTCTCTCTCTATATATTTCTTGTGTGTGTGTGTGTGAGTAAGTAAAACCATGTGTGGTCGGAGGTAGCTGAGAGAACGGAAGCCTGTTGTTAATAGACATGGTGAAGGTCACGTTATACTGTCATGTTAAACACACATATTATCTCACTCTCTCTGTCTCTGTCTTCATGCAGCGTTACTCTTCTCTTATGTAGTCGAGTAGTACACACATAAACACCTGGCGCGGACACAGACAGCATTACATAAGAGGAGGTGTCAGCCTAATGTGTGAGTGTGACCCATCAGTTCATGGGTGGAGCATCTTTCTGCCGTCCTGTTTCATCTACTGATGGGTTTAGCAGAGGAGGAATATCTCCCTCTCGCTCTCTCTCCCTCCCTCCCTCCCTTTCTCTCTCTTTTTTGGTCTCCATCTTTCTTACACAGCGTGTCTGGAATGTACAGATGTTTCCTTTTGGGAATGGGCGTCCTGCTCTTTTTTCACACACACACACAGAAAGAGTGAAAGAGAGAGAGAGAGAGAGAGAGAGGCGTGAGTGTGTTCCCATAACAGTCAAACTCATACACACATACTGTAAATTGGTTCTTTTAATTAGTTTCTGAGTGAATACACTCAAACGGGACTGTTCAACTTTTTCAAATTTTAGTATGTCAGTGCTTCTCTGCACACACGCACACGCACACACACACACTGTGTTTTTGGTCATCTTGGTGCTTGTTTATTTATTTTCTTTCCCCTTTTGTCTCATTGTTCTCACGTGCAGGCTCTCTGAGGAGGAGACTGAAGCTTAGCTTTGGCTCTGTCCTGCTTCCTCCTCTGCACTCCTGGTTTGTTTTGGCAACGCGCTCACACAGTTCAACCAATTTAGTTTTCTCACTTCCTGGCTCATTTATCTAGACTCCAACCCTAGTTTTGAAATAATGCTCGTGATTGTGTCATGGTCCTTTTGAGTTAACACCGTGTGTAATACGGGGACCAGCTTTTTAAACAATTCATGACGTACAGTAAATCATCATCTAATGTTTCTGACCATTTTTTGCTACCATTTTCTAACACCTAGTATTTATTTTAAACATATAAATCAGCCAGACTTCAGAAGTGAATCATCAGTAAAAAATCTCTCCTGCAGACACATCTGTGTGTCCTGTATTTTGGTAATGCATGTATACACACACATACTGTGTATGATCACACTTATATTCAGTCTTATATTAGGTTATTGAAGATGAATTGTTATTTGGCACATTTTTAGTTTTACAGAAACGTGAATGACATGTTTGAGGGTCATTTTGAAAACATCAATAAATACACAAGCTACTATTCATACTATACAATAAATATAAGCCTCAAAATGTATGTCTGGATTTATTTTAACCATAAAAGGGCCAGAAAATGTTCTGTGAGTAAGTGCTTTTGCCCATTTTTTCCAGAATAACTTTTAATATCTGGCAGTTATTTACAATTTACTGCATGTTAAAATATTGTATTAACAATTTAAAAAAAACAATATAGTTGTACACAAACTGTTTAAATGCTTTAAATCATATTTGAAATTAAAACAAAATTGAGTTTTTGTCTCAATGTCAGATTCGCTGATTTTTTTTCTTCCAGAAGCCGTCTGAATTTTTCCGATAGCACAAACCGCTACGTAATTACGGCAAGGCAAAGTGCACTTGTGCAAACGTGTCGTCTGCGATATGCTCGTGTCAAAGGGTTAACTCAATCTCTGTATTATTTTGCAAACAAAATAATACACTTGCACTTCAAGTCATATTGTAATGACAGATTACAATTTCTAATGGAAGAAAATCAATCAAATGCCATAAAAAAATGTGTGTGTCTGAGTCCTTAACTTCATATTCTTCTGGAGTATGGATTGGGGAACAGTGATCAACAGAGCAGTCTACTAACGGTTCTGTGTGTGTGTGTGTGTGTGTGTGTGTGTCCATCATCATTCATAAAAACTAAACAGAATTATTCTATCATTTTTTGTCTGTATCATCCAGCCCTAGTTTCATATATTTGTGACTCATGGATCATTGCAGTGCTCACACTTAACACAGAGAACGTCCATGCGTTTCTGTGCATTTATCTACCATAATAAACTCATCATAACATTATTATGTATGGAGTAGTACTACATCTATTCTCCTCTTGTGTCTCTCTGTACGAGAACATCACATCATCACAATGACATTAACCTGAAATGTCACCTGAAAGCTTAGAAAAACATATTCTATGACACTTACTGTACACTAGTAAGCACTAAGCGGGTTTGAAAGAATGACATTAGATCTTGTCCCATGTTAGGGGAGCAAAAGTCTTGATAACGCCGGCCTCTGCTGTATCAATCTGTGCCGGTCTTTTTTTAATCCGTCTCTTGTAGGTACCCCAGCTATGCTGAAGTACACAGTGTGCCATCATCTCTTGCGCCACAAATAAAAAAGGGATTATTTTTTGCTATTTTATGTGTTTGGAGCACTGAGCTGTTGAAAACATTGACTGGACCAAATGAAAAAGTAAAGGGTCACATTTTTTTTGCCATACAAAAAGATGATGTATGGCATTTTTAGTCGACAACAGCTGTATGATGTGTCATCACTAAAGCATTATTAACCAGAGGATTCTCTATTGTCATGTCCTTAGCGTTGTGGTCTTTGGCACAGCCACTCACATATTTAGAGTGTCTGGTTCTATTTATCGCCAGCTCTATGTTTTGTTTTTTTTTGTTCCAACTCTTTCACTTTCTCTCTCTACTTTACTATTATTACATTTGATGTCCTAGCACTTACCCATTCATGTTGTATGGTAAATGACATCAACTCGGCCTAAAACTGCACTTTAAGTGTGGATATTTTGGTTTGTTTCCACAGAGATCTTTCCAAGAACCACATCTCCTCCCTTGATACCAGCCTGTTAGATCGCCTCACCGGCCTCCGAGAGCTGTGAGTACACACACGACATTCTGCATTTGTCTGTTTGTGTTCTTTTATATTCCCAATCGATCCATCAGAACCTTTGTGATTCCATTTAATTATGTCTATATACTCTATGTGTCAGGTATCTTCAAGAGAATCGGATCAATGTTCTCCCCAGAGGGATATTCTGCTGTGGGCCACTGTCAGTTGTGTAAGTCTGGAGAAGTTGAGGACCTGGAAAGTCTGTGGTTGTGAGTGGAGTGAAGGAGAGAGGAGTAAGGGAGAAGGAGGAAGATGAATAAGAGAGAGAGAGAGAAAGGTTTGGTTTAGTCTGGATTTAAGTAGGCAGAAATCCCAGGAGGGAGCTTGCTGAACCAGAGAGCATTCACATTAAAACACACACACACACAGCAATCGCTGCACAATTAAGTTCAATTACAGCTTACTGCTCCAGGCTCCCACTACCTCCTTCTATCCCTCTCTCCATCTGTCCATGTCTCCCTTCCTTCATCCATTACCTTATTTCTTCCACCCACTGAATGATGGGTGTTTAAGCATATGTGTGTGTGTACGTGCACGTGCGTTCGTGTGTGTGTGTGTGTTTGAGAGAGAGAGAGAGACTGGTGGTTTCCATCAGTTCCTTCCAAAACCACCACACAACGGCCCCATTATGCATCCTACTGGATAGAGGGAGGGAGAGGGAGGAGTGAAAGACATGAAGGAGAGCAGCATGGAAACAAAACGTGGAGAGCAGAAGTGTAGAAATATCACAATTTTGAAAATGCTTGATTCTAATTCAGCCATTCACTCATGTGTTGTGTTGTGCACATGTTGAGTGCCATTTCTGTGTATAGAGAATTGTCATTTTAAAAATCCTCACGTGTTTACAGTCGGAAAAAAATATCATTTACTTTCATCCAGTGGAGAGAAAAAAAAGTCTTGCACCTCTTTGACTGTGACAGTGATTTGTCCGTTTTGTTTCCCTTCAGCGATTTGAGCAACAACCAAATCACCACCATCGAAGAGAGAATCTGTGACAACCTATGCAATTTGACTCAAATGTAAGTAAAGCACAATACGCTGTTAGTTTGTCTCTCGCTCTATTATATACATACATATATATATATATATATATATATATACATATATACATATATATATATACCTTCCCACCTGATGTAAACACACATGGACATATATAGATACAGTACATCATGCATACTTAAATTAAAAGCAGCATGTTTACAGTTCGCTCCCCTAAACATACGATAAATGAGGAGGTATAGACTGACGATGTTAAGAAGGACCTGTGTCAGCTGGGATTGGCTCCATCTCTCCCTGTGACCCTCAGGGGATCCTGAATAATTCAAATCTCCTTTTCCATCTGTCACTACAATTTTGGTTATTGTCCTTCTCCATAATATACCACCACACTCTGCTCTCTCCTTTTCCTTCACTTTCCTTTGCTGTTTCTGATTTTTTTTTACCTTTATCTTTGCCGCAGAGACTAATCAGGACAATCTCGTCTCATCTCATCTTGTTTCATTGAAAGCTGCAGGAAAAGCACATTAGTTATACTCAGTGTTGTAATGTAACAAAGTACAAATATTTTGTTATTGTACCTACGTAGAATTTTCACACATCTGTACTTTACTTCGTTACTTATATTTCTGACAACCTTTACTCCACTACATTTCCTAAATAAAATGTATACTTTTACTCTGATACATTTCCCTTAACCATATTCATTACTCGTTACTACAAAATAAAAGTTGGTGACCAAATGCTTATTTGTTGTCGCTAGTTGTTTTTAGCTGCACCAGCTGTTAGACACTCAGCTATTAGCCGCAGATTTCGGCTCCAAGTGGACTTAAAACACACCAGCGGCTCGTTGTTTACCGTGTCCGACACCAAGTCTCTGGTCTCCGGGTTTCTGTTGTACACTCCGGACGCCAGGTTTCAGCTCTCAGCTGGTGAGCTAGTGAGAGAGAGAGAGAGAGAGAGAGAGAGAGAGAGAGAGAGAGAGAGAGAGAGCGGGAGAGAGCTTGTCACCATTCATGACAGAAGGTTCATTTTAATGTTGAGAAAGTTGTTTTCAAAGTAAAGCTGTGTCAAAAGCAGCATTGTTTTGACACAGCCTTACTTTTCAAAGTAAGCATGACACAATCAAGCAAGTCAAAAATTATATATATATTATATATTATATTTGGATCAGGAAGCAACAAAGCTGAAGTTGGCATCTGGCCGTGATGGCAAACTCCTATATTTTTTACGTTATGGCGCCATTGTCTTCATCATCGTCATCCTAAAAAGTAAAGGTCATGATGAATGAATGATGAAATTCCATCACTGATATGAAAGCTCATATTGAATGGGTGCAGTTACAAAAGACAACATTAACAGACAAATAAATCACATGAAGAGAACGTCTGGTGTGTAAAGTCCTTGAAGCCTGATGTATTCATATTTTGAATGTGTTTACTGAGTGACGGAGAATGACCAAAAAAGGGTTGTCACTTCCTGAGGGATCCACTAAAACCTATTGCTCCTGTTACTATTTATCCACCTCAATTTTATCTAGAAGTGAAAATTGAATTGGAAAACAAAGCACAGATATGGATACCGTCTCACCAGTTCTTTGTCCTGTGTCCTCTTCTCTAGCGACCTGAGCCGCAACCCCTTTGACTGTGACTGTAAGCTGTTCAGATTGGTCAGCTGGCTCCAGGAGAAAGGCGTGCGGGTTCGGCGACCGGACGCCATGCTCTGCAGCCATCCTCCTGAACTCCGTCACCAGCCGCTGCTCAACGTCAGCCTGCTCACCTGTGGTATGAACCAAAAATCTCTGTCAAAACAATAACATAAGAGCGACTTTGATGAAGCTGGGAAGCAGCGTAGGATCATGGGAATCTTTGGTTCCCGTGTGTGTTTGATCTTTAAGCAGCAGCAGCAGAAGGTGCAGCAAACAGTCATGAGTCGTCGTGACATTAGTGACAAATACACAAAAATATTTCCTTCTTCTCTCTGATGTTTCATAGGGGTTTTCCCTGGAAGTTAAAGCAGGTCCCAGGTAAAGGGAATGACGCCATTAAAAAAAAGGTGGCCACAAATGAAACAGTGAATAGAAATGTGGATTTCTACGAATTTTGATAGTGTTCCAAACATTTTGTGTAATTTAAGTACACTTTTCAACACAATATACAATGTTAGTCTTAATGCAAAAATGTAATCTTCAAGTTTCCAAGTCGCAAAAATCACAAAAATATGCACCGTGAAAGAAATAATGAGGCACCTTTTTTTTTCTTTTTCTTTTTTTTTTTTGCAGTAAATGAAGTTTTTCTTGCAGTTCTTGTGAAGGGTGAGCTGTTTTTGATCCTGGTGCCTGAGAGGCTCAGCTCATGGAAAGAATTAAAGACATCCATCATCTGCATGCTCAATGATAAGCAGGCAGACTAAATCCATAATAATTGCTTTTGGGTTGAGAACCCAGATAAAAGGACAAAATAATCTTCTGTGTTATGAATTCTTTGTGACAGGAATTTCAGACATCAGTGCAATAAACCATTTGACCTCTTTTGCTGGTTATTGGTGGAAGTGGAAGTCTGACGCTGCTTAACAGAATAAATGAAATATGACATCAATTATTTAATTTGTGTTAAGGCATCCTTACATTTTTTTTTTGTCTGTTCCTCAGGTCTGAACTACGCAGCATGTCTTGAAGACAGCAGCAGTGTAGGAGTGGGGCGGAGTGAGCTTGTTATCTTCTCTTCCTCCACACCGGGAAACTTCACACGCGAGCAGTGTAACAGTGTGTGCTTTGCCGCATCACACCGCTACGGTGGCCTGGGGGCAAGACACGAGTGTCTCTGCAGCACAAACTCGGAGCCCAACTTCATCAGTGAATCTCAGTGTTCTGCCGCCTGCACTAACCCCCACGTTATGAAGGTACGGTGCACACTCAGAGTCCCACTAATAATCACTCTGTGCCATGGTTCTCAAACTGCGGTACGTGTAGCTTCCTCTGGTGGAAGAAAATCAGAAATACTGTATGACTGTATATACCAGGGTGTGTGATCAGAGTGGAGCACAGAAAATAACAAAAAAAACTAGAATAAATTAATTAGAGTCACCATGTCTCTCGCTCCATCTTAATCTAATCTCACTGAAGTATATGTGAGGAACAGAATGATGAGAGAGCACATGATCTTCTCGCGCCGTCCATTTACACTACTGTATTTAAACACTGGTGATAATGGTGTTACTTTGAGAGCTCAATATTTTCTCAAGTGGTAAAAAAAAAAAAACAACCTTTGAGAACCACTGACTCAGTACATTTACATGACGTTATCCAATCCAATCCAACTTAACTTGTAAAGCACTTTAAAACAGCCACAGTGAACTAAAGTGCATAATAGGGCATGCATCTAAAACTACAATAAATGAAAACATGTACTAACCATAATAAAAACAGGTCAAATAAAATAAGTGAAACCAAAAACAGACTTAAATGGAAAATAACATCAACAACTTAAATAGTGTCAAAAGCCAATAGAAAGAGGTGAGTTTTGAGAAGAGATTTAAAAACAGGCAGGGAGGAGGAGGCATTTCATTCCACTGTTTTGGGGCCACAGCAGCAAATGCACGGTGTGTGAGGGTGTAGCAGCTCAGAGAGGTAGGGTGGGGAAAGGCCATTAAGGGATTTAAAAACAAACAAAATAATTTTAAAATATGTCATTAGACAAAAAATGAATTATTGTGTTATTGACTTAAAATACATGTCAAACATGTTAGTCCGACAGGAATTCTACTTCACTACTACATTAAATTCTCTAAAGTAGGACTAACACACCCAGATAACGTGTTTGGGAGTCAAACTACTACAGCGTGTTTACCTTTAGGGCACATTTGTCTCAGTTCTGAAGCTGCAACACAAAAGAATAAAAAACTGTTAGAAAAACATGGCAAAGTTCAGGCTGCAACATTTTTCTAGACTGATGAGGAGACCAGTAATTGTGTGCTCTGTCCTCATAAAGTATTGGATATTTTTAGGTTCTTTTGTAAACACATTATCAAGGATTCCCTCTAAACCTTCCAATAAACTGCCGTTTGCTTCCTGCTGGAGAGAAACCCAGAACTCCCAACTGTAAATAATTTTTACGTTTAATGAAAAATTGCATTTCTACTGAGAAATCACAACAGCAACAGTGAAACCACACAAACATCTGAACACTCGCCAGCAAATAAATGACTATTTCACATTTAAATACTGTACAACCTCCTCCTGCTCCTCTTCCTCACATGGTCTCCTTTGATTCACAGGAATGTGGGTGGACTCTGGCTCACGATGTCTTTGCGGTGGACTTCTCCATCTCACTGAAGCCTCTCCCGCTGCAAAGTGTCCTTGACCCCATCACTCTGGCAGCCGTCTCCTCTGTTACTCCGGTGACGCTGTCCTGGGACTTTGGTGATCTTTCACCACGGGTCAACACTACAGGAACCGGCCTGACCACAGCGACTCATAAATACGGGCTTCCCGGACAATATGCCGTCAGCGTGATGGCCTGGGCTGGAAACAAGGAGGTGAAAGAGAATGCGATTTATAAAACATGATACAGAACTGATATATTGTAAAATCATTTTCTCCCCATGAATGACATTTCCACCAGCTTGACAAACAGAAACAGCTGAAAGTAGCAATTGATTATTGTTTATCCATGTTATCTGCAATCCAGTTTCCCCAGAATGGTATTTTCTTTTCTTACAGCAGTAGCTTAGTGAACACTGAGTTGGCAAAGCTAAAAAAAATATAAATATAATTATCAGTACTATGGAAATACAACTGTTACTTACACTGTTTATATACACGGTTAAAAAAGAACAGCAAGTTTTATCCTTTTAATGCATTCTGTAATTCCACGCTGTGTATTCATGTTCAGGTCTCTGCACGTAAACAAGTGGAGGTGACGGTTCCTCCCAAGCTGGAGCTGCGTTGTCCGTCTCTTGTTGTGGCCAATCAGAGCTTAGAGTTCACACTTGTCAGCTGGGGGGCCGTTGGTGTGGACGTAAACTGGAAGATCACAAAGGATGGCGTCCAGGTTGCTAAAGGTAAGTGGATAATGACTCTGCACTGATGGCCAGCCGGAAGTTGTTAGCTTTGTGCCACCATTTCTGTTCTGCTCTGAACAAAGCCTCTCTGAATGTCAGTTTATCTTCTCAACTGACAGCTCTGTTTAAATGGAAATGCTTTCAGAGCAGCACGAGTGTGCTCTGAATTGAAAAAGGGCCTCAAAAGCACTCAATTCTTTGCAACCAAGGAGTTACATTTTTTTCTTTCAGCAGCAAGACTGCTGTATCTTTTAATGAGGTTGTGTTCCCAGAAATAACGTGTCTCCCATCTGTCCTCCTCCAGCCTCCCCTCACTGTCCAAAAGATGGGGTGTACCACGCCGAGTCCTCACGCTGTTTCCAGATAGTTCCAGGGGAGTTGAGTTGGAGCGATGCTCGACAACAATGTTCAGACCGTGGCGGGGATTTGGCGATAGTCAGGAGTGATGCTCTGTGTAACCTGCTGGCACCCAAAGTCACACAGTGAGTGTTTTATTCCTCGTCTTTATAGAGTACACAAATGGGACTTCAGTTGTCCCCCTCTGTGGAATTGCTTTTTAGGGTTTATTCTCAGTCTTACTTGTGTAATTAGTAATCCTGTTTGTATTACAGTGTGCTGTTAACACAAATATATACATGGCCACATATTTCTCTGCTTCAGAAGAAGAGCTTTGACACTGCATTAGGTTAGCAGGTACAAAACAAACACCGTGTCAGTGCACTCCCCTAACGGTTGTTTTTCAAAAAAATATCACAAATCTGTATCTGGATCATCATCAAACTCTCATCTAGTCCTTCAGCCATAACCTACATCCACAGAAAATGAAATCTAAAACCTGTTCTGAACTATCTGAGTTATTCTGCTCACAGACAGACAGATAAACAAACGCAATGTCCTCGATGGAGGTGATAACCTGCAAGATCTGTGACAGTCTGACATCCTGAGCCAAAAAAACACAGACAACAAAAGAGATGTCTCCCTTTCAATCAGCGAAAAACACAAAAGAAGATGGAAAAAGTACACGGTTTACAAAGCTGTGTGTGTTTTCTTGCTTCTCCCCTCATGTCACTGTATGAGCTCCTATTTGTCTGAATTCATGTGTGTGTGTTGTCTTAAAGTTAATCAAGTGCTCTGCTTTATTTAGTTTTATTCATCTATTACGTTTTATGTCTCTTGTTTCCACTTGTTCTGTGGCTGCACTAAAATGCTGGAATGCTGTGTAGTTCTCACAGTGTGGTGCATGTTCAGATGCGTGCGACGTCAGAGCTTTGCCTTGGCAACAATGCAGTGTCTTAAGAAAAAAAAAAGAAAAAGCATTGCGTCTTTGTTTTATATACTGTACATGTGTGTGTAAAGTACAGTGCGTAACATTCGTATGACCTTGTGCTGCTCTGACGGCCTCCATTAAGTTGGAGAATGTCGCAAAAACCACATCTGTATTAGCACAGCTGCATCGCTACTTTGACACCCTGGAAGGAGGAGTTCATGGCGTGTGCGTGTTAATGTGAGGGTAGAGGCCCTGCCCTCACAGACTGAAGTGAATGAGCGGAGAGAAAAAAAAGAAAACCTGCTGCGGATGGAGGGATGTTTCTCCACCCCCTTGCTTATATAAGGAACTTGTTTTTTCCCCCACAAAGATCCTTTTTCTTGTTCGCTCTCTGCTTGTATTTTGTAACCCCCTGTCCAGTCTCTCTTAGATGTCGTTTTCACAGATGTGAGTCGTCAGCCAGTGTAGAAAAGTCTGAAAGAATACAAGATGGATGGAAAGTCAGTGCAATACAATAGAGACTGTGTGTCACACAGTTCGAAGGAAGGCCATGCTGTTTTCACTTTAAAGGTACAGTGTGTGGGATTTAGCAACATCTATTAACAACAATAATAACAATTACTTATTTATAAAGCGGCTTTCATGAAACCTAAGGTCGCTGTACAAGTAGGAAAACAGAAAAATGGCAAACAATCACGTGGCAAAAAACTTGTGTCGCCTCAGCCGTGATTGAAACGACTCCAGAGTTCTAGAGCGTTGGAGCGGCGGCGCTGGAAGCCCTGTTGCCAAATTTCAGCCTGCAGGTGCTGGGGATGGAGAGGAGACCGAGGTCAGCAGACCACAGGTTCCACGAGGGACGGTGCACATGGAGGAGGTCGCAGAGATAATGTGGAGCAAGTGAACGGAGAGACTTGTAGCAGAGGAGGAGAAGCTTGAATGTGATCCAGAACTTAACGGGGAGCCAGTGCAGTTGTTTCAGCATGGGGGAGAACCCTGGAAGCAGAGTTCTGGACATGTTGGAGCCTCTTCAGGGGTTTTCTTGGGGGACCCCAAACAGGACGGCATTGCAGTAGTCCAGGCATGGATGAGCGACTGAATCAGGGAGCAACGGCCAGATTCGGGAGACTTTTTTGAGATGGATAAAGGCAGATTTTGTGACAGATTTGATGTGTGTGTTAAATGATAGAGTTGAGTCCATAAAGGCACCCAGGTTTGCGAACCTCCGTGGACAGTGAAGTGGTGACGTCATCGACAGAGATCTATTGGTGAAGTTTCACATTGCAGCTGAATTTCTCCCACCTCACCTTTTCCATCCCAGCATGTAGTCAAATCTACGGTTGCCTTCCGTTATCATGAAGTTCGAGTCTGTCCATTAAAAAACGTAAATATAAAGGGCTCAGTCTGTGGTAATAAATACAACAACTCTTACATTCAGATGACACCTCACTCTTACACACTGGACCTTTAACTGTTTCGGCAGGAAAGAAAACATAGAGTGGGAATGTGCTGTCCATTAGTGGAGAGGAAATCCAATTATTGTGTCGTAATCACAGCGACATACTACCTATCTGACATCGCCTCTGGGATCTACCCCGGGGGTTCAATCAGAATCCATTTTCCTGCTCTCTCCTCCCTGCACTTATTGATTGCTGAAGGCCAGCTGGTGCATAATTCAGTGTCACCTATTGTGACATGTATTGATTTGGGTCGAGTCACTGTAGCGTGTTTTGTGTGCTGTGCTGTGTCCTGTATAACGGCACAGTTCACAATTACGTGGACGATGCGGGCGTTTTTTTAGAAATGTCTAGGATCATGTCGTGTGGAATTTTCTCTCACATTTGGTAGCGATTGGGCGCATGAGACAGTTTCCTAGCTGTCAAGCAGTCGCTGTGCTAACCTGTGTTACCTGTCTCTTCCTGCCTCAGGGAACGAGGTGTGTGGCTGGGCTTGAGTGATGTTAACTCTCCAGGAAAGCTGCACTGGGTGAACGGCTCTGACGCACAGGATGGGGAGGAGGGCCCGTCGCCTCGTTCCCCGATCCCCCGTGGAAACGTGTGCGTGTCCCTCAATCAGCATGGTCAGACGAGTTCACACCCATGCACTGCCAAGCGTGCCTTTGTCTGCCAATACAGTCCTCAGGGTAGGCTCCTCACATCCACACACACACACACTGACGCACATCCAAAACAATATGCTGCACTTCGGTAACCTAGAAAGTCATAATCACAGGAAGAAAGCCGAGGCACAGTTTCCACAGAAATGCTGTTGTTGTTGTTTTTTTCCTTCTGTTTGTTGTCAAACTTCTTGTAAATTAAGATGTGGCACAAACACGACGTGGAGGAGCAAAAATCAAACAACCTTCACAGCTAATTATGAAATTGGCTCCCTGAAGCACCTTTTATAATAGGAGCACACTTGGCTTCGATTCAAATTGCTCCTTGTGTGTTCATGCACAGTCCTCCATCATTTCCCACATTATGATTACATCTGAGTAATATCTCATTTTCATGATGAAGTGCAAAGATGAAAGGAAACATTGCCGCGTGGAGCGCTGGAGTAATGTAATATTTATGTCACCTAAAACACAACTAATAATAACGTAATAAAAAATCTGAATGCTGCTTTATCCATAATAGTCAGCCTGAAGTGGCTCCCATTTTAAACGGCAGGTAGCCACTAATAAAATGAACAGCTAACCTTAATGTTAATTGATGTTAAATCATATTAAGAAATGAAAATAATCTCAGTTTTTCCCCTTCCAAATACTTAGTGTTGTTAGTTGCAGGCAAATTAAAAATGTATACTGTGCTGATGCAACCAATTTTCACCACTCAAGTTAGTTTTTGGAAGTGGGTTTGCTCCACAGGAAGAGCCTTAATGAGGCAGAATTCAGCCGTCAGTGACGTCTGAACTGTGTGTTTTTACATGTGGATCTTTGAGAGGACATGTGGGCTGAAGTTCCTCACAACTTTAGAGGGACTGTACGTGAATAAAGGCCTGGTTTTAGGTTAACCCATAGAACACAGGGCATTTCGGCTGCTTTTTATTCCGTTACAGTGTTAAAACGTACAGAGGCTATAAGAATGTGCATTACGGAGAGTTTATATCTTTAATTTTCACCAACTTTATAAACACACCTCAGCAAAAAGTGCTTGGAATGTTTAAATCGGATTGATTTTAGGGAAATTTGGAAATTCGTCACAGTTCAAAGTTCACTTGGCTCATTTTTATGAACAAAAATGAAAGACAAATGGTCTATTTTGTGACTTCTGCACAATTATTGCTACTTTATATCACTGCTACAAATGCGATATAAAAATGAATCTCAACTTTGAAGACAAAAACACATCTTCTCCTCCTTGTCACTTTGGCTTCATTCTGTTTCTGCCTCTACAGTGCATGTGCCAGATGCAGGGATCTATATGGTGGGGCTGCCTGTGTTTGCCTCCCACAATCCTTTGCAGCGTGTCCCATCTTCTCCACTCACTGCTCCACAACCTCCCAGCAGTGGCATAGAGGTGAGGTGTCAGGTTTCAGCCTGTCAGTATTCATGACGTACATGTATCAGGCTGATCTGCTCGAACTTGTATTAAACTTAAGGTTTTTTTTTCCCTTTCTCACTCAGGTGCTGCTGTTCCCAGCGCTTAGCTTTGTACAGGCAGGTCGTCTGTCCTCCCTGGAGTTTCTCACTCAAGAACTGGGCTCACAAATCCATGTGCGATTCCAGCTGTACAGGCCACATTGTCACCATCCAGGCCAGCACCTGCTGCTGCCCAGTGAGTCGCATGCAAAAGCACAGACATACACTGACCCACATTAACCACACACTCCTGGTGAATATCAGCTGGTGTCAAACAAAACATATAAGCCACCTGCACTCACACCTTTCAGATGGCAAAACAATAACACACACACTGACCCACCTTGTCTGAAGTTGTTAGGTACATAAATGTGAAAGTGATGGAGACAGAGAATAAAAGAGACAAATCAAGGTCACCTCCCTTCTGAGCTCCTTCCTGTCCCCGTCCAGACAAACACCACAGGACTCTCTCTGCAACACTTTGCTGAAACATGGAAAAAGAAAAAAGAATTGAGATGCTTTTCATGTTTTTTTTTTGGGGGGGGAGGGGGTTACATCTCCATCGAGGCGAAGTAGAAAGATGTGCAGCAGACAAAGAAGCTGACACAGGTGCACACGGAAGATGTGAGGGACAAATTCACAGAGAGAGGAGTTGCTAGTTAAAGACACTCGAGCACATTTTCTGAAAAAGCGTCCATTTATAATTTGGGGAAGGCATCAGCAGGAGACAGTGGACACATAATTGCGTAAAGCAACTCAATTATTAATGATGCAGATAGCAAGTTTGCTCTACCCCACTCAGAGCTGGAAGTGAGCCCAGTGTGGTAATTATGCTCCCAGTGTGTTACACACAAATGATCGCACACTTGTGTTTTGGGACATTTGTTTGTTTGATCCAGTAATTCTTTGCTTTATTTGCAGCTTCGCTCCGCTGGGCGTGTCAGATGTAAGCTGTCAGGCAAAACTACAATGAGACCAGAGCTTTAGGGTCAGATTTGTTTGTCCAATGTTTTTATGCTGGAGGCAGCTGCCACCAGTTGTCGCTAGAGGCGTTATGTTTTCAGGTTGTCCTTCCGTCTATGTGTGTCTGTGTGTATGTGTGTGTCACACTCTCAGGAACATCAATGTCACAATGTTGTTGTGGAATGGAAAAGTTCACTTGGATCAAGGATGAACTGATTAAATTTAATGTGCCCTTGCAACACGAGAATTCACAAGCTGATAATGAGGATATACACCAACTTAAGGTCACTACTAGTGATTATTTTCTTGATTAATCAATTAGTCATTTGGTCCATAAAATGGAAAACCTTTTAAATGATGATGAACTCAAATATTTTATACGGTTTTAATAATTTCTTTGTAATTACGGAGAAGAATCCCAAACATATTCACACTGAAGAAGCAGACAAATCAATTCATTGATTATCAAAATAGTTGGTGAATAATTTAGCAGTCAATCAATAATGGATGAATTGTTGCAGTCGTACAGCAAACACATTGACTTACACATTCTTTTTCATGACATAGTGTAAGTCTGCACACACATGAATCATTGAGACTGGGTCAGGACCTATAGGTGGGTAGCGGGGGATTCTTTTTTTCAACCATGAAGTTGTGATTCACTTATCAAACATGTGCAGTATATTTTGGAAATGGCTGGTTTAACTTTTCAAAATAAAATCAGGTGTTTCAGAAATGGCCAGATAATTTGTCATTTTATACACAAATTTGTTATAATGAACTATGTATGACCCTGTACTATAATATATAAAATGTATATTTTTAATTTAATCTCTACCTGCTTACTATTTTATAATTAAATAGCAGGCAGGTACAGATTTGGCTTCTTTTGTATTCTGTTCTGACTTATAATAAATGTAGTAAAAGAGACATACTGTACCTTTTGTGTTTCAGGTTGTGGAGGACCAGCGTGTGCTCCAGTGGCCGTTTGTGTCCCAAACAACACAAAGACTAGTGATCCGCCCTCTTGTCCTCCGCTGGAGCAGTGGTGTCCCTTCCAGCACCGGTGCTTGGCTCTGTCTAGTCCCTGCCAACCATCGTCCTGTCCAAACTGCACCCAGACTCACCGCCTGCCCCCTGGGGCACTGAGGCCCCGCTACACTCTGCAAAAAGAGGTGGTCTTCACTCTACCTGCGGGACCAGCTGCACATGTAGTGGTGAGAGGATTTACTTTAGCCTCCAGTTTGTGTGTGTGTGTTTTTGCTTTGGAAACAGAAAAAGTTGATGACTTCCAGCTTTAGTTTGAGAGTGTTTACAGCCAGATAGGATAAACAGTTCAATGACTGCAGCTGTTGTGCAAGGTCTGCACTGTTATTGCAACAATAGAAGCGGATTATGATGGTTTGATAAAGAATACACTTGAGAAGGTGCGACCTTACTTTCACATGCATGTCTGTAATCTGTTGTTGCCTGTAATTTAGACTCTCCCGGTCACGTGGTCTCGTCTTTCGCAGGTACAAGAATGCTTGGAGGACCTCCTGGTTTCGCGCGGTGACGTCATCGCGCTGCAGCACGACGCTGGCCCAGAGTCTTTACTCCGCTGCCAGTCCTCCTCACACTCACTGTGGCGACAACCTGTTTTAGTCCTCAACCAGTCGGAGTGGTTCTGGAACAACACCACCAGACTGTCGGCGGATAGATGGGCTGAACCTGACGCTGACCCTCTGCCTGACCCAGAGCTAGACGTGGAGATGTTGGTACAGGACGGAGAGGGCGGCTGGCTGGAGGACGCGGTCTGCCCTGTCCGATTGCTCTATGCGGGACACAGTGAGACCCAGCTGCAGGGAGCACAACTGTCTGCTGGTTTACCCCAGCCTGGACTGTACAGCCTGCTGGTAAGACAACAGAGGAACATGTCATTTCCCAGCATGCAACTGGCAGATATCAGCAAGTGTGAGGAGGCCACACAGAAATGTGCAATATAAAATATATACATTGTGCAGTTTTTGACTCCCAAGTCAGATAGAGCTAATATTCAGATCGAACATTTTGGTGTTAAATTACATGTAATAGGAGCTTATGTTCAAATAGTTCTATTGATTAAGTGGTCAATTATTCTTACTAAAGGTCTAGTGTGTTAGAATTGGGGACATCTACTGGTGAGACACTAGATTGCAACAAACGGAGGACTTTTTTGTTGTGGTGTAGTAAACTTAGTAGTTTGTTCAGTTTGTTCAAGTATGAAAGGCTCATTCTAAAGCTATGAAGACCATTTAAAGTGATTCTAAAACATACTCACTGTATAGGCACTATATTGTGTTACAGTGTCTCTATCAACCTTTGTCCTATGTTGGTATTTCTGTTGTATTCATTTACCCAGTTATTGAGGTTTAATTCTGATCAATTACAGGTGACCTCTGCGGAGCCGTCATACCCGGCCTCAGCCACATGCCCACTGCGCGTTGTGCCCCCTCTGGGCTTGACAGTCCTCCACCCGACTCCCCAGAATGGCACCTTCTACCTGCAGCCCAACGACACCCGCCTTCTTCTCCGTGTCCAGTCTCGCTACATAACCCACGTATCACCGCGAGGCAATAATCACAGCGTCGTGTTCCAGCCAGAATGTCCGTCGGAGTTCTCGTCCAACTTGGCAATCTGTCAGCCCGCGCCAAACTCGGGGACGGGGGTCAAGGTCGCCGAGCCCAGTCTGTATGCAGTGCTGGATCTGAACCTGGGAGGCCAGGAACAAGAGAGTCCAGTACAGGTGGAGTTGGAGGCCTTCAATAATGTCACCGAAGCCAGACTGGTCATGTCTGTGCACTTGGAAGTGCCCCTCAGAGGACTGGTGGTGCAGCCACACCCTGCACACAGAGTGCTGATGGAGTCTGTTGTGGTGAGTAAGTTAAGACTTAGGGTTAGAATTGGGTTTAGGATAGGGGTCAGAGTAAAGGGTAAGGGTAAGGTATGCAGCTGAGATGGTTAAGGTTTGCATTTAGCTTTGTATTAATAGAATAGGGATATCATGTTTGAAAAATTGTGCTTCCCAAACTCAGTTTCCCCAGAGTTGAGAAATATCTTCATTCTTTTCTTTGTTACGTGCCCACCAGAGACACTTGGTCCGAGGCTTGAAACTGCAACGCTAGTTCCGCACTTTTTAGACCCACTCGTAGGGGGACGGGACCTCATTCCCAGAATGTAAACAGTGTCCGCCATCTTTGCTAACAGTTACGCTAACAGGACCAAGTGTCACTGGTGGCCACGTAACAATGAAAAGAATGAAGATATTTATTTATCTGTTCTAGTAATACAAAGCTAAATGCACATCAGGGAATTATTCCTTTAAGGTAACTGGATAAAGAGTGCATTATCAGTCAGTAAGTGTGTGTGTGTGTATTTGTTACCTCTTCAGGACCGTTTCTGCCATAAACACTGACCTTGTCAGCACCAGTAGTCCTTAGTCATTTCTGAGCAATTGGTTACATTTAGGGCTAAATGTTAAGGTTAGGTTTAGGCGTTAAGTGGTTATGGTTAAGGTTAGGGATAGCGTGTGTTTGTTTGCCTTAATTGGCGTCAGGATGTATTAAAACATGTATTGAATATAAGATATGGACATGTTTTCCTGATCCTATGTGTGTGTGCTGTATTTTTGTGTTCGTTATAGAGCTACACAGCATCCGTCCTCGAAGGCTCCAGTCCCACATTTAAGTGGACGGTGGACGACAAACCCCACTTCACCTACTACAACACGGTTCTCAATGTCATCTATCAGCATGCCGCGGTCTACAAGCTCACGGTGAGTTCAAAATCAAAACGCGTCACATATTTGCCGTCAAGCTGTCTCCACTCTCACATTTGTATGTGACAGGTTTTGGTTTTGATACCCAGCTTGTTAGCCGGACATTGGCAAACACTAACAACATGTCCACTCAGTTAGTTTCAGCTGTGTTTATACAGCTTTTTATTTTTTTGCCTAAGGTTTGGATTAGTGAATGAATAGAACACCAACTGCATCACAGTCGACATGCGTGCAGAACAACATCTGACAACATGAGTTCAGCCATTTCCTGACAGATTTGGGATTTTATCGCATTCTCTGTTAATGAGGTCTGAAGGAAAGAAATCTGTTGCACATGCAACTCCAAAGTGATGATTTTGGACTTAATACAGTTGTAAAGTGTTAGAACTGGTGGGCCCGGGAACTCAGTGTTTTATTATACATTGTAAAATCACCAAAGCTATGTTTTTGTTTTTGCTGAAGTCTCTTCCTGAAACATTAAAGATAAAATGCAGAGTAATCATTGGTCTATAAATGTCAGAAAACTGGTGAAAAAGCCCTTCTAAGGTTCCCAGAGCCTGAGTTAATGTTTTCAAGCAGCTTATTTTTTAGACAGCAGTCCAAATGCCAAAGAGATTCAAGTGGCAGATATTTATTTTAAGAAGGTCACACTCAGAGCCAGTATATATTTGGTGTTTTGGTTTTTAAAAAGTGACAGAAATTAATAACCAAGTACTTAAATAGGGATTGATTGGTCTACAAGAGATCTATTCATATTCAGCCTCGACACCTAAACGACTGTGAGAGGCGTCACTTTTATGTAATTGTGCTGGTAGAACGTCAGTATCACAGATCCGTAGATCTTTTCTCTGGGGATTTTTTCCATCATGCTTGAAAAATACGCAAGACACCGAAACTCAAAGGAAGCGCGTCTCAGGCGCGACTCACACGTGCAGTGTGAACATTCTAATCTGTCAAGACGGCTGCCGGAATAATGGAAAGGCATGATGGAACACAGCAGTGATGCACGTGCAACGCGTCCACTGTGAACCAGGCCTTATGACTCACCTGTGTATTACACCGTCTGTAGTAATGAGTAAATGAGCGACCACATTTGTACATCATTTCAACAGCTGTAGTTTCCAGGGGGTGAACCCCCTTATAAAACATCAGGGTGACGAAGGAAATGTATTCGATTTATTTACTATTTAGGCCAGTGTGATTTCTTTTGTTCTTGCATTTTATTTGCTGTGTGTTCTGCTGCCAAAGCTCTTCTGGATAATATTTCCCAAGTTTCCTACAGCGCGACAAACTAGGTCTTCTGTTTGCGATCGAGAAACCCCTCGTGGTTTAACTTAGTGACGCCACTGGCTGTGTGTCCTTCTTTCAGGTGACAGCCATGAACCATGTCAGCACCCTCACAGAGTATTTCAACGTGACAGTGGACCGCCTGCAGCCCATGGCCAACTTGACTGTGAGGGGTGTGCCAGATGTGGTCCCACAGGGCTCCACACAGACTCTCACCACGTCTGTGCTGGTAGACATGTCTGTGGACGCCACCTTCCGGTATGAACACTAAATAGACAAAATCAAATGCCTTTTTTCTCTAGTTTTTTTTATTTTTCATTTCCCTTTTTGTTTTTAAGTCAGAGGCATTCCATCTGTTTGTGTTTGGCTCCACATTTCTGCTCCTTTATCGGTCTCTCTCTCTCCCTCTCTCTCTCTCCCCCTTTCTCTTAACTCTCTTTTCTTCTTCCTGTGCGCCATAATAGCAAAGCAGCAGTCATACCATGCAGAGCCTTGGATTTATAACTGTGTGGTTAGAGCAGATTGCTGACAAAAATTTTCCCTTCTGCTCGGCTTTTTCCCCGTTCCTTTTTTTTCTCTCCTTTTCTTCCAATGCGTTCTCTCCTGCTCTTTTCCCTGCCTCCCTCTTTCACATTCCCACCCTCCCAACTGTGGTGCACTCTTTCACTTAGTTTCCTTCCACTCTCACCATTCTTGGTCCAGAGAGGCTTCCTGAGTTTTGATTTTTCCACTTCTTTTCTTTCCAAACCCTCGATTGCCTCCTCAGAGAAGATTCCCATTTTCCAGTGTGTGTGGTTATTAGCAGATCTATTCATCTTTCTCTCTTTTTTTTTGCCTTAATTTAATGTTGTCTCTGTTCTGCTGCAGATGGTTTTTCGGTGACAATGGATATAAGGAGTTTGAGTACAAGCCTCCCTATGATCCTGCCCTCCTCTGCGCAGACTCCCCCAATCAGGTCCTGCTAAGCAACAATGTCACCTACATCTACTCTCAGCCAGGTAACACTGCACGTCTATCTCTATGTATGAAGAACTGTTATGTATAGACATGAATAATCAAGAATCTTACATTGAGATATCTAAAAACCATGAGACGTAGGCTCTATAGTTTGTTTGTAGTAAAATTGTTTCCAACATTCAGACGTCATCTGCTTTACCCTTGTGAAACGTCACAGTGAGGAAGGAAACACTTTGCTTAGCCAATGTGTTGAATTCTTTTTAATTGGTGCGTTTGTCACTAATGGATCAGTGTTGCCAAAGCTCCTGTAAAGCACTAACGTACAAGGCAGCGGATAAGAGACAACAAAACAACAATTCCCATGATCCCAATCTGCTATCTGACACTAAAAAAACTCTTTAAAGTTATCTGTTGCACAACTTTGTAACGTGAGATTGTCCACCAAGAAATGCCATGATTGATCGCATCAATCTTTAAAGAACCAAGAGGCTCAGAGTAGCTTTTTCTTGTTTGGATGCTGTGGGGGTGTTTGTGTTTAAAGGTCAGCCACAGCTTCAAGTGAAGAAAACACAGCTGCATTAACTTTTTAATAAGACAGCATTGCTAATGTGATCTTCTTTCCTCTCTCTCTCTCTCTCTCTGTCCAGGAATATACACTGCAGTGGTGTCAGTGTCCAATCGCTATGACAATGTCAGCCGGAGCATAAACATGAGCGTCTACAGCATCCTCACTCGTGTTGATATACAAACTGAGCCACAACTCCTGCTCGCTGGGGAACCCGCTGATTTTGAGGCTCACCCTCTGCCCTCGCCCTACGGAATTCACTACGACTGGCACTTCGGCGATGTCTCTGCCCCGTTGCAGGGTCGCCGCGTGGCACACACCTGTGCACAGAGTGGCGTCTTTAATGTCTGTGTCTCGGTTAACAACACCATCAGTTCCATGGAGGCTTGCGCTGAGATGTTTGTGTATGAGAAGATTGGAGGTCTGTGTGCTGAAAGCTCCTCTCCCACCGAGCTTCATAGTCCTACGACTGTGAGGGCTCGATTTGCTTCGGGCAATAACATCACATGGACCTTTTCCATGGGCGACGGAAATGTCTTCTCTACACCTGAACCTCATGTGACACACAGCTACACTAAAGAGGGTAACTACACGGTGAATGTTACGGCCAGCAATGCTGTGAGCTTTGCTTCAACAGTCCTGTCAGTGCAGGTGTTTGTCTTCCAAGTTATAAGGATGGAGCCATCCGGGTGTGTCCAGGAGCAGACCCCTGTCCACTTTAAAGCCTGGGTTTCCGGTAACGAATCAGCTCATTTTTATGAATGGTGCTTCGGGGACGGAAGCCCCAATGAGACACACCACGGCAACCCCACAGTGTCACACACCTACGTGGCAAGTGGGAACTATCCCCTCTCCTTGCTTCTCTCTAGCGGGGTCAACAGGGCCACCAAGGTGAACTTCTTCAACTGGGTGTGTGTGCAGCCAGCTTTGACCAACATAAGTATTACCCTTGAGAAATCCCATTACGCCGTTGGAGAGGAGATCCTGTTCCAGGTCGGCACTGTGCCGGAGTTCAACTACAGCTATCACTGGGACTTTGGTAGAGAGGAAGAACTTGTGCTCGTCCATGGCTCTGGGAATATTGTGACAATGTATGAAACCCCAGGCCATTACATGGTGACAGTCACTGTCTCCAATAACATCTCCACAAGTAATGCTAGTGTTTTGGTTGAGGTTCTGATGTCCGTAGGACCAATTATTATTCGGCATAATGGCACTAAATACAACAACCTGACACTTAAAGCACCATATGCTTTTACAACTTCTTCCATGGCCTCCAATGTCAATTATAGCTGGGACTTTGGAGATGGAAATGTGTTAACAGGCCAGAATATTTACCACACCTACAATATCTCAGGCTACTACAATATCACACTAACAGCAGCTAACACAGTCAGCAGGAATCACACTGCTTTACCTGTTGCTGTGCTCACACCAATCCGCGGTTTGACTGTCAACTCCAGCTTGATAAATGTTCCTCTCAATGCCTCGGTTCATTTTGAAGCTCAAATGGAGGCAGGAGATGGTGTTCGCTTCTCTTGGATCTTGTGTGACCGCTGTACCTCAATACCCGGATCCCACACCATGTTCTACACTTTCCGCTCTGTTGGCACTTTCAACATCATTGTGACTGCGGAGAACGATGTCGGAACATCACAAGCGAGTATCTTTCTGTTTGTCCAACGCGAGCTGGAGGGTCTGCAGATTCTAGCAGCGGAGGAGGGCACAGGAAGTGGAGGCACACATCTGGACACATGTTGCTTTGCGACAAACCACGTTCTCCACCTTCAAGCAGGATTAAAGGAAGGAACCAACATGACATTTACCTGGAACCTCATCAGAGAGCCGGACCAAGACAGCTCAAGCTTCAACATAAGTGGAAAGAGTGTGGAGGTGAATTACTCCAAGCCGGGCCCATGTGAAGTCTTTCTTCGTGCTGCCAACCTTCTGGGTCAGCTGTCTGTCAATAGAACCATTTACTTCTTGGAACAAGCCAGAGGTGTGTACCTGCAGGTCAGCAAGAACCCGGTCGCAGTCAGTTCTCCAACAAACCTGACAGTCTTGACTATGGAGGGCTCAGACCTGCAGTACCGCTGGTCTGTGAATGGCGAGACACTGCAGTGGAACGATCCCTGGAAAACCCACACCTTCATCAGTCCGGGCCAAAAACTAGTTGCTGTGGAGGTCTTCAATGAAGTTAGCTCCAAAGTTGTGTCGGAAATAGTAAGTGTCCAGGAAGTCATCTCTGGACTAAGATTCACAGCCACCAATGTGACCGAGCAGAGTTACGTGGCAACAGGTACCAACGTCACGCTCCAGGGTGATGTGCTGACAGGAACCAATGTGACATGGACGTGGCTGTTAGATGGAAGAACAGACATTGGAAGGAGAACCTCTCTGATTTTCAAGGAGCCAAAGACAGCCGTTGTTGTTTTAAATGCCACCAATGATGTCAGTGGGCAAGTGTATTCCAGGGAGTACTTTGCTCAGGACAAGATCCAAGGCTTGGAGCTGAAGGCCAGCACAAATATTGCGGCAGTGGGCCAAAAGGTGGAGTTCACCATTTCCATGGCAGCGGGCTCAGACGTCAATCTGATTCTCAGCATCAGTGGAGATGCCACTGTTATCACACATCTCAACCAAACCCATGTCCATGTGTTCAGCAGGGTGGCTACATACATGGTGAATCTCACCGCTCACAACCAGGTAAAGTCAAAGAGTCAAAGTGTTCCCTTAATCTTTTTGAGCAGTGTATGTTCATACAAAAGGTTATTGGTCACGATCAGACGTCTGGGCACTTTAAGGCTTCAGTACAGTCATTTAACGATGAGTTAAGAATCAGTTTATTGTCACTTATTAGCACAATTAGCATTTATGGAGAAGAAATTGGAAAACATACTGTAAAGACGCACAATAGACAGCAATTGTGAAAAGCTGACTATCTAATCTAATCACTTGTACTTAACTCTCAGGTTGACAAACAAAGAGAGAAACTGAAGTCAAACTAACAGAGATCACCTCCTCTTTTTTTTAATTAAAACTCAGGTGAGTTCTAAGAGGTGGCACCTCCAGGTTGAGGTGATGGAGCCAGTTCGTGGACTCTCCATCCTGGGCAGCTGTGCAGCGATCCCTGTTGGTGTGAAGAGATTGTTTGTGGCCAACATTTTGACGGGCAAACCTGTCCATTTCCTGTGGACTTTTGATCTGTATCACCTCCACCAGAAACCAGAATTTGGCAAAGAGGTCGGTTCACTTTACAACAGCTTTGTAATTATGACTCACGATGATGCAAAATGGAAAGCGCTGTGAAGCGACAAATTGCTCATCTCCATCTGTTTTTGCATGTCGCCAGGTGTCATACACTCCAGAAGAGGCCGGCTTATTGACCATCTACCTGAAGGCCTTTAACGCCCTGGTCGCCCAAAACATCACCAAGCACATCCTCGTGCAGAACCTGCTGACGGCTGCCATCCTGTACGCAGCACCTCAGGACACTTTCATCAAAAAGACGATAACCCTGACGGCCTCCATCACACCCAGGTCTAACCCTGTGGAGTGTCTGTGGGACTTTGGTGATGGTTCTACTCAAGCTCACACCACCACCACAAGTGTGGGTTATGAGTACAACTACCCAGGACACTACCTGGTCCAAGTATGTTTCAAATTCTTTGAAACATGAGATTTTATTTTTTTTATTTTGCCGGATACTGTACGTTGAAGCTTCCAGGTTCTGTGATTTCAATCAGCTTGTTTTGTTCTCCTCATAGGTGAACTGCAGTAACATGGTGAGCTGGGTCTTGGCCCAGGTGGAGGTAAGCGTCAGTGTATTAGAGTGTGAGGAACCAGAAGTGCAGGTGGTTCAAGCCCCCCGCCTGGCCATCTGGCGCTCGCAGCCCGCTATAATGGAGGCCAGTGTTGATCTGAAAGGCTGCGAACGCTACGGAGCTCAATATCTGTGGCAGATACTCTCAGCACCCTGCTGTGATAATGACAAAGATGACCAGAATCCCTCTGGAGCGGTGACTCAGCCCTCTCAGTCTTTGCCGGTCCCAGTAATTCACCTTCCAGCGGAGGTAGATGTGCGTCGCGTGGAGCTGTCGTTGCCTAAGATGTCTCTGGCAACAGGAAACTACAGCTTGGTGTTTTCGCTGTCATATGAAGGCGTGCCACTGAGAAAGGCTGCCTGTCTGCATCTGAGCGTCATGCCTGCCAGGTCAGTAGAGCAACAAAGGCACCAACGTAGAAATGTAAATGACGTACATCGCCCCTTGTCCATACTGTGTCGTTCTATGAAAATCTTTATCTTGATTCAACTTGGGTGTAGTCTGGTTGAATTCAATCCAGTTATAATGGGTTCAATGGTGACCTAGTTTTATATATCTATCTAATAATCCTTATCTGGTGCTGATGCTTCTATCCAAATTATGGTCAAAGATAACATGGCTAAGATCACCGTGTAACTCTTTCTGTAAATGCTTTGTAAACATGGTTTCAGTTGTGTATTCTTTTATATCTTTGTTTATTTAACTCACTTTTTTTTTGTCAGGCTAATGCCCATCATAGAAGGGGGCACATACAGGGTGTGTTCAAGAACGCAGGACCTGCAGCTAAGTGCGGAGCAGTCATACGACCCCAATATGGACCGGGACAGCCAGTCACTACTCCACTACCACTGGGAGTGTCAAAGCACCTCGAAGGTAATGGCTGGTAATGTTCACACGTCATAGTTTAAAGGTCTAGTTTAAAGGTCTCTTTACTTTTCTTTTTTTTTTTTACTAAATTCAATTTTTCCACATTTATTTTAATTTTACATCTGACTGTCAATCAATCAAATTGTCTTGCATTACCTTTATAGAAATGACATTACATTGTCCAAAAGATTCTCTCTTCTGTGAATAAACAAGTGCAGTTTCTAAAAGTCTACAAAAAGAACAACAGATTCCGATTGTCCCTCTGTGGTTAGACAGGATTGTCTCCCTCTGTCTCTCACTGTCGTCCCAATATTTGGCCGCGAGTTTGACATGAAACAACAGATGGTTGAATTGTTTCAATGGTGGATTCATGAGACGGAACTTATCTTGCAAATGATGGTTAGAATGGACAACTCACACCGTGAGGACCAGTCAGAGTATCCAATTTTACCTAATCAGTAAACCCTTCTTATAAGCTTAACTTTGTTCACTGTATTACTTATATTTTATTAATTTTATTGCATTATTATTGTTAGTTATTTATTAATTATTATTTTATTTTCTCCCATTTAGTCAGACTGTCCTTAACTGACTGTAAAAACACACGCAAATGCAAAAGCACTGGAGGAAAAGATATTTAGTGAGTGAACAATACATTTTCAGGGAAACAAACAAGCACTACACTGCACTATTTTTAGCATTATTACATTCTGGAGAAATGCTTTGAAAGGCTTTGCATTCCCTTTTTCTATGACGTCAAAGTACTATCATTATAAATACATTAAGTTATCCTTAGTATTATTATTATAATAATAACCCTTTGATTGTTTGTGCCTGCAGGGTCCAGAGCACTGCTCCACTTTGAACTTTGGCCTGGGTTCCAGTGGTCCAGTGCTAGGAATCTCTGGTTCTGAGCTGGAGGCGGGCGTCGAATACACATTCAAACTGACCATCAGCAAAGACGGCATGGTGCCGGAGTCCACCACGCAGACTGTAAGTGGACACGGTCTCTCCTGCCTTTCATGAATGACTGAAAATGTCAAACTGGGGACCGTAAACCCTCCACCGGCTCACAAGAAGACACAGGAATTTATTCTACTTGTCTTGTTTTCCTCTACAGAGATTTAATTCAACTTTTGAGACTTTTGGGTTTAAGATTTTTAGAAAAGAGAGCATCAGAGAATCATCATAGCCCTCTAGAAGCTGGAAGGTTGACTTCTGCTGTCCAAATTATGGCGCTGTGATTTGCGGCTCATACCAATCAGGAACAAAATCCTGCCAGTGTGGAAAACAAGGTTCACAGTGGAACAGAGGTTGTGCACACAGTTAAACTATGTTGGTCTTGGTGGCCAGTTCATAATAACTCTCAAAGGTTTGCTCGTTATTAGGACGTCGTTGTGAATAAAGCGCTGTGTTCAGAGACTGTGTATCTAACGCCGTCGTCTCACTCTGTGTGTGACAGGTGCTTGTCCAGAGTGGTCACATACCCATGGTGTATCTGGAGTGTGTGTCCTGTAAGGCCCAGTCCATCTACGTGGTCAGCCAGAACTCCTATGTTTACCTCAAAGGGACCTGCACCAACTGCCAGGGCTCTCATCGTGGGGTAAACACACACACACACAAAATGAGGTCACTGTACCACAAGACTGAGAGGGAACTCACCGTTTCCAGACTTCTTTCTCCCCCTCATCATCCTCCTCCACCTCCTTCCTTTTTTCGGTCTTTTCCTGGGTTTGTGTCACTGGCAGTGTGTGGGTGTGTGGATGAGGTCATCACATACTGTAAGTGTAGAGAGAATGTTATGTTATGTCCTCACTCACAATGAGCTGCTAAAAATGTACTCATGAGGTTATCATTAGTTTCCAAAATAGGATCACTTTAAAAAAACTAAATAAATGACTGAATCTACTGGCCCATACCAGTTTCCATCAGCCTTTGTGTAATAAAGTAAAGGTTTGTTTATATATTTATATTTATTTATATTATTCAAACAAATAATGGTCGTTCAGATGGCGTTTCCTCTCTGTTTACTCTCTGAGCTGAGAACAAATACAAACATATTCTTACTCCTCCTCTGTTCCTCTCTCCCAGCGCTGGAGTGCCATGACACTGCAGAACGAGACTCTCGTCCTGGACTCCTCCTCCACCACCACTGAGAGTGACGACATGAAGCTGGTACTGAGGCAGGGCGTCCTGCGCCACATAGACTCCTACATTTTCACGCTGTACGTGACCGACGACAGTCTGGACGGTGAGGGCGTCGCCTCCATCACCTTGCACCGCAATTTGCCCCCAGCCGGCGGGAAGTGTCACCTGAGAGGCGGAGGGGAAGCAGGAGTGGATTACGGCGATGGTGAAGGCTGGAGGGTGCGCACGTTGATCGACCGCGTGCACTTCAACTGCTCAGGTAGGGTGAGGGAAGGCGATCTTGTGTCACGCCGCGACATTCCCACTCTGCACACAGGAAGTGATTTGTTTCATTCTAACACAGATGGTTTATTTTCAAAAACCTAATAAACAAATCCAACATGTAATGACTTAGCGTCTGAACAAAAAGCGCTGAAGTCACTCTGACGGTTGCATCCACTGCATTCCTGCAGCCCGTCTCCGCTCTGCTCCTCTATCTCTGGACCCAGCCTACTGCAAGAGACCAGAACCAGATTACAAGTGTGCTTATATTGCTGACTGATTCTGTCCAGCTGTCTGATGACATGCTGAGCCACTCCTCCCTCTCCTCCAGCAGCCACCGCTGCCACACACTGCTGTATAAACATAAACGCTCCCGCAGTCAGGTCTGATAATACTGCTTAAAAGAGCCCCAAAAGTGTTCCATTATTTCCGTTCAATAATAACCACCCAATAGTTGCGGACTGCAGCTTTCGATTTAAAGTTGATACTGTCTACTTCCAATCAGCACCTGTCTACCATCTCCATCTTGGCCTCTGTTATTCTAGTTTTTTTCTGTTTTCTCCCTCCAGGTTACAGTGATCCGGGAGACTCAGAGACTCCGCTGCTGTACAGTCTGCTGGTGACGCGTTGCAAAGGAGCTTACTGCGAGGACTTCAGCGTGTACAGGGGCAGCAGTCCAGAGCACTCAGCCTTCCTGCCCCCAGGCTTCAGCTCAGCCCAGCATCGCGTCGAAGTGTCCATCACAGTGGAGGACCATCAGGGAGCTGCTGACATTGCACTGAAAAAGTAATTGCATTTCACTTTCGTTAAGTTTCGACAGGGACGTGTGAACAAATTGCTGCAATTAAGATTTCAGACATTACGCTTATTTTTCATCATCCAAAGCTGCTGCAGTTTACTAGATTTGCACATTACTGCAGTAATCTCTGGGTGCAACAATAAACCGCTCATCAAGCAAGGTTTAGTTTCTGTGGGTAATTTCTCATGTGTGCTAAACATTGACTTAGAGTTTAATGCCTTGCAGTAGGACGTCTCATTTTAGAGAGGCATATAACCTCTCTTATGAGTGTGATAAAGTATTGTACAGCATTAATATATGTCCCTTAAGTTGGATCCTGGTTAGGATTCTGTGCACTATATTGTTATGGTTGCACATTATTATACAATTCTAGTTTCAAATTCAAGTCTCTTCTCTTGGCTCGTCCGTTCTTCTTCCACACCAACGCTGTGGGTTTGTTTTTTCAATAAATAAATCTACCTTGGACTGGAATTTAAATGTCTGACCCAAATATCATGGTAGACCGTCCAATAGAGACACTCAGCCACAAATGTCAACCTCACTGTAGCATCACAAGGAACATTGGTTGATTAGGTCATTTGTAGATGATCCTTTTTGGGAACCAATAGTAATAATAATAATAGTAATAACAATAATAAAAATGTGCCAAATCCATTTAGTGCAAAGTACAACATTTCACAAGTTGTGGTCATAAGTGATTCTGAACTAAACGTGTAGTCCAGCCAACACACAGTTGGCATCCCTGGAGCTGCGCTAAAAGCATTCAGAAATATTTCCGAGTTTGAAAAACAACATACCTGCATTGTCAGTCGGTCTTGTCTGATTCAATGCAGATGTGTCCAAGTTAGAAATGTGATATTTAATATTTGTTTCTTTTGTTTTGTATTTGTGTCCAGATCCATTCAAGTGGCGCTGCCAGAGCCCCATCCGGGTTACAGCAGCCTCTCACACTGGCTGTCTCATCTGACAGACAGCAAACTCAAAAAGCTGCTGGAGCAGGGAGACTCCCAGAGGGTCAGAGAGTTATCACTGGCTCTCATCACAGTTCTAAATGAGGTAGGAAATGTCACAGCACCAGACGCAATCACAGTATCTATTCACTCATTCATACGTTTCATTTAATAAATGAGCCCCACTTAACCCTTTGTGTTTACTTTCATTCAGTATGAGCAGACCAGGGAAACGGTGCGAGTGTCCCGAGATGAGCGCGGCTACCGCGTCAGAGTGCGCAGCAACATCACTAGAGCTCTGACATCTCTGGACCTGACCACTGTTAATGACATCCAGCAGACTTCAGCTGCTCTGGCACAGTGCACAGTGAGTACGATGAGAGGGAGGGGAGGGGGGAGGTGAGAAGAAAGAAAGGACCGTCTCTCGAGCGTGTGTTCCTGTGTGTTTTCCAGGCGGTAAGCCGTGAGTTCATCTGTGAGGAGTGTCAGAACAGCACGCTCAACAAACTGGAGTCCATGCTGGAGATTTTGCAGACTGACACCAAGCAAGGCACTGTGACCCCAACTGAGATAGCTGACAACATCCTCAACATCATGGGTAAGAGAGAGAGAGAGAGAGAGAGAGAGAGTGTTTCTATCTGTCAGGACAGTGCTGGCCTCAAAAATCCACTTAGAGAGCCATTCACTATGAGTGATTGCCACACTAATGAAGACACCACACCGACTGTCTTCCATTCCTCTCTTATTTAATTTGGACATTTAGTCCCAAATACAACCACAACTTGGCCATCTGGAGCAAACGATGAACAAATATTGACAAACTCCACTGTCTGAATGTGCCAGTTTCCAGTTTGCAGTCTTTCTCTGGCTCTCTTCTCTTGCTTTGTGTTTGACAAAAAGCCACAGAGCGAGAAGCAAGTGCACCATTGCCTCGACGTCACAGCAGTATAAGAGAAAGCACAGTGAAATGAACTGCTTCTCCTCTTAGTCTTATGTTCCGACTAAATTAATCTCATATCTTCTCTCTTCCCACATCTTCCACAAGGTGATCTGATCCACCAGGTGAGCCAGTCCGCTTCGCAGTCCTACTTCCAGCCCGCCTATGTGGATTCCCCCTCCCCTGCATCTACGTCCTTGTCCGCCTCCGCTGGCGAAGACCAAGGAAGCAATCAATTAGACCAGTCAACCTCCACACTAGAGCCACATCCTCTGCAAGTGGCAATGAAGGCTTACAACCTGTCCTCAGTCCTCATGCTGATCCTCATGCACGCCCGCGTGCTCAATGAGGAGCCGCTAGTGCTCAAGGGAGCCGAGATCGCTGCCACAGGAAAACTGGCAGATCCCCAGAGTCTGCTCTGCTACGACAGCAACGACAGTCCAGGTGAACTTGTGTACTTATTGAAACATGAATCATTTTTGAATGTCATTTTTCTGTCAATGAAATTTCTACTGCCTCATAATCCACAAACGTCTGAACGTCACAAACACAACTCCAAACAAGCAAGTGTTTTCATCTTCTTCTTCTCTTCCTCCTCCTCCTCCTCCTTTCATCTGCAGCTTGTCAGCGTTTCTCCATCCCACGAGCTTTTAACAACAGTCTTGGCAAAGCCGCCGCAGGAAACAGCATCATGCAACTACTGTTTCAGGTAACATCAGAGAACATGTCACATGACGGAAACCACTCGATTTAGAACAAGATCCTTTAGAACTTTGTCTTTAGATCTCTGTCAAAAAAAAACAACACTTGGCAGAATAAGCTGCTTGTGATCGAGTCTGTCTCCAGCAAACACTGAAAAACTCTAATCGTCTTGTGCCCAGGTGGAGCCCAACCCTTTCCCTTTCAATTATGTTGCCAACTACACCGTCTCTACCGAGGTAACATCCATGGAGTTTCGCACTGAAAATGGCACCCAGATCCCAATCTCAGGCCTGGACGACAGTCTAGCCATTACCGTTGCCATCAACAATGGCACTAGTGCAGATGCAGGTGTGGAGGGAGCCAGCAGTGGAGGGTTACCCACAGCCGGAGCCGTGAACATCACCCACTGTGACTCCGTCATAGTCAGGGTCAGCACAGGAAACACCAACAGACAGGCGGGGTTGTTTGTGCAGCTCAACTTCACTTCTCTGGAGGGTGAGTTGCTTGTCTTGGGTTTACTGTGAGTCAGGAAGGTGTTTTCAAGCTGTAATTTAGTAGCAGTGTTGTAATGGATTTTCACAGCCTCTTCCTTTTGACACTGTATCTTTCATTGTTCGGGCTGCGATCGTGTTTCACAGCAGCCGTGATTGGGCAATTTTCTCTCGCAGATCAACAAAGAGTGTTCTGTGTTGTTCGATGTTTTTACAATTGAAGGTGCAGCTCTAAATTATACACGATTATGAATCCTTTCAGTATTTAATTGCAGCGTGTGAAAGGGACAGCTGGCTAATCAGTATTTAGCAATAATGGAAAGGGCATGAAGTGGTTAAATCTGATCCCTCATTTTCCCTTTCAATCTCCAGATGCCAGAGAGAAGGAGAACAGAGGAGAAGCCGGAGAGGAGCCATACATCACAGCTTACCTTCATTCCCAGGAAAGACCGAATGAGTTTAACTGCACGGACAAAAAGCGCATCACACTTAGTATGACTAGAGGGCAAGATCTGGACCACAAGAAATACACCTTCTTCCTGTCACCAGAGTAAGAGACCTCCTTCTACTACAGCGTTGTAATCTCATGTCCCAAAAAAAGGTGGAGCTACTTAATCTAAAAAAAAAAAATGTTTGTGTCACTTCGTTTGTGCGTCACACAGATCCTACGACACCACTCTGGACTACTTCGTCAACGTGAGTACGCCGTGCAGCCCAGACGCTCAGCCTGCAGGTGTGTGTTTGGAGGTGGGGGTCTTTGCCTCCCTGTGTCAGTACTTCAGTGAGAGTGAGAAACAGTGGCGGACAGACGGCATGGTGCCCCTGGCAGAGACCAACGCCAGCAGGGCGGTCTGCCGCACAAGGCACCTCACCGCTTTTGCTGCAGGCCTGTTTGTACCGACCAACGCTGTCAGTTTTAAAGTGCCGGAGCGCTCCGGTCCACCGAGCCTGGTCGTGCTGTTGGTGTGTGTGCTGGGCTTGCTGAGCTACGTCGTGGCGGGAGCCATTTTGCACAAGTTGGACCAGCTCGATCTGCGACGGGCGGCTGTGGTTCCACTCTGCGGCCGCGACGGCCTCTTCAAATACGAGGTTCAGGTCAAGACTGGCTGGAGTCGAGGGGCAGGTGAGCGACGGTCACAGTTGAAAAGCTGTCGAGGTGAAAAAAAGATGTTGTTCATATGCAGCTTAATCGGGATTTCTAGTAGTATGCACTCAGTTATTTATGTTCCTCATCATAGCATTGCTCTTTTACTATCTTTATCTCTTTTACTACTAAAAGCTGCAGTATGAGGTCATTTGAAGCTCAGAGAAACAATGTTTTTCAGTTTAAGTACAAATATTCATTTCATTCCATGGTCATTCATTTCTCATGCATTAGAAGCTTGCATCATCAAATATTTAGCTATCGTTTGTAAACATCTGCAAATGAAGGTTATCACTTTTTCAGAGTGATTCACGAATAGGAAAAAAAAAAAGAATTAAATGTGCATAAATATTGACAGAGCTGGTCTCTGGCTGTCCTTTCAGGCACCACAGCCCACGTGGGGATTAGTCTGTACGGGCGTGAGAGCCGCAGTGGCCACCGCCATCTCGACAGCAGAGGAGCGTTCTCACGCAACGCTCTCGATATCTTCCACGTTGCTACGGACAGCAGCCTGGGCAGTGTCTGGAAAATACGAATTTGGCATGACAACAAGGGTAAACACACACACACAGCTGTGAAATCTCCACAACTTAAACCAGATGATCTTGAAATAAAAAAAAAATCCATTGTTTTATGACTCCTCGTCAGGTCTGTCCCCGGCGTGGATGCTGCAATACGTCTTGGTGAAAGATCTGCAGACGGGAAGCAGCTACTACTTTCTGGTGGAGGAGTGGCTGTCGGTCGACAACGACAAAACAGACGGACGCGTCGAGATCGAGGTGGAGGCGTCAGGTAGGAAACTACAATCCAATCATCCGTGGTGAAAGACCTTTCATGGAACATTTCTGCATTCAAATACTGTAGTGTATTTAGTGTTTCCAACGCTAGTTTTTCTATGTAGCCAGTGTGTTCACACTAGATCTTTTGTTACTGTTTTGATTGAGAGGCCCCGAGTGACACAAATGACACACTGCGCGTTTGATGCCAGTTTAATACGAGAAGCACTCGTCTTCCTTCCATGTTTCCTTCCAGAGGAGACGGTGCTCCTGCAGCTGCCCCGCCTCCTGTGGTGCGAGTCGCAGCGAGCGCTGTGCGAGAGTCACCTGTGGCTGTCGCTGTGGGAGAGACCCCTGCGCAGCCCCTTCACCCGCCTGCAGAGAGCCACCTGTTGCACTGTGCTACTGCAGCTCTTTCTGTTGGCCAACACACTGTGGTACAGCGTCGTGGTGGACAAGAGATACAGGTACACGTCACCTCTTGCCTCCTGTCTTTGTGTGTTTTCTTCACCGTGACGCATTGCCAACATTTGATTGCCATCCTGTGCTGTAGCCCGCGGGCCGTGTCTCGGCTGTCTTCATTAAACGGAGAGACGGTGGCGGTTGGCGTGGTGACCTGTCTGATTGTCTACCCTGTGTACCTGCTTGTCTTCACGCTCTTCAGAATGAGCCGCAGCAAGGTTAACACACACATCTGCCCCCAAAGACAGACAAATGACCGAGGATCGAGTGATTCCCAAAGACCAAAAGAGTTTAATATTTTCCCTTTGTGCGTGCGTGTGTATGTGTGTATGTGAATATCAGTGTGTGTCTGTGGAGCAGGTGCCACCACAAGTCGACCAAGAGTCTGTGGAGATCGACGACTTCCTTGACAATTCGGTCGCAGGAAGCTCCTTCCTCTTCTTTAATGGCGAGGTACAGTCTTTAATCAAACGGTTCAGATCGCGATGTATTTTTTAGTTTATCGTGGAATTTATATTGAAAAATATATAAATAGTATATATTATATTGAAAATTGTTGGAAAAGGAAACTGCTGTCAAGCGAGGCAAAAATTGTAATGCTTTTCCCCTGTGAGGTCATTAGTCTCTCTGTCTGTCTGCCTGTCTGTCTGTCACTCAGACCAACTCGGAAGAAACCAATGTCGATCTCCCCACTCCGTCAACTAAAAGGTGAGTTGCCATGGCGATTACTTTAGATATGTATGATTTTACTTAATGCAACTTAAATGTCAAGTTTAATTTCCCTCTCTCGGATAAAGTGAGGGGGAAAAAGAGACTACAAATGTAGAATGTTCATTTCTTAAGTATCGTATATAAAATAAAAACCCATTTCTCTCTTGTCACAAACACACGTATCTCTCGCTGTGTATTTCAGTGTGGACAGTTGGGCCATGGCAGAGGAGGAGACGGAGGGAGACAGAGATTGGCCGGAGTTGTTGAGTGACGCGTCCGTGGTGGGAGGGGCGGGGCACGGAGCGGGACTGCCCAGACTGAAGAGAGGTCAGGGGAGCAGGCACCTGGGTGTTGACATGACGTTTAACCCCGACGACGACGACGGAAATGACCGACGCAATAAATGTTTCACCTCTTCAGGTAACAGCGGCCTCGACACTCAGGTGTCACAGAGTGAACACTGTCGACGCCAGGAAATCTGTCTGACTCTCGCTGATAACATGGCTGCCAGGAGGGACTTAAGGAAGCCACTTAAAGAATACGTCACTGATGCATTTAACTTTGTATTACTAGAATAGTAAGGGTAGTATTTTTGAAAATATTGTGCTTCCCAACCTCAGTTTGGGGAATGAGTCTGGGAATGAGGTCCCGCCCCCTAAAAAGGGTCTAAAAAGTGCAGAATCAGCGTTGCACATTCAAGCCTCGGACCAAGTGTCACTGGTGGGAACGTAACAAAAATAACAATATTAAGAGAATAAGATATTTATAAGGTATTCCTTTAAGGCTCCCCTAATCAAATCTACACCTTCTTAAGATATCTTAAGAATAACCTTAAAAAGCCTTTTTTGATCAGACACACAAGTTCATAACCTGCTCATTCTCTTGCTCCTATCACAGATTTTTACATCACAACTCACAGGAGTCGTCATTGATGACGTAATTTTTTGACTTACATGTTTTAAACCCTTTGTTTAGCTTTACATTAGTGACACCAACAAACTCCAGAAGAAGGCTGTCAAATGTGAGATCAAGTGGGAAGATAGATATCATAGACTGAAATAGGCTTAGATTTTATTAATTGAGCATTTAGTTTAGTGGCTAAAATCCTCCTGCTGGTGCCATCTGTGTCCTGTGTCAAAAGGATTTCCGTTTTCTTATGATTTTAAGTACACAGATACTTTATGTGTGACTTGTTTTCACTCACAGATGAGGATCTGATCAAACACATCCTGGCCGACGGACAGAACTTCTTTCCTCCGGCAGATGAGAGCGAGATGGCTGACCTGTAAGTTTAGTCTCTGAAAAAGGATGGAAGGGCAAATAATTACCAGCAATCACATGGGACATTTTACAGCGTTCATTGTGTGAGTTTGTTGTGTTCTTTTGTTTTTTTCCCCCCATGTGAAGGTCGAGCATTTTCGGGGATAAAACTGAAGTGATTCTCCTCCAGAAGCTGAACGAGCCTCTTCCTCTAGAATCTGTCCGAAGGGATCCACCAAAAACTGCTTTCATCTCAAATACAGGTGTGTGTGAATGGTTTGTTTGTCCCTTAAAGTCTCCTAATCTGTCTACGTCCTCGTCTTTATTCTCTCTCTCTCTCCCGATCTTTTCCTCTTTACTCTGTAGTTGTGACGGACGTGTGTCGTCCCAGGCGCTTTCCTCCGTGGTGTGGACGCGCCACCCTGTGGGGCAGCTGGGCAGGGATCGCTCTGGCGAATGCTATTTCGATGTGGGCAGGTCGGGGGTTCAGTCAGAGAGTCGCCACAATGTGGCTCATCTCGTGTTTTGCCAGTTTACTGTGCTCGTGCCTGGTGTTGGAGCCAATCAAGGTACAAACACACACAAGCAGCCACACACACTTTTTTAAAGGTCCACTTTGGGCTATTGTAAATAAAAACTTTTTATTAAATAGAAATGAGTATAATTATTTTTTGTTAAATTTCTGCCAAATCTAAATGATTAAAGCTAAATTTTTACACACTGGACCTTTAAAACCAAACATGTATTTACAAGATGTTGCATGTTTTTTTCTTGTTGTTGTTTATTTCATATATGAATCAAATCACTATGTGTAATTTAGAAGAAGTGTCTTTTGTCTCTGTGTTGATTGTTTGTATTAACACAATATTACCATGCTATTACAATACTGTGGCTGTATTTTAACCCGTGAACACACCTAGACACCTTTTTGGGTTTTACTTTTTCATGTACTTTCATGTTTTTGTTTTCATGTTTTTTTCATTTTAGTGTATTGTAAATAGGGTGAATTAAAATACTCACACTAACACACCTTATGCCCAAAAATGTCCTCATTCAAACCCATTCGAATCATTGTTTTTGATGCATCATGACAAAAACAATTTAAGGGTTAAAAACTAAAAACAAAGTTTGATATGTATGATGAGGACTGATGTTGGTTTTGAAATTGAAATAATTTATACAAGTTGTATTGCTGAATTTTTTTGATGGGCACATGTAGGTGTGTTAACATGGGGAATCATAATCAACATAATCAATTCAAATTGGTTTGAAACATTAAAGAAAACACATTTTGGTGCTCTAGGTGTTTTAACGTAACTTTTTTGAAGGCGCATCGAAGGGTTAAAGTGTCGTTGTTTGGTTTTCTGCCTGTATCATGTGATGTTTTGTTTCACTCTCATCAGTTGTTTGAATACCAGAGTGTGTATGACCTGCTCCTAGAATTAGAATTAGTTTTATTTGCACACACACACCAGTTAGTGATAGTGAATTTGACCATTACATTTAACCATTTTTTTTTATACACACCAGTAGTGAACACACACAAACCAGGGAGAGCAGTGGGACAGCACTTATCTGCACCTGGGGGAGCAATGAGGATTCGGTACCTTGCTCAGAGGGGGAACCCCAGCGCTTTACCTGCTTAGGGATTTGAATCAGCGACCCTGTGGTTACGTGGGCTGTCCATGGCCAAATAGCAGACAGAGTTGGCTCAGCGAACACATTTTGAGCACCCAAACAGCCCGATAATTCTCCTAAGATTAGGTGTGGCCTAAAAACAGAGCAAAAACAAGAAAGTGATCTGAGAGCGCACATACCTCACACATACCAAAACTTTAACACACCCAATGTCCCAATGTTAAAGGAAAAATTATTCCTCCATCCTTCTCCCTTTATCTGATCCTCTCCAGAATGTAACGGTTTCCTCCACGGGTCCTTAAGGACATACTGTAGATTCAGGCATTTTTTTGTACAATCTCTGTTATCCTCGTTGTCAAAGGGAACAAGAGCGAATGCATGAATTAATACCAAGTGTGCTGGTTTCCATAACAACGTCATTCGCTTGTTGTGCTGTCGTTTTGGGTTTTGCGTGACACCAAAAAGTGAGGCGGGTTTAAAGAAAAACACGTCTCTTTTTCCACTTGAAAATACGCGGACCTCAGACTGACAACTGGACTGTTTTTCTTCATTTGTGAAAAGCTGGAATTTCATCCACGTCTCTGGTACTGCCCACATTTATGTTGCTTTGGACTAAATTCCTGTCAGGGTGTGGTCATGTTAAAACTCTTGAGGTTTTTTCCTTATTTTCATTTCATCTCATCTCATCGAGATGACTCACACGATCTGTGCGATCCACGCACCGATCCACGCTGAGTCGAGTGAATTCATTAACGTCCCGACCTTTGACACAGTTTCCAAAACCCTCTGGCCCGCAGGTTTTGTGCGAGGCCGTGTACTACGCGGTGTGCGTGCGCCGCCTGCGTCCAGAAGACCAGGACGTGCTGGTGGAGTTCCCCCGTGTAGAGAGGGTGGTTCAGCGCGTCCCCAGAGTGAGACCACCACAGGGATTTGCTCTGTCCCAAGCCAGGGACCAGGCGCGCAAGGTGCACATGCTGCACACCATGCTGAAGGTGAGTCAGCACATTCGGTTTATTAGGTTACAGAGATGATGCTGGAGGCTGCTTTTTTGTTTGTTTGTTTGTTGGAAGAAATGTAAAACTAATAAAGTGTTTGTTTCTCTTTTATCAGAATTTCCTGGTTTATATGTTTTTCCTGTTGGTGGTTTTACTCCTGAACTACTCCGACTCAGCCAAAGACACACACGGCCTGAGACTGCGCACACAACTGCAACAGGCCCTACACACACCCGAGTATCACAACATCAGCAGGTATACACACAGATTCCACACATAGAAGACATTTTAATATATTAATTGAGAACATTTTCAGTCATCCTCTAGAGACATTCTAATAATTTTATTATTCTTATTGTTATTTTGCCTCAATGGCTGAGGCCCCATTTTTATAGTGTTATTATAGACTCAATTTACATGTGTAAGTTCACATAAACTTCAGGTTTGAGACAGTGTCTCAAGTATCAGTAAATCAGTAATCAGATCTCAGTAAAATATGATACATTTCTGCCAATAAATGCACAGGAGGAGAGCAGAGCAGTACAAATGTCCTCGGTCGACCTCTATGAATGGTATCGTTATGTTTGACGGCGGTTTGTTGATTTCTCTTTCTCACAGCCGAGACAATGTCTTGACATGGCTAAATGAGTCCCTGTTGCCGCGGTTACTGGACGACTCTGCCCTCTTGAGAGACACGGGGACTGTGTTACTCGGCACTCTGAGGCTGCGACAAATCCACGACGCACGGGGTGAGAGAGTGAAATGTGGTTTTATGGATTTGACCCGGGAACTTTTCGAACGTATCGACTTGTGTGCACATGAGAGATAACACCTGTGCCTGTTCTTTGACTTTCTCTCATTTCTATTGAGTGCAGTGCTTTAGTTTTCTGCAGCAGATGTTACTCTGCGTAAAGAAATCTCTCTGTTTCATGTTGGAATTCATTTTGTATGATTTCCCTCAGTTGCAGATGGTGCCGGGGCAGGAGACGGCGTTTGGGCAAGGGGCCGCTTTATCACTCCTGACGCAAACCGGTAAGAATAAAGCAGGCTGTAACAGAGCAGCAGCTGTTTGGTTAACTTGTGGGCCACCGTCGCTGCACGTTAAACATCTGGCTTTCTTTGATGTGTCATGTTCTCCACTGCGTGTCCTCCCACTCGTCTTTCTAGGGTGTGGCGTGTGGGTCAAGTGAGGATGTACAACAGAGGCGAGGCGGTCCACCAGCTGAACCGAAGCCTGGAGGAGGCCTTTTCCTCCTTACAGCAGCTCAAGCAGCTGCACTGGCTCGACTACAGGTAGCAAACAGGGGAACGCTTAAAGTAGCGTTACAGAGTTGGAGTTATAGGCAGGATAGACTGAGCAAAACAACTTCTGAGTGCTCATTCAGATTAGATGCATAATATCTCAAATTAAAATAATAATAACGGTAAGTTTTAAAAGGTAAAGTTTAACCCTGGAATACTTAAAGCCTAAAAATGTCTGGCCCTTTTTTTTGCTTATTGTTCCCATAAAAAGGGCCAGAAAATGTCCTGTGAGTAAATGTAACTTTTTTGGCCATTTTTCCAGAACACGTCCAGAACTTTTAATATCTGGCAGTTATTTACAATTTACGGCATTTTATACGACAGTTTAAACACTTCTTATAACATGGTGTTAAAGGGTTAAGATAAATAGACAGACTGATTGATTGATAGATTGATTGATTGATTGATAGGTTGATTGATTGATTGAAAGGTTGACAGATACACCTGTCCCTCTTACCTTACAAATTCATAATTCTAACAAAAATATGGTTATGGTGTCAACAACCACAACAAAAGTCAATAAGTTTTCATTATAATGTTGATATCACATGCAGATCACCAGTGTCAATAAGAATAGGATGGCAAACGTCTCCTACAGTGTTGCTGCTTTTTTTTAATCAAATGAAACTTGTTGTACTCCTGGTCTCAGGCACTTCAGCGTGTGTTTTTTTTTTTAATCTTGTTTGTTTTCAGGACCCGCGCCGTGTTTGTGGAGTTCTCGCTCTACAACGTCAACACAAACCTCCTGGCTGTCTTCTCCTTCCTGTTTGAGTTTCCGGTGTCGGAGCGTGCCCTGTCCAGTCTCGACCTGCGCGTCATTACTCTGTGGCCAATCACAGGCCTGGACCTGCAGCTCCTTCTCACGGTAACCCCCGAGGGACCCCTCTGTCGACGCCGATAATGAGCAGCAAAATCAGTCGTGCGGTACCACCTTTAAAAACATGCACATTTGAAACCTTGTAATACGAACCATAAACAAAATGCATCATATATTTGAAATCATGCACCAAAAAGACACAAAAACAATGATGTACGACACATCCTGACCTGTAATGTGTCATCGATGTGTTAGTTTTACTGTTCCATGTGACAGCTAAGATCAAGCACATAAATCAGGATAATCAGTGTGACATGAACAAGGGAAAACAAACCTGCTCTTGTGAAACTTGTGTTTTGTGATTCCTTGGGTTTCCCCAGATCATCCTGTTCGCCCTGGTGCTGTACTTCCTGGTGCGCGGGGTCTTGGGCTTTGTCCGGGGAGGCTACAGGTACCTGCTGTCCGCCTGGAGACTCCTGGGCATCTGTAAGCTGGCTCTGGCGGCGTCGGTGTGCGGACTGCACCTGAGCTGCTGCGCCATGGCCAAGCAGCAGTGGGCGTCGTACACGCAGTGCCCGGGGAACGCCTTCACGGACTTCCACCCGCTGGCCAGACAGACTCAAATGTACTCGGTCGCGTCGGCGATGCTGTTGTTCGTACTGGTGCTCAAGGTAAGAGAGAAGGAAAGAGAGCAGAGGCTGGTCATACACAGCAGATGTTGTATATTCAGTATGTCAGGATATTGGTTAGATTGGACTGGATTAAATTAGATTGTTTTGGATTGGATCAGATTAAATTACATTTTATTGATCCCACACTGTGGACATTCACTTGTTACAGCAGCAGGAATACAAACACAAATCCTTCTATTCCTTTACTTTGGTGATTGTGAGGTGAGGCATTCTAAATGACCTCATCCGAATCATCCATGCCGTTTTCTGAATATGATCTCTTACCTTGTGGCAGACTTTATAGAGGTTAACCGCTAAGATGCCATATGTCTGCCGTCTGTGTTGTCGTCCTGCGGCTGTTGTGGCACTTTTGCCTTTGAAGGAAATTCCCCGTGGGGTCAATAAAGCCCATTTAATAAGATTTAAATAGATGTTCAGGAGTGAGACACATACAGAATCCCTCGGCGATGAGCACATGGTTGTTGCGACAGCTCGGCACGATGTCCATGTCTGTGATCGTAATGAAACGCAAGTTGTAAACGTGTTGAGCGTTATTTAATATCAAGACCAAATCATTTGTACTCTTCCGCAGGCTTCTCACCAGCTGCGCTTTCTCAGAGAGTGGGCCGTGTTTGGCAGAGCTCTGCGGCGTTCGGTGTGGGAGCTGCTGGGAGTCGCCCTGGCTTTACTGCTGTTGATGCTGGCTTACTCACACACAGGACACCTGGTCAGTGTTTTCTCTCTTCACTGTTCCTTTTGTTTCTCTCCTACACACTCACACTCAACACATACACATACCTTACAGGAGGCTTAGTTCACAATATAGCTCCTTGTTTATTATTAGACCAACTTCATTACAAGTGTATAAATAAAGAAAAAAAACATTCTGTTTTTCCCCTCCTTCACCGCAGCTCTTCAACTCCGTATTGGACGGCTACGGCAGTGTGAGCGCCACCTGTCTGTCCTTGCTGGGTGCTGGCGGGCGGGGCTTGTTGACCTGGCGTCCCGGCTGGACATTTTCTGGTCCCTCCAGCACGGTCTCCTCGCTGGTGTTCCACACGAGCTTCGCCGTGCTTCGGCTGGTGCTGCTCTGGACGATCACTTCCCTGCTGCTGAGGAACTACCGGCGCGCGCGGGCAGAGCTGTACCGACCGGCCGTGGACCTCCAAGACTACGAGATGGTCGAGCTGTTCCTCAGGCGACTCAAAATGTGGATGGGTCTCAGCAGGGCCAAGGAGGTACAACTGCTTATTTCATTAGCACTTGGTATTGCCACTGGTTTCCTGAATCGATTCTATACCAATTTAACTTTGTTATGAAAGATTTTCACAGAACTAATGTTGCAAATAGTTCTTTTAGAAACCTCTAAAACCTCAAGTTCAAAGTTGAGCAGAGGATACAAGAAATGGCACATATTACAGGATCAATTTAAATATTTTAGCCATGTCAGAGGTCGGACGCTTAAAATAAAGTTTGCCAGGTCTATAGAGATTGTGTTAGGGTCAGAAGACACCCATGCTTTTCCTCTAAGCCTCCATTTCCCTTTTTTTCCTGTTCCTAGTTTCGTCACAAGGTGCGCTTTGAAGGCATGGAGCTGCCACCATCTCGCTCATCCTCCACCAGCGACTGTAAGTCCCTGTGCCTGCCGCCGCTGGACGATCCAGACTCTCCACCCACACCAGACAGTGTCGACGCCGGTTCGGAGGCCTCGTGGCGCCCGGCCTCTTCCAGTCCCTGCAGTCTGACCGAAGCCCCGGGCATTGGCCTGGGGCTCGGGTTAGGTCTGGGTTTGGGTCTGGGCCCCGGGGTAGTGGTGGGAGGTATTAGCTGGAGGGAGAGGGCCGAGACCGAAGCCTCTCTCAGGAGACTTCTTCCTACTCTGGACGCCCTGCTGCAACAGCTTGACCGTGTCACCATGGCAACAGAGGATCTGTACCACGTGGAGTGTAAACTGGAGCGCGCCCAGAGGAAAAGGCGACACAGAGGGAGAGAGAGAGAAGGAGGTGGTCAAGAGAGGAGGAGCGAGGCAGGGCAGAGGAGCAAGTGTGAAGACAAGGACTCTGCCGGCTGGAGGGAGCGAAAGAGTGGAAAAGAAAAACACAAAGGGAGCAGGAAGGGCAAAAGGACAGATAAAAGTGAACTTGTAAAGGACTGTGGAAACACCACTGCTAATCCCAAAAAGACTCCTGTAGTTACACCCGTTCCCTTTTCTAAGCCCAGACCAGCCTCAACACTCACCCCTGCTCCTTTGCCCACACCAGTCACTGAGAAATCTGCCACCCACTCCTCTCTCCCCATCATATCGGGAAACACCCCCCCTACCAATGCCCCACTCAAAACACCCACTGCACATCCATATACCCCCGCACCTTCTTTGCCCTCCACTCCTGCCCCCGCACCCATCACCCAGGACTGGGATCCTCCCAGAGAGAGAGAGACAGTCCCCGCCTCCAGCCTGTTCAACCACCCAGCTCACACAACCACCATCCCCACACGCAAGCGAAAACGCAAGCCCCTACCCCTGAAAAATAAGGTGCACCCCAACTTAGACAGGCACGGCTCCGGACACCCCAAATCATGAGGACAAATGGACAGATGAAGAAGGGTAGAGGGGGAAAGGAGGGAATAAATGTTGGGTTAAGGACGAGAGGAGGACAGGGACAGCGGGTTTTGTCCCAAGGTGCCGCTCTCTAAACCCAGGAAAGCAATTTGGGTGAAAGCAGAAGAGACAGCGATGTGACCAGATGAGCAGTGATCAAATCCCAGCTCAGTTCACTCTGAAACAAGGTGCGGGTTCACCTGTGTTTAAGTGAGCTGCTTCAAACAGTCACGTCAAGGTCAACACTAATCTCAAACAGCACTCTCCCACCTTTCCTTTACGATAAAACACATGCGACCCTGGTGGTCACATGTGGTCACTGACAGGAACACACGAGCGTGTTCACCAGAGGACTTTGCCAAATGAAAGCAGACAATTGGCAGTCAGTCTTTTTTTGTTCTATGTATATATCAGAAGAAAAACCCCCGGTGCGTTTCTCAATTGTGTCGTCTTGTCTACGTGTGTTTATATTGTAATATTTCGGTTACCATGGGTACAAGTGGCCTGTCTGAAAACGTGTCACACATTTTCGACCCCAAATTTGCATGCAGGCACACATACACACGCACACAGAAAATGAACACTGTAGGCACAGGTGTGCTAATGGTAACACGTCATACACTACAGCTACAGCTACACACACACACACACACACACACAGACTGTTGGGATTCCCAGCAGCTTGTTTTTCAGGGTGCAGATATCAACATCTCTCCATACAGGTCCACTTGAGAGAGATTAAAGACGAACGAGGAATAAAAACTGAGTGTCGTTACGGAGTAAAGACGGCGCTCAGAGACGTTTCGTTTGTTTGAGGAAAAATGATTTTGCATTCACTTATATGAGGTAAAGACTATTAACAATCTTAAAGCTATAATGAAGGAGTATTTTATTGATTTTGTTCCATATGGTTGTGATTTAAAAGCACTTTTGTTCAGATGTAGATTGTCTCGTCAGCGAAGGAGCAGAGTCAAAAATAATAAGCTTGGTATCCAGACCAATAGAGGAAGCTTCACTCGTATCGTCACTATAAACGCTGCCAAAGCTTTTGTATCATTTATGTATCCTGAATTGTTACCGTGCAGAGTAATTATTCATTCATTCATTCAGTTTGTATTTAGCACTTTATTTTCTGGTTGAGCTGATATACAACATATTTAACTCTCCCTGCGTCAAGTTTTCCTTCCATTATAGAGACGTGTTTGTATTATTATTGAATCAGTCGGTTTTGTATTTGGTCTTTTGCTTTCGTCTCATATTTGTTTTTGTAATGTTTTTGTCTTATTGTGATCAGCATGAGGACACTACATGTCCAGTGGCCTCAGATCTCAGGGAACCCCCCCACCCCATCACCTGGACAGACCACCATAAAAACCAAATATGCTTTCTTCACTCATCACAGAACATGGTTTTGAATTTGGCCATTAACCTCGATTTCCAGCTGTGTGGAATTTCAGCTGGTGTCAGTCATATGCCGGTCTCTTTTTTTTGGTTGGTTGTTGAACGATATGAAAGGGAATTGATCTTTCAAAAGGTGCTAATGGGACATCCACAGAGGGCTCAAGGTCCTTTTCCCCTCCCTCTACAAAGCTGGTGCCACCGTCACACAGCACGTTCAATCTGAACCCTTTTGTGTCAAACACATTTTCACTCGACTTCGTTTCAGGATCTCGCAAAAAACAAACAAGCCCACGTTCCATTCCTTTGTGTGTGTACATTTGTGTATATATTGGTGCTTCATGATGTATATATTTTTGCTTCTTATGATCAGAATTGTTTAAAATGTCGCAGCAGCGTTTTCATAATGTCAAGCACTGGTGTTTTTACGAATTCCAAAGATTTACTTATCTCCAGTGTGACTGAAGCACTTCAGCCAAAGCTAACAATGTACTTCATATAAAGCGTTCTCCACAATAAGCCAAACATGAAACCACAGGAAGCCCAGCTGTTAACGCCTCCACACACGTACCTGCTTCATGTGCACAGTATGCAGCGAGAAGCGTGCCAGAGCTCTTTGTCTTCAAGCTGCCTCGTGTTGTACAATGCATTTTTGTCTTAACATATTTTATCTCTGCTCTTTTTTTTTTTGTATCATCTTATCGTGTAATGTTTGCAGTTGTAGCACTTCTCATGTTTTTGCACTTGACAAAGTCAAATAAAGAGTTTGACAGCAACGACGAGACGAGATCACGTCACGCATCATTTATGTCCTGCCTGAAGCTCAGGGGTTCACAGCCTCGTAAGTAAACAGCCGCTTATTTACCAGCTGTCGCGGAACAACAGTGTCTCCTGTTCCGAGTCCGACTCACTCCATGCCTTCCGCAGTCACATTCAACTCAGACAGGGCACGACCCCCACATTTCATGCTCACGGTTTATTCCACTGATAAACACATCCTGCCTATGATCATGTGTGCATGTGTGTGCTTGTGGATCGGCCAGGGACTATAAACAGAATTAAACAAAATCAGTGAAATCATCCACTGTGGAAACAAGTCTCTTTCTCTGACCCGATGTCTCGGGGTTTGACGCTGAAGCGCTCTGCTGAAATGTTTTATTTGGCTGAGCGTGTCCCTGGGTCAGTGAGATCCCCGGAGTCGAGCGAGACTGAATATCTTCAAGAGCCTTGGAGTCGGAGCAGAGGGACCAAAACAGATGGATGAAATGTAAAGGGAGGAAATTAGAAAATATCATTGACCGTGAAAGTGATTTACGAAGAGTCATTTCAAGTTGGTGTGCGTGTGTGTGTGTTGTTCTCACCCGGGTCCTGATCCGCTTTATGTGCCTCAATCTTGCCAACCACTTGGAGGCATAAGCATCAGAGGGGTTTGCTCGGTGCTGATGCACCAAAGAAGCCATCTGCACAGAGACAAAGACGTGTGAAACAAGTGTGTGTGTGTGTGTGTGTGTGTGTGCGCGAGGGGCAGAGATAAGGGAAATAACTTACATTCGCATGCAAAGCCATCTGTCTGACTAAGAGAGGAAGGTTGCGGTCGGAAACAATTTTTGCCACCGTTGTATCCACTAAACCTTCGAGGTCTGCAAAGGAGAGAAGTGAGAATAAACAACAACAGAGTCACAAGAAAACAAAGGCCCAAACAGTTTGATCTGCTCACCTTTGCGACACTGGAGGGTCACCAGGTTACATTCATAATGCAGTGGTTTTATGATGACTTCCACAAAATTGAACTGACCCTAAAACGAGACAAAGGATTACAGCTGATTCATGAATACGCACTGAGTGGTCGTTTTCCGGGGGGGCGAGTACCTTGATGGTGCCCAGTTTGTAGTCCTCTCCAGAGTCGTTGTACACCACCATCACAAAATCGTTACCAATGTGACGCTTTTTGTTGCAGCAGCCCTTGTCGCTCTCCCTGTTTGGCATCAGTGTGGCTATGTGGAAGATGGCTGCAGAGACACAATGTCGTCCATAGACGGAGCAGAATTATCACCACAATCCTTACCATGTTACACAAGATATATAAATGCACTAACCCTGCATGATGTCGTCATGCCAGCAGTAGGTGAACTCGCCGTCATCTCCGTATTGGTCGAGCCCTCCGAGGAAGATCTGGTCGGGGTCACAGTCTTTCAGGTGGATCAATTTGCCGAGGCCCGTCAGGAAGGCGGCATAGCGGTTCGAGCCGTACTCGTTGGAGAGGATCGACACCTCGTTGTTCACCTGTCAAAAGGTCACGACAGTGACGGTGTGAGGTCGTAGAGCGTGCGGACAGTAATTATTGTGAGCCGCCAAATCAAGGTGCACGTCTTCTCACCTGACCAGCTCCCACAAACACCACTCCAATCTTGTGGGTGTCGTAAGGTGGCATCTGGTCCAAGACCTTTACAGCGCGGTCAATCACCTGCCAGAGACAGAAAAGTCAGTGACACAACACTGTCAACGCTAATATACATGTACAGTATATAACATGAGGTAAACCGACCTGAGTTTTAGGCAGCAGCAGTGGCTTGTTGGCCTCGTTCCCAAAGAAAGGAGAGTGGTACAGCTGCAGGAAGACGAAGCTGCAGGAGACAAACACTGTGTCAGAGACTGAGAGGGAAAAAAACAACACTTAACTCAGGCAGTGCACTGTGCGACGTACAGCTATCCACATAGACTGCATATAAAAATGATTTTTAAAGTGAAGCCTATGAAGTAGAATGGAGGTAGAGTAAAGCACAGCACATGAGTGGACACCAGTGTGATTGACAGCTGGTATTGCCCAATTGCAGGCTTCATAACAGGATTTTGTTCTGAAACTGAAACTACGGCTGTTTTTAAAAACTTTATTCTTGGAAGAGGTTTACCAACTTTGTAAATTTAAGAAGTTCTATACTTTCAAACTTTCATCGTCTCTATCTTCAACACAAACATGGCTCACAGAACATAATTAAGGGTTTCTTTGCTGGAACACTGCCACTTGACAGCGGCCAAATTAGTCATGGTGTCACTAATTTGGCAGAGACAGCTGCAGTAGTGTGTTGTATAAATGGTGGAGTACCTGGGACTCAGGCCAGAAATCTTTTCTGCATTGCCAGGTCCTGGCCGACCATGATACGAGTCCCTCTCTGTCCTCCTTTCTCTCCTGGACGACGGCGCCGACACAGAGATGGTGTGACCCCGTGGTCTGTGGCCACCGCCGGGAGAGATGGCTCCAGGTTGTGCTGCTGCTGCTGCTGGAAACTCCAACCTCATCCTCGCACCTCCACTTTGAGATGATGCTGCACCTGGACTGTCAAGACCTTGGCTCTGACCTCCGAGTCCATTAATGTCAGGTGCTGTGCTTCCCTCCACCTTCTCCTTCTCAAATTGAGGCTGCTGGGGTTGAGGTTTGCCATCTGAAGGCACTCTGGGCTGGATAGGGTCAGCCAGTGCGGTCTCGGACTCCTTTGCAGCTTTGGCGAAGGCTTCAGGTAGCGTCTGGAGCTCTGGGGAGGAGCTGGACTTATTAAGTCCATGACCCTGGGACTGAGACTGAGACTGAGCCTGGAAAGGAAGCTCTGGCCCCTGGCTACCTGGAGTGGAGGGTCCCATGGTGGGCTGATCGATGGGAATGGCTCCTTCACTTACTTCCTCCAGAGTCGACTTCTCATCATCTTGACTGGAGGTGGAAGAGGACTGGAGGAGACAGTTAGGTGAATTGATTTCAAGCTCTTTAAGTGACAATACAAGTGGCTTAAGCAGGTTTTTAGCAGATTAGCCTATTACACAACAAAGCCTGTCATTAATAAGAGGTGTTCTGCATTTAGGAGGGTTGAAAGATATATACAACCAATAAGTATGTTTATGTAAGTATATAACCACTTAAAAATTCAAGGGCCTTGCATTACAGAGGCTGCCAATTTGCTCCATCAAGCTGATGAAGCAGGAGCCCTCCGTTTGTTATAATCTGCAGTTTCAGCATTATGTCACTAATTATTACACAATAGACCTCCTTTAAGCCTTTTAAACATTCACATAGTAGTATTTTATTATTCATTTTGCTCCTATCAATTACGCGTGGTATTCTGTTCATTTGCTCTCAGAAATTGGCCACGCCAACAACCTACCCTGCTGAGGGTCCCAGGAGGTGGAGTCTTTGTGAATTTGTCAGCAGACATGAAGATGGGATCAGAGGTCATCGGCTCAAACTCTTCGCTCTCCAGCCTGTCAGATGGTGTGTGTGCTGCGCTGACCCCTGACCCTTCCTCTAGTACCACCACAGACTCTGCAGTGGCACACAACAGCAACCATGTGGGTTATAGGTGAAAGTACACACACACACACACACACACACACACACACACACACACAGTGTGGTCCACTGTGTGTTACATAGACATAAAAACAGTCATAGGTATGCGTCTCCGCCAACAAACGTTAAAGACAAAAACTCAGGAGTGTCAGTCGAATTAATCGCGGCCATATGAAACACAGCCTGATGCATCCACGTGATTAAACAAAGTCAAACACACACAAACAGATAAAGATCACAACCTAAATTTAATCAAACCACAAACACTTAGATCAGAGACAGAGAAAAGAGCAATGCAGCAAGCAGCATCTCTCATCACTGCTTCTTCTACTTGATTTCCAACAAGGCACAAGCATGCATCGGTTTGGTTGGCGAGTTGGTTATAGACGGACAGCATTGAGATTGCAGACCAAATGAAGCTACTGCAACAGCAGCCCAGACCAGGTAATCATCAGGTCCTGTATCCCCCAACAATCCACTCAACAACAAAAAACAAAGCAGCCAATAGTGCAGCTCTAAATAAAAGTCTTCATCGTCCTACTGGGTTAACAGTACGGCAAGGAAGAGATGTGGTAAGTTGCAGGAGGTCTGAGCTTTTCTGTAGACAACATCAAAGATTAAATGGTCAACCTGGGAGTATATTTCAAAAACACAAGAGTTAGAGAAAATGATTGGGATGGAAAAATAAATCATGGAGGGAGTCAAAAAAAAAAAAAAAAGGCGTCATTGGACTGATTGATGAGTATCACTCACTCATAGAAGACGCTCCCTCCTGTGTTAATACAGAACTAATGGGCAATTTAACAAAGCGGAGTTTCTTCACTTGCACAGTTTTTGAGCATAAACAAGGTTATAAAAGAAATTCCGACATACTAGGATAACTTTTTTTCATTTTCTGTCAGAGGATGAGATCCAAAGATCAATACCACTCTCATTTCTGTCCTGTCAATATGAAGCTGGAGCCAGGAGACATGGATAAACACACAGACGCTATATTGCAGAGCTTAGCACAGCAAACCAGCCAGCCAAGAAACAGATATGATAAAAAAAAGATTATGGTCCAACACAGTTCTCATAGACAGAATGTCCAACTGTTTTAAGTGTTTATGTTAAGCCATGCGTCTCCTGGCTGATGTGAGTGGTATCAGTCTTCTAATCTTACACTCACCAGAAAGAATAAAGTTACTCATCTTATTTGGAAATCAATATTTAGTTTTTTTTTTAATCTTATGTCTAAATAATACGAATTTAATGACATTACCATTACAACTTGTGTCAGCAGTATTGTCCTGTACAAGTGAGAAGAAATACACTACACCAGGAGTTTTCTGAACGGGAGGGATGCAGGGGTCACGCATGTGGTGGACAGTACCTGCCCAGGAAATGCTCCTGTGCAACCTGCCAGGGGCTGGAGGGCCTGAGGGGGCAGAGCCCAGACCCAGAGACCAGAGAGAGCCGCAAACTGCAGGCGTGGGGTGTGCCAGTGGAGAAGATGGTGGCACATGTTGCCACATAACAGGCCGCAGCCAATCACAAACCAGTAAATTGGTGAAGAGGGAAATAAAAAATAAAAAATAAAAAAAACACATGAAAACAACAAACAAAAAATGTCAAAGGCAATGAGAAAAGAGGGGGGAAAAATGAAAGAAAGATGAGGAAGAAAAAAAGAATCGAAAATCGCAGAGCAAACGCACCAGACTGCAAAGGCTTCTGCAAAACAAGATACTTTACTGATAATAGAACGTTAACTTAAAAGAAGCAATCTTCTATGATCACAGACCCGACTAATTCATCATCTTCTGGTTCAAACAAAGTGATGAAAAACAATTTGGCACTCAGGGGAGCAGGGGGCAGCAATCAAGTGAACATATGGGACCCATTCACACACGATTTATTCATTTATTTCTGACACTGTTCTGTAAATAACTACGCTTTACTCTCTACTTGTCTTTGGCATAGTATGAACGCTGACAGCACCATGTACGGCTGTTCACACCTGGCATTAAAATGTGTACATGATGAAGCTCCTCTGACCTCATTCATTTGGCTTTCACAGCCATTCATTCATTCATTCAAATACATACTGAACTCATGTCTGTTTGAGATCAAAATTATGTTTAACTGTACATATGTGTCCGCTGTCGATGTGTTGGTGTGTGTGTGAATATCACTGCTGTGACAGGAAATAAGATTTTAACCATCGGGAACAACAACAAAAAAAAGAAATCATGTGGCGTGGAGTGGTAATGGTGTGACTGTGGTACATTCATGCATCTGAGGACACATTCAGGATAGTTTTCAGTCGTGTACACGTGATCCGATCACTCAGGACGGATTTTAATACCAGGTGTGAAGCTGGTTTTAGTTATGTGAATTTCACAGTGACAGTTTCATGATCCTACATTTCCACACGGTGCAACTCACCCAACGCCACAAAATCATGACAAGCACTAACACAATATTTCCGGCCTCGATATCAATGTCTCTCTGTCCTTAGCTGTCTCAGCTGTTACTCACCCGTGTTGGAGCGCTGGATCAGGTTTGCCTTCCCTACCACACTACTCTGGGTTTGTGTCAGGGGCTCAGAGATAGGTGCCGGTGTGGGAGCCGCAGTGCTGGCAGGAGCACTGGCTGTTTGGGTAGGGGTCTCCTTCACTCCCTCCATCGCCATCAGGACACTGGAGAGCTCCTGCAGGGGCATGTTGCCCAGCTCAGAGGAGAACGGACTGGGTGGGTTTTCCAGACACATCAGCCAGCTCGTGTTACCTGCGACGACAAATTCCCGACAGTCATTGACCGCACAGCGTGTGAATACCAAGCCTCATAGACTAGATGTGGTGCATTTCACATACCAGATGGTCTCCGGATGAAGATCTCGGCCCAGCCCTGTGTGAGTATGGGGACAAAGTCAGCCAGACTGGGGTTGTCTTTGAGGGGAGTGGGTGCAGAGGGCGTGGCAGAGGTGGCGGAGGGAGGACCTAGGGCTTCAAGGGCAGGGCCAGAGGAAGGAGAGAGAGGAGCAGCCAATTCACCCTCAGACGGGGACACGAGAGGACTAAGACTTTGAGTAGGTCCAGCACGTAAAGCATGGCCACCTGGAATATAAAAACAGACAGTCAGGGTCAAAGTGATGGAGCTTTTACCAGAAAAGCAGATAGGAGGAGGAATGTAGAGGATCCAAGTGGTCTGGAGTGAGAGTATGACTAGGGGAGCTCTGATATGTAGTTTGGGTCAAGACTATGGAGGGCTTTGTATGTTGTATACTATTTTGAAGTATATTCTGAATTTAATAGGGTGCAAGGATTAAAGGGATATGGGATGAAAGACAGCTTGAGGATGGGAGAGGCCTGCTTAGCTGATAGATGAGAAGAGAGAATTGCTATAATCCAGGAGGAAGAAGACAAAGGTGTAGATCATGGATTCCCAAAGTGTGGGCAGCACCATCCCTAGTAGGCCAGAAGAAGTCGTTAAATATAAATAAATAAATGTTTTTAATTTTCTGTAAATAGGTTTTAAATTGCTGTAAAATATGTATGGCCAATTTAAAAAAAAAAAAAAAAACTTTTAGACAAAGTTTAAATTATGTGTTATTTTTCTTTTATCTGACCTAGTATAACAACACATGTATATATACATACATACATACATACACATACATACATATATATACATATATATACATACATACATAATTATATATATACATACATATATACACATATATATATACACATACACACACACATATATATATACATATATATATATAGCAATATTGTGACATTTTATGTGTAATTATTTAGTGTCTGGCGGTCAGCATACAGGCCTAATATTTCAGTATTTGCAATCAATGTTAGTTTGTTCCTTTTAATTTTTTTAATTGTTATTTATGTCGATGGACAATTATGCACTTTGAAAGTGACCACTTTGTTAATGAAGCTTAAACCTTTCAAATATTACATGGAGCCCTGCTGTGTCAACCAATATTTGTACCCCATGTTAACATGAAAAAAACATTACTGATCCTAGTCTTCTGTGTTGATCAGAGACATGATTCAAGGTTTAAGCCTCAGAGATTTTCAAATTTCAAAGTGGGCACCGGCACTCTTAAACTTAGGAAAGGCTGGTGTAGATCAACAGATATCTGTGGGAAGGCATGGGTTTGATTTGGGCTAGTTTTCTTAGTTAAAGATACGTATGAGCACCTGAGTATTTATTACCTGACATGGAGCGGACCCGTATGCGTGAGGCTCTGTTGTGCTGCTGGCTTGACTGTGACTCCAGCTTGGCTGGAGCCTCTTTGGTTATTCGAGTGTGGAGTGATGGATCTGACCTGCAGGACCAGGAAATGATCAAAAACAATTTAGCAGGAGGAAAAAACTGAGCAAGGTCAATTGTCAGTATATGCATGTGTATATATGTGTGTATATGCGTGTATATATATATATATATATATATATATATATATATATACATATATACACACATATACATATATATGTATATATATATATATATGTATGTATATATATATATATATACATATATATATATGTATATATATATATATATATATATATATATATATATATATATATATATATATATATATATATATATATAGTGCTTTTATTTCCACCCATTCATACACATGTGGATAAAACCATGTACATGTCACTGCCAGCACAGCTGTCAGGAGCAATGTAGGGTTAAGCCAGGAATTGAACCCACAGCCGTCCAGTTGAAAGACACTACAAGCCACTGTCAGCCTACAAGGTGAACACACTTCACCTGGTCATTTCCCCTCCTCCTCCCAGTCGTTCAGCCATGTCGAGGCCAAGCAGTGCTTGAGTTCTGACGCCTCCACTGGTTGTTATGGTCACCAGCTTGTTGCCCACAAGCCAGGTCATACTACGTCCCCCCGCCAATAGGAATTCCGCAATGGGAGATCTACATGGAAAGTCAGAGGCAAAATATATCATAGTTAAAGCCTCAATTGTTTTAACGTCTTATGCCAACCACACAATAAATCACGCCAACCTCTTTGGCAGTGCAGAGAAGTTGGAAAACACATATCGTGCCATCATGTCCAGACAGGTCTCCGTGAGCTCCAGGTGTACGGTCTTCAACCCCTCGTCCGCCTGAGTCACAGCATTTTCATCAGCAGAGCCCAGGCTGCATGTTGTGGTCGATGTGTGCATCCTAGAGCAGGTAACAGAGAGAACGTTAGACAACAGCAAAGGGGAGAGGAACCACAAGGGGAGAGCACAGAGGCTCCTGGTAGTGTTTTTTGTTTTGTTTTTTTACACGTAATTAAGGCAGAACTTAACGGACATGCAAGCTCTGATATACAGGTGAAAAGTGAGAAGTAATTAACACATGAGAATTATCATTTTAAAAAAAATAAATAAATCACACTAACTCACCAAAAGTACCTCCCTGTCTGTATCTCATGCAATACATATATGATCACACATGCATCCAGATGTGTGATTAAAAGCTAATTTCCTCATGCACACAAATACAGATACACTGGGACATGGTACAAGTGGCCACATGAGCTATGACACCACACTTGTTGTCTAGTGTATTCTGTTTCTGCTCACTTAGCTGCACAAAAACCACCAGGCTGATGCTTTATTGTGTTTAATTACAAATAAACTAAAAGCCACACTAGCTGCCAGCTGAAAAGTAAACATGAAAAGTAAACACTCAACATGAGCAACTGGCAAATGTGAGGATGACTGAGCCCACTCTGTTCATCACAGTGGGGAGTATTGAATACAGGGACTGATTTTATGCCTCTTCCTGTCACAATCATACAGAAGAACAAAAAATAAGCAAATACTAAAACAAAAGGAGAAGCATTATGGGAGGAGGAGGAGGAGGAGCTTTTGTCCTTGGTGAATCGACTGAGGGAAATTATTTTGGCTTCATGCATCTCAGTCTTCTAAAACACTATAATTTTCAAGGGCAGGTTACCTTGACAGGCGTACATCACAACGTGATGACCCGTCAAAGTTGCATGCATCAACACGATTGCAATAATGTCCCCAAGATTAAGTCCAATACAAAATTTGAATACATCTCAGAGGAACAAGAAGGAATCTCTCACTCATACCAAGTCCCAGCATGTGAACAAGCAAACACACATTTTATACTCACCATTCCTGAACTGATAATAATGACATATTTACTTCTTAAATTAACAGGACAAAGACACACTCATGACAGATTTTTACATAATTTAACTTTTGCAATCCAATGCTTTGCATTTTAGTGCAGTTATCATAGTCAAAATGTTTGCATTGGCAGCACAGGCTCAACTGAACAGGAAAAATCCATTAAGGGGATAATATCACACCAATTTTTGTTCATGAAAAAATGGATGGGACTTCAATGTCTAAAGGCTTAAAACAGTCATGAGTGCGTCTGTCAAGAGAGTGGCTTAATTCCACAACTGACTTATCACTAGGGATATTTGGGGAAACAGATTTATAGCCATGTAGTGACTGAAGCAAGTTTAACAGATGCACACTGCAGATGTTAAGGTTTCATGTTTCACTCTGGAGTTAAATACATGCATAGGTTTCAAACAGTATACTGCTGGGCTTTTACTGCCATCTACTGGGAAACAGAGGCACAACAAACTGCAGGGATAATATCAAACACCTTTGAGTCACTCAAGCTGCTCAGCCAAGCAAATTGAGCAGAGAGGTAGTGAGACAAGTTTGTGTGTGTTATGGAGAATGACCGGGCTGATGTTAGTTGTGAAAACAGATTGATTCCAGACTCGGTTAACCCTCAAATCCCACAATGAGAGATTGCCATGGTCATAGCAGCAGTTTGTGAGTGGAGCAGACACATAGACAAAAATATGTCAAGCAAGCAAAGCTGTTGTGTCCTCCCATAAGTGAGAGTGAGGGAGAATTGTTGGTTGCCGTTGTTGTCAATTACTTTGTACAACTGAACTTCCTGCCATTCAGTCATTGTTAAGCCAATCAAGACAGCAAACCAAACAAAATAAACACAGGAAATCAAAGGCAAACCAAAAAAAAAAAAAAAAAAAAAGTTAATTGATTAAAAAGAAAAAGTTAAATCTGTGTTGGAGCAAAATCAAACAGCTAAGCAAACATGGACCGAGATGTTTTCTGTTGTCTTCTGCGAACACTGCATGCAAAAGCCAATTATAAAATGAAATCTGAAAACGGTGTGTGTGTGTGTGTGTGTGTGTGTGTATGATTGCAGCCCAAAACAAACCTAAAAAGGTTCAAGACGCAAACCTTCCTCCAACATGCACCAGCCCCTCCAGGTGTCCCTGGCAAAGAAAACCACCCAATGCTCGCCCCAACGGACCCACATGGCAATGAACCCCATCAACCATCCCATGAAGGAAGCAACAACCATAAGGCTCTTCTCTAACCTGCGGACCGCATGTTCGGAGACACTGATGCTGCGGGATCGGAAAGCGTCCATGGCTGACAGGTCCCTCAGCTCTTTAACAGGAGAGCTGCTGTTATTGGCTACCGCCGCTGCTGCCTTCGCCATTTTTGCCGCCCGCAGACTGGGCGGTGATGAGCACCCATGGTCAATGGTGAGGGGAAACGGACCCGGTTGGCAAAACATTGGCAAAGGGAGGGGGTGGGTCATCGTGAGGGTGGAAGTGGTTTGGGGAGTGTGTAGTGTGAGGATGTACCAGGATACAGCAGGAATGGTCACCAGCGATCGAGCACCAGAGCAACATGAGAAGGTCACAAAACACCACGCAGGGGGGAGGGAGTGGGTGACAGGACCACAAAGGTCAGAGGACACAGGAGAGGGGAGGAAGCAGGAGCAACATAGGAAGGATCCAGGATGACATGACCACACCCCAAAACCATCGCAGGAGGGGGTCAAATGAAGAAAGAAAAACAAAACAAGGTGAAAATTAACAGCAGTGAACACTATGAATCAGGTTACAGGAGAGCGGAATAAGATTTAAAAAAAAAAAAAACTACACATAAAACAAAAGGCAAACAGACAAGCTACAGCAGAAGGAAAAAACGGCTTCTGCTACTCAGAAATGAAAATACACACAGAGGAAATTTGGGAGAGCAACAAAATAAACATTATTTCACACAGCTGGTACATAGTGAAGCCAAGGACTTGTACAGGAAAAATAGTAAAAATGGACTCAGCACAGGCCTGACATAATGAAAGCAAAAAACACAAAATAAACAAATCCAACTGAACATGAAATGCTGGGTTAAACCTGTGGGTTGGAGCACAGCAAGTGTGGACTAAACACTACGCTAGACAGGATCATCGTTTTAGTGACTTTGGAAAACACCATAACCAGATTGTTCTATTACACGGGTCATTACAGTCCAATTACAAGACATTTGACCAATGTGAAATGTAGAAGCTGAGGACTGACATGCTGAGCTCCAACCCAAAAGTAGCCAATGAGTAGCACATGGCGAGATCACTGGGTGACTGGACATAATATGACACACTGTAAGTGGGTTGATGCAGAGGATCAGTAGAAACTGATGTTAGTAGATATTCTGCTGTAACAGGGAGTGTGCTCGATTGAAACAGCAGAAAGGGTTGGATAAGTTTATGTTTTGGGTTGTTTATTTGTTTGTTTGTTTTTTAAATAAACCAAGAATTTTTGGGACCCAAACAATTATGAGACTTGAGAAAGAAAATGTTAAGGCTGTGCTAATATTTCCAAAACATAACAATGGAAGGGGGGGGGAGAAGCAGATTTAATAAAAAGCTTTGTTAAAACCTCAAAAATGAGAGAGAGAAAATAAGAGGCCGTATGGGAAAGCAGTGTCATATAGTTTTTAGGAAGGAGCCCAACCACACAGTGCATTGTGGTCTCAAACAAGCTTAGCTTAGCAGTCTTCTAAGAAGTCTTCTAAGAACCCTTTGTGGTGACCCATCCTCATCCTTACTGTTTCCAGGTCATTGTTGATAAAGCTCATCATGTTTTCAGTTAACAACATAACTGCATATCATAGCCATCGCTTGTGATGGCTGTGATTAATGTGTTAAAAAACACAATCTGTCACACAACAGCTACCGCCCACCCCCCCGACATCTCCCTGTGATCACCTGCACCGATCAAATTTGCTGCAAAGATGCTTTTACTAAACCGCATGAACGCGATAGAGACGATAAAGAGCCGACTGACATTCACAGCATGTACAGATGAGATTTACACTTTGCTGAGAAGAGTTTCCTTCCACATCTGAGTAAGAGGAAAAGTGTGTTTCTCATTGTGTAAGTGCACAAACGTGTGTTTACTGTGCTCTTAAAATAAATACATGGCGAGATGTGGCAGGGGGAGAAAGAGCAGCTGATAGTTTTTTTTACCCATGCTCACCATCTACATGTACTTTAATAGGCTATCAATGGTGGTCACAGTAACACAAACACCTGGAAAATATAATACAATAAATAAATAATTAAGAATTAACAGAAAAATAGAGTTATTACCTCGTTAAAATTGTATTTTACAGGTGTTTGTGTTATTTTGTCATCCCCCATAGGTCAAAAATATGAGAATAAACATTCAAATAAAGACAAATCGTGGCAGAATGAGAATACGTTTGAAAATATGGGAAAGCATACACAATAAATAAATAAATGAATAAATAAATAAAATAATGATCACCATGGCAACCAAGGTGGAGTCACTGCAACCATTACACCACAGTACCAGTCATGCTGAGTCCCTTGTTACCTTGGCAACCCCAACCCTCAAACACAATAAGGGCCACACAGTCCATTTCGTGGCTCTTCCGCAGCAGCGTACGTGTTTGTGAATGTGTGCACTTATGCTTTACCTCTTGGGTCTTTCATTAAGGCTGGTGCTTCGAGCGCGAAATGGACTCTGCTCATGACCGTCATCGAACGGCAACAGGGCATTGGAACGCAAGCCCTGCAGAAAGACACAAATGATTGGGGCTGCATTAAAAAGAATGTCAAAAGACTTCAGTGTGAGGCTCAGCACTTTTAAAATGTTACATCACACAGATTAGGTTATGGAGGCTTCATAAGATTCTTGCAAAAAAATCAGACAAGAAGCTCTATATACCACTCTAACGTGTCCTTTAAATATGAAACAAAGCTGGGCGACATCGGCATAGCCTGGCTCTGCCCAAAGGCAACTTGTATGAAACAGTTTTCAATGTACTGGGGCTTTTTCCTTGAGTGTGATCTTCTGATTAATGTTTCTCTTCTGTTCTTCTCAGCGTGTAAACACTATCAGGCTCCAGTTTTCTTAATGCTAAGCTTAATGCCCCTTTAGATTCTGCACAGAAGAAACCGAGTAGTACAGATCTAAAAGGTATCAGACAAATGATGCCCCGAGTCCCTTCTTTACAAGATTGAATAATAAAGAGTTATGAAAGGTTGCTTTATATAAACCAAAAAGCTCCACAAGTGTGAAATGTTCTGTTGGACGAGGTGAAACGTACATTAATGACATTGATTAGCAGTTGCATGTTATGCTTTTTCTTTCAAACCAAATTGTGTTGTGTTGTGTTGTATTCGTCATCTTCTCTTTCACTTCTGCATGCTGTGTTTCAGTGGTTGACAATGAGGAATTGTGGAAGCTGTGAGACTGAAAGATTTGTCTCACGAGTTACAGGAAGAAAAAAAAGGTCCATAAAAGTACAAAACAGGACACACCTTTGTGATGTACTGAACAAAGTCTTTGCGAAAGGGAAGTCTGCAGCGTATAAACCACATGGCGATCACATGATGGGCCAGAGACACGATGTACTGATTGAACCTGATGGAAAGAAACAAAATGGTCAGAGAACATCTGTGTGAAAATAAAACTGCATTAGTGTGCATTATGTACGGGAACTTACTTGGAGGGATTAGTGTAGGGTAGGGAGATGGCAAACACACTGACATACTGCTCAGCTACAAAGTTGGCATAGAGATGGGGCAGACGCACCAGCGCTATGAGACAGAATGGAAGAACGATAAGTTAATCCAGACATTTTGTTTTCTATCTGTGAGAGAAAACCTGACGTGAGATTGAACATTCACCGAACAACAACTGAATATGTTTTGAGAAAAGCTTTTTAGTACTCACTGGAGAGGAACTCAAGCATAGGAGATGCCATGGCAACAGTGGCAGAGATGTGGGTGAGCTTGACAATAAGAGCGGGCAGAAGCTTGATCATGATGTCAGGCATCTCCACAGTGCACATTGTCAGAGCCACTACACACTGCTTGGCACAGCGGTAAATGAGGCCAGTCTCAAGGCATTGAACCAGCTCTCTCTTCAAAAGAGAAAGGTAATTAACCTCACATAATTCAGTTGTATGAGCTGATTCTCTGCTACTCCATGCGTGTGCGTAGAACTGCTACTTAATCTGAAAAATTAGGTTATGTGTGACACAAAGAAACCACCCATGAAGGTGTTCTTGATCCAAACCTTACCACATCTTATTTTATTCACCTGTCGAGACTGCTCCAGATAGTTGTGGTAAGAGGTGATCGCCGTGAGGACAGGAACCACCGCCAGCTGAACGTCAGTGCGGGAAAACCCTTCCGGAGTTTTCCTCAAGCGCTCCGAGATCAGACGGTCTGTCACCTACACGCGCAGAGAAAGGGAAGAACAGTGCGTCACATCCATGCACACTTGTGAATGTAAGTGTGCATGGATGTGTTCCGATTTTCAAATACCATGCAGCAGAGTGTAGAGCAGAGTTGGTCCAAGTTGCATGGCGATGTGAGCAGCAGCACTTTGTACTGCAGCATCCATGGCAGCTTGTCAAGAACAAGCTTTAACACCTTCCAATCTGTCTCCTGCAAGAAAAAAATCAAAGTTGAATTACTTTAAGAAAGCAGGGGAATCAGAGTGTGTGTGTGTGTGTGTGTACCATCTTAAGGGACTGCAGGAGGACACTGAAAGCAGGTGCGTAGGGCAGGTACGCTGAGCGAATAGAGGTTGTTGAAGGGGGAGGAGCAGCAGGGGGAGCTGGGCTCCCAGCAGGAGGAGATATTGAGCCTGTTGGCTTCTTTTCACTGACTCGCTTTTCTGGCTCCCTAAAACACAACAACACACAGAAATGGGATTTTATATCAGATACCTGCAGATAAGAGCTGTGGTTCCAGTACATTTATGCACGTCCTTACCCTGTGTCACAGTGGCAGTAAGGGCTGAACCTTATGACTCCATCTTTGTTGGGGACTCCGAGACGGTGAAGAGAGTCTGCACGCATCATCAAGAAGAAGTCAAACACCTGAGGGAGGAGAGCAAGTGAAAAGGGAAATAAGGTACATGCATCCCCATTTGTAGTAAGAGATCAACAAACGTGTACAGAATAAATTGCTCCTACCTGTAGTCTAATACTGGATGCAATAACTGATAAATACTTGTTCTTGTAGTGAAGCTGCAGGTGGCTGATAAGCAACTCATAAACACGACCAGCATGACTGGCTGGTAGGCTGTAAAGTTTGCTCTGCCAGAAGAGAAAAAGAAGGTTCATACCACACACTCATGTTTCCGACAAATTTGCCGTTTCTCCATGAGATAACTTCAAGTTTACTGATATATATATATATATATATATATATATATATATATATATATATATATATATATATATACACATACACACACATACACACACACACATATGACATATGACACGTTTATTAATTCTACCTGCCAGCTCTTGTATCACTCTGATCAGTATCGGTCCATTTTTTTTTTTTTTTGAATGTATATCTGTGCTGCTTTTTTATGAAGGTGTGGCTTTAATTGTAGAGGAAGACATTTTTAATTTCCTTTTACAGAGGACACGCACAACCTGGGGTGTTTGAATGCGAATCCTACAAGTGGTTCAGGTTTGGTGTAAAAGCAGCCTGTAGCACTGCAACCATGAAGACCAAAGCTATATCATGTGACCATGTTTTTATTATCATAGTAATATCATATCATGGCATAAGTATCGTTTTAGCCACTAGCGATTCCCACTCCTATTTTCCTATTTCCACTTCTGTCACTAAGTGTCCAGTAATGGATTATAAATAAAATCTTGTCACTTTGATAGAGCTAGCCCTTAAGTACTTCAAGTGTGGTGTCTACCTGAAGGATTTCCAGCAAGCCCAGTATAGCAGTCCTAACATCCTCCATAGGAGACTCTGCTGTGGGGTCTCTTTCGGTAACCTCCAGGGGCCCTGAACACACCAAAGAGCGACTGGCCACCTGGAAAGAAAGTAACAAACACTGGGATGTTGCGTCTCGTCTCTGCTAAAATGTGGAAAACTGGCAGGTAAAAGTCAGACTGTGCACCCGCTCTATAATGTCCAGTAGACTGGTGAAGTGGTGTGTGTTGCAGCCCTCAGCGAGGTCCACCAGCAGCTGGGTGGCCTGTTTTCTAACAGCCAGGTCACGGTCTTCAGCTATCCCACTTAGCTGTGGGATCACCACCATTTCAATCAACTCATCCTGGAAAGCGTTAATAAAATCAACAACAAAAGTGATGTTTACGTAGATCCAGTCATCTGAGGAAAGAGTCATAAACCACACAACAGCAAAAGAGTAACACAGGGCATACAATAACAATAAACCTGCATCTCCACAATATGAATACATATGACACAGGGCAAAAATATACAGTATGTGAACAACTGTGTGTAGGTGTACAGACCTCGTATAGCTGCCGGTTGGTGCTGAGAACAAAGGACAGGATGTGAAGCACCTTGATTCTTATCACACTACGAATCTCGTTCCTTTCAGAGAGACAGCGGGATAAAAGAAACAGATGAATAGACAGCAGGGATGTGACAAGACAGTGATCAGATCAGATCATAAAAAAAATCATCAGTCAGTCAGCCCTTCTGTCTGTCTGACCTGAAAAACTTTTCCATGAGACGGTGAAGGCTCTGAATCCAGCCATCCTTGGCTGGCTGGATGGACTGGGCCCTGTAGGAGATGAGGGTCAGCACTGATGCATCCTATCAAATGAAGAATACCATGATTACAAAAGGATGCCACAGTAGGTAAGAGGATTAAACAAGACAAGACAGGATGGTACAGAGAGAGAGACTAACGGGTCTTTTGTCAGCACATTTCTCCACCAGACTGAAGAACTTCTCTGTGGAGCCGTGGTAACCATTCTGCTCGTATAGCTCCTCCACTGTGGTCAGCAGCTCGTAGACGATGGCCTTTAACTCTGCACTGCCTATTGTCTGACAAAATAGATGAGAAAGGCCACTTGAGCATGTTAGAACTGTAATTGTACCGTGTGATTGTGTGTTTATGTGACCAGTAGTGTGCAAAACTCTTAGGCCACCATTAGATTTGAAAATAAAAACAGCTTCCTACAGGTTAAATCTGCATGTATTTAGTTTGACCTACCCTTAGATTCAAACAACACCACAACCCTAGCACTCTTAAAACTGGAGTGCAAATGTTATTGGTGAAAAACCTGTGTTTGTCCAACTATTTCATGTAGAAAACTATCTGCTGTGAAAGAGGTCTACTGTGCCAGGTTTTTTCAAGAAAGCTTGAGCATTACTTTACTCCAAATGCCAACAATTATCACAGAATCTGACAGACATAAAAACAGCAAAGCTGGTGGCGCCTTGATACTTTTGCACAGGACTGTCTGTGTGTGAACCTGGATCTGCTGCAGCAGTCGCTCTATGATGCCCAGCAGGATGTCCCAGGTGACCACCTGCAGCTCCTTCCCATACTTCTTGATCAGCCTGGTGATGGAGAGGACGATTTCATAGGACACCACCTCATTGGCACATGACATGGCCTGTGTCAGATGTCAGACACAAACAGTCACCACAACAGATTTTTAGCTTCATGATATCACACAAAATTTACAATTTCACACTGTCCTCTATATAGTCAAGTGTCATCAACTAGGATGACAAATGTTCCCACTGTCCCACTGAATACTGTTGACAGAAAACATAGATTACATTTTTGTACTTTTCTATTTCCATATTTATGTTTGGTAACACTTTATATCAGGGATCACATATATAGCATTAACTAGGTTCTTACTAACAAGCGTAGCATACTAGCCCTTTATTAGTAAATATTAAGCACGTATTAACACCTTATTTAGAAAAAATCTTAATTCATGTCGTAATAGAGGTAGAATAAGGTGTTAATAATAACTAATAAAGGGCTAGTATGCTACATATATACGTTAGTAAGCACGTAGTTCATGGTGAATATGTGTTCCCAATATAAAGTGTTACCTTATGTTTTTACTGACATTATGAGAGTTAAAATGGTTACGTTTTCTCAAGACAAAATGATTATTCAAATGACAGTAAACGGACTATATTTAGATTTGGACTAAACAAAAAGGTTTTCTGTGACTTCCTACCAACTACGCATTAAGTAGTTAGGCAACGTAATTTGCCATTTTTGTGCATGTGTGTTTGTAGAAGGCGTGTTTCTACCTTGTAGAAAGATGGCAGGACCAATGTGGGTGTGTTTTTGAGGGCTGGAAGTCTGTGTGCGCCCCACAGTGCCATTCCAACAAAAAATACTGCTCCTCTTAACAATGGTGCATCCTCCATGTACACCCTGGTGAAAATTGCAGGTAGTTAATGAGGACCAGGAGAACCACATGCACTCCCCACAGCAATGTAATAAATGTTCATATATGCTTAATGTGCACAGATACATGACATGAGCCAAAGCGATACCTTTCCTCCATAATGCGGCACATGGTGTAAATAGCACTGTGGCCAAGGTGAGTCCCCAACACCTTCCTCATCAGCTGGAGAGGCAGAAAGAACAGAGGGGAGGAAGATCAGGATTGTGAATGATGTTCCATTAAACTAGAGTCTTATAGTGTGTTTGCAAAAATAATTTAAAGTGCATAAAAATGAACAAATACAAATAAAAACGATGAATGAATAATTTTCAATAACTCAAATAATAAAATACAGAAATGAATGAATTAATTAATTAATAAATACAATAATTGTACTGATATTATTCATTCATTGTTTTATTTATTCATTTATCTCTGTATTTATTAAGAATTGTTTTAGTTATTTATCTATCTATACATTTGTCATTGTTTGCATGCCTGTGTAAGTATGTGTTCTCCGCTCACCTTCCAGCAAGATTCACAAAACTCCTTGACATTGACAGTACGACACAGTGTGATTATGAAGACGGTGAGAGAGTCTGAGGGCAGGCAGTTGTAGCACACCACTGCATCCAGGACTTGTAGTGCAACCTGGTTAAATATAAAGGCATAGAAGTGGATATGTTTAACGGTATTTGTGGTGTTTCAAAACCTGGAGACGACAGGAAATATAAGCATGTTGATAATAAAGCCTCACAGTTTAACACTCTACTGGAAAGTCAGAAAAACACAGGTTTCTTAAAGGACAGTCTGCTGTGGCGACATTTATCCTGAGTATGAAAAGGTCCTTTTTCACATTTACCTGATGATTTAGGTTTGCTTTATTTATGATGGCTCTGGATCAGTGATTAGCACACTTGGCTAAATCTGCAGAGTTCTAACAGGGCAGAGTGTAGTCTTAAAGGCAAACGAAAAGCCAAGTAAAAACAAATACTTACCTCAATATCTGTTGAAGATGTTGTTCTATTGCACAGAAGACAAATTTTCCTAAAAAGGCAACAGAACAGGAAAGACAAAAAAACTGTTACAACAGTTCAATAAGAAAAGGAAACAAAATTGGATATCACTCAGTCATACTTACTGGACCATGATCGAGACATTTTGGTCCAGGTAGCAGCTGTTGAACTTCACCAGATTTACAAGAACATGGAGAAAGTCAGACGTGAGGCCTATGTCCATCCACAGGAGGACAAAGCGTGCTGGGAATGCAAAGAACAACAGCATACCAGTAAATCAGGTGTTTAAAAAGACCATTGACACCTTCACAAGTTACAACTATAATTGCAAAAAAAATATTAAAAGGTAGCCTTTTAAATTTTTAATCCTCTTAGTCCACCATGTTGTGCTGCCCAATTTTACACATGTTTTTATTACCTACAGGCCACCGTAGGTTCTCCAACACACACAGAAGTTAAGGGTGAGGTGCATTAATTTGATGCAACTTCATAACAAGATGCAATTAAATCCTACACACTGGATCTTCAGAAAACAAGCTTAAAAAGTTATAGATCATCTATAAACAACATAACAGTTATTCATCACAACAGTATGAAAACATCAGTTTGAACATCAGATTAAAGTCTGTTTGCATGCTTGTTCTGCATTTGACAGTGAAATATAACTTTGCACTGCTGATTATATGCTGTTATAACATTGTAAAACGATAAGGTTGGTGAACCAGGTGACAAATGTGTGTGGTTCACTTAGTTTTACCTATGTCTTCCTCCAGATAGGTGATGTCTTTTCCATTTTCTGTTAAAGCTTTAAAAACCTCCAGTCTATCAGATAGGTCTTCATTGCTGGGTTGGTAGTCTCTGATCACCTTGAAAAAGTAGGCTCTCAGTGGGCCGAGGCGCTCACCCTATACATAAACAGTTAATATGTTGTTCAGAAATAACAAGACCATTGTTTGCATCTTGGACTTGAGTTTATGTCAATATAGTATACCTGTCCCTGTATAATGGCCCTCAGTAGCTGCAGGACAGCATGTCTGGCCTCAAGTGGCTGCTCTGGAGTCAGCATGTCCACCACAGATTTCCATACCGCCTCCACTGCATTCTGAAAACACACACACACACACACACACACACACACATATTACCTATATGTGTATATATTTGCACAGTTAAACAAACTCAGATGACTGCACATTCTCCTGCATCACAATATGAAGCCCCAGGGCAGACTCACCTCCTCAAATTTTTTTGTTTTGGCAAGGTCGCAGACATGATTCATCATACGAACTCTGTTACTAAGACCACAGTCTGGCTGTAGTTCCTGAAAGTCACAGAGGAGCAGAGTAAGGTCACGCAAAACCTGACAGATTCAACACCATGTTGAGTGAGAGTGCGTGTGAATGAGCAGACCTTTATGATTTCAATTGTGATTATGAATTCTGATGATTTTGCATCTGATTGTTTGCTGGGGGGGCGAGTTGTTCCTAGCCCAAAAATCCCCTTGACCTTATCCTTAAGGCTCTCCTTACTCGGCTGCTTATTCATGTCCTGGGCTGGATCGCTGATGAGTGTGGGACTGACAGCTGCCAAAGGAAACAATAACATGTTTAAAAACGTATTATTTAATTCACAATAAAGCCTCAGGGCAAGGTGGTAAATCAACATTTTTCTAAAACAGATCTTCAAGTAGCCTGACAGCCAGAAACGGGATGGGAAGCATGTCATTTTACATGACAGTACTACATTTAGAAATTTTAGCATCACCATTACAAATCAGTTTTGAAAGTATTCTGCATATTGGGTTGTATGAAATATGGCCAAAATAGTTATCACAATAAAAGTGACAAATCGGGCAATACCAATAAGTATCTACTAAAGTTTAGCTCCTGAATGAAACTTGAAAAAACTTCAATGGAGAAGAAAAAAACATTTCACACATCGGAGGCAAAACGTAATGGCAGTTATGTGTTGTGTCCTAAAGTGTGTTTGCACAGTGCATAAACTTTGCATTGGTATATACTGAATCTTTGTTAATTGAAAAAATACTGAAAGATACATATAATTATTGCCTAGCCCGAGTTGTATGTCACTGAACTCAAATGCATAAAACAGCTGAGTGCATTCTGAGTCATATCAGTGCTTACAAAATGAAGAAATGCTGCATCAAAATGCAACTACAGTTTCATGACAATGTGCTGAATGGGACACATCATCAGCGATGGAGGTTATTGGGTGTTTATGGTCGCAACATTACACACCAACACCCAGGCGACCCAGTCGGGGTTGATCAAGCCCCTACTTGCATCCCAGGCTGCAGCAACAGCAGATCAGCGCTAGTCCAAAGCCATCTGGTAGCTTTCTCTGTGGCTTCACTTGTGGATCCCATTGCCCCCTTTTTGGCAGCTCCCTCACAATGCCACGAAGAATGACTTTCTACAACGCCTCTACAGCCAACCATTTTGGTTCACATTGGGTCTTCCACTGTCCTCTGCACTAACACATCTGCACCAGCACCTGGTACTTTGCACGTTCACTCTTCCTCAACACACTCTTCCCAGGGCACAGTGAGTTATAGAATGACCAGTGTTGTTTTCTTGACTAAGATATGATGATCATGTCTGGCCAGAGCCAGAAACTTAGGCTACTTGCTGAAATCCATCAGCAGCTGCAAGTCAGGGGCTGTGTGCAATGGGCCAAATTTTGTTATGGGCTGTGGATGTGCTTCCTCACCTGCCCTCAAAAAAGGTGATGTACTTCTTTGTAGCACTTGCTGGATTTGATGGCTAAAACTATGCTCTCAGCAAATGCTTTGATCACTTGGTCATGCAAATCATAAGAAAACTGTAGATGCAGCAATTTTGAACTGCTCCCCTCAAGAGGGCATTTAGGTCTCCCACAATCCACAATAATCTCTACAATTGTTATACGGTCTTCCTCTCTACATTGTCTTTGTTTAGATTTTAAATTAAAGTCTTGGTTCTATGTGGAGGCAAAGACAGTTTTCAAGACTGCGGACTCTAAAGTAGAAAAGGTTATAACTTCCCCTCAACATATGTAGTGGATTCCCTAAATTACAATGCAAGAGTGTAGTTTGGAGTCTCAGTCTGACTGTGTAAACACGGAGTGGGGTGAGGAGGAAGAAGAGGAAGATGAGGTAGTAGAAGAGGGAGGGGGCAGGTTTGAAGAATCTGCTGTCATGTGGACTTGACAGAGACAGAGAGGAGGGAGATGAGCAGGCAGACAACGGCTGTTCTGTTTAAGTTCAACAACAACAACCACAGCAGTTCAAGGTAGCCTCCTACAGCCAATCATAACCGTGAACGCACCACGACAACAAAATGACATATTCTATAACCAGTATAAATACACAATGGCGTTACTGAAACGCTAACGACGCTTTTTTTTACATTGACTGTCACAGACTAGCTTTCTTTGATATTCAATATCTGTTAGTCTATAAATCAACAACGCCGCCGCCGCCGTCTCAACCTACCCTCCCACCTCATACCCTCTCACCTCACCTCGCTAAAGTTGAGCCGCTCTTGCTTTCATTGAGTCAGCGCTTCGTCCACTCGCACCAAACTGAGCAGATCTATGACTGTCTGCAGCTGGAGGCTCGTTCTGGTCCAAGCTCAGTCCTCCACTCCTCAACCGGATGTTACAGAAATGACGTAACAGGAGCACTTCCGACAAAAACACGTTTGTCGCGGTCGCTCATGGGTAATGTAGTTGTAAGCGAGCTGGTTCGTGAACTATGCTAAACTTCTTTGGTCGCGCTTTCATGTGCTGTAACAATTTTATAAACGTAATGCCTATACGATAGCATGATCCTGTTGGCTTCTCCCACATTCCAGTTAGACTATGTCAGAGTCAAATAAAACGTATGCATTAGTAAATTCCCTGAAACGCTACTCAACTGTAAAGTTAGCCAGCAGCTAACTAAACGAGCTAACGATGGTGAAGCTGGTTTCTTATTAATGAGAAGCTGCACCTTGACCATGCTGCCTGTGAGTGGGGCTAGTGGACCACAACTGTGTGACTGACTGGGTCACACTTCATAAAACAAATCACACCATTCATTAAATGATGTTCAATCTTTTACGTAACAAGCGAAATGTTTTGAAATGCAAAACACACTCTGGCTAGTTTGTCCATGTTTGTTTAAATATTAAAAGAAGTTGCAAGTATTTGTTGTCTTTTCCCACCCTGCTACTTACTGTTTGCTTATCTTAATATAGTATTCGCTTACACCATTATTACATACCTTATTCTTGGCAACTCAGAAATCTTGGCAACTCAGAAATATTAAATTACATATTATTAGTTAATATTAACTTATTTCAACTCCTCTGCTTCCTTCTTGACCAGGGACGACGAACGAGAAGCCAACTTCAGTTTCACGTGAATGCCTCAGGTCTACAGCAGCAGCACGAGTGTCTGTTATGCAGTGTGTCGTCTCATAATGACGTCTCCTTACTTTTCACGGAGCAGCTCCGTTGTTACTCGGAGTGGAAATCGAACCGCCGGCCGTACAGCGAGAGACGCGGCCTCTCTGGGCTTCAAACTCGCCAGCAGTCTGAGGACCGTGGACCCAAACTCCACCGTGGCAGTGAAGGTGGAGGTGGAGGAGGCGAAGATCTCCGAGCAAGGACCCTCCTCGGCCCCCTTATCAGCGGGTAATGTTGCGTACAGCAGCACACACACACACACATAGACACTGAACACATAAAGCATATTACTATCACACCACTATATTACTAGGACACCACTACCACCAGATGTCGGATTAGATAACAGGACGCTACAGACTTGTACAGAATGCAAGCATTAATTCATTTATCTTCTACATTTTATCCTCCATATGAGGGTTTATCCCCTTAGGGCAATTCAGCTTCCACAATTTTCTTAATATCATCACCTTTCCCTGGACAGGTGCATTCACTGAGCACATGGTGCACACTGTTTGGTGTGTCTGACAAATGGTCATTTGATTTATTAAAACTGTGGAGTTGCAAAATCATTTCCAGCTGAGTTGTGCTTACACGGTCCCTTACTTGTCCATATCCTGCTCAGTTTGGGGCTGCGCTTCATGGTTTTAGATTATAGATTATTTCAAATTAAATTGTAAATCCTTATTTTGAAAAGAGAGGAGGAAGGAGGGAGGGAGGGAGGGGAGTGCAGAGCAGTGTGATGGGGCGTGGTCCTCTAGTGAAATCTGACACTGAGTGTGTTTACATGTATGTTAAAAGTGTATGTATGTTTCGTCGGACTAAGGCAGTAATTCTGTTGTTTTGTAATGTCACGTAAATCCAATCCAATCCAACTTTATTTATAAAGCACTTTATAAAAAACAACAACAGCTGAAACAAAGTGCTAACAGACCTGGATAATGCAATTCATAGTTTGGTTACTCCTGCATGTCCTGAGGACGAAATTATTAGCCCCCATATGAAAATGTCATTGTTTTAAAAGTATTTCCCAAGTGCTCTTAAATGGTGAATTTTACACACTTTCACTTATTTTTCCTTAAAAAGTTTATTTTTTAATAACCTTTCTCATGTATTTATCAATATTTAGTTTCTACCTTTTCGCTTATATTAAGCTCAGTGTAGCCTGGGTTTCAGGTTGAGTTTTCATGGTGACTGAGGTACATGAAAAAACAACTTTCCCAGTTTTTTGATAGCCGACTGGCCTGTGCTGAATCCTGCACCTGAGCTCCATCTGCGCCCTTGGAATGACCAAGAACTGCAGCTGTGATCCAGATCATGTGTTACAACAGCAGTGGTATTGAAGCCGTTGTTGTACGGAGCATTTCTAGACAATTGTAGGCTGCTATAGCAGAATAGGAATGTACAAAATGTTGGGCGAAGTGTGCACAAGTTGTTTTTGTCATCTTTATGCTTAGTTTTTAAACCAGATAATAATGTTTACTCACTTAAGATCATGTACATCTCACCGTCTCTTCTCTGTACTGATTCAGACGGGAGCCAAGAACTCCTCCATCAGGCCAGAGTGCAGCCCAAAACAGAAACAGACGCTCTACCGCTGTCTTCACACAGTCGTAGGAGGAGACAGCTGAAGGTGGAATATGACAAGGCTGATGGCGTTACACCGGTGAAAACAGAACAATGGGAACCTCACGACTGGAAAAAACAATTAGGGTTCATCCGTGAGATGAGGAGCGGGCGCAATGCACCCGTAGATAACATGGGAGCAGAGAAATGCTACGACGCTGAAGCCCCCGCACATGTAGGTGATGTTTAGATCTCAACATATCAACATATCAACATAAGTCAAACTGATATCTCTGTCATTGGTTTTGTCTGCACAGGTGAGACGGTTTCAGGTGTTGGTGTCTCTCATGCTGTCCAGTCAGACCAAGGACCAGGTGACAGCATCAGCTATGCAGAGGCTGCGAGCACACGGCTGCACTGTGGAAAATATACTCCACACCGATGATGACACTCTGGGAAAACTTATCTACCCCGTCGGCTTCTGGAGGGTAACACAAAATACTGTAACTCTGCATACTTGTATCACTTCACATGAAAACTCCAGTGTGTAACTTCTGTCGTTAGTTTCTCAAGACTTACCTCAGGTGAGCCTGCAGATGACTCTAGGTCCATATTCCAACAGTTCTCTTTAAACGTGTGTTTTGGTATCTCACTACCACACTTATATTTAGTTATGCAGAGTACCAGGGTTAATTCCTTTTTTTCCCCAACCGAATCTTCTTCAGAGTAAAGTCAAGTATATGAAGCTGACGTCAGCAATGCTGCAGAAGGATTTTGGAGGAGACATCCCAAACAGCGTGGAGGGGCTGGTGCGTCTGCCGGGAATTGGACCAAAGATGGCTCACCTGGCCATGGACATCGCCTGGGACCAGGTGTCTGGAATAGGTAAGGACTCACTGTTGAAACCACTTCCCAATACAAACACAGCCACCTGTGATTCAAATAGAATAAAATACATATATAATGTAGCTGATGACTGAACTTCTTCAGTCAATAATCATCACTTTGTGCTAAAGTAGTGCTATATTCATGTCTATGTAGCAGTGTTTCATTAATCGTATATTTTTATAAATGCTCTATTTGTATAGGTGTGGACACACATGTGCACCGAATCTCCAATAGGCTGGGCTGGCTCAGGAAGACGACCAAGAACCCGGAGGAAACACGCAAGGCCCTGGAGGAGTGGTTGCCCCGGTAACAGCATGACTAGTTACTAGAGCTGCAACTAACAATTATTTTCCTGATTAATCATTTGGTCCTTAAAATGTCAGAAAACCTTTAAAAATGTTGATTGGTGTTTGTCAAACCTGGAAATGATGATGTTCCCAAATGTCTTGTTTTGTCCACAAACCAAAATTATTGACTTTTAATGATTTCTTTGTTATCCAGAGCAAAGAAATTAAGAAAATATTCAAATTTAAGAAGCTTAAACTATCGGAAATCTTGTTTTAATCATGAAAACATCTTCAAACCAATTAATCGATTATTAAATTGGTGTTGATTAATTTAGTAATCCATTAATAATTGATTAATTGTGTCAGCTGTACGAGTTATTAATGGCCAACACATTTTTAAAGATCAAAATCTTAGAAACACACACCAAATTAGTGGCTTTGGCAGGGGTTGGTTGCCCTTCAACTGAATGGTTAAAACAAATCAGTGATTAAAAGTGTCCTTGAGCTGACCCTCACACACTCTGTTTTGTTTAGGGAGCTGTGGAGTGAGATTAACTGGCTGCTGGTGGGTTTTGGACAGCAGGTTTGTCTACCAGTCAACCCTCTCTGCTCAGTGTGTCTGAACCAGCACAGCTGTCCTTCTGCATTCAAGAACTCTCCTACCAAGAGGCCTAAAGCCAGAACCCCACGCTCTCCACGCACAATATCTCCCTTTAAAGCAAAAACTGAACCTGAGCAGGAAAATGCAGTCAAAGGTGAGAGGACAATAAAGGAGCCCACACCTGTTTCCCCCGCTGCACAAAGAAGGAGGAGTAAAAACAAGTGAACATTGATTCAAGTTTTTGTCCGAGTTGTGACCAGATGTTGGACACAAATGAACATATCCATATAAGCTAAACACTGTGCGTATAATTCATTTACAGTCCACATTAGATTCACTATTTTTGTATACCTCTTAGGGTTTTTTTACCAAATAAAAATTGTGCAAAAAATGGATGTAAAGCTCATTTATTTCAGATTTGTCAATGATTGCAGCTGTGATTTTTCTTGCATATTGAGAAAAAAAAACAAAGTTAAAGATTTTAACACCTTTGACTCATGATTATATGATATTATAGCCATGTCGTTTCATAACCTCAACATACCTGATACATTTACAAGTAGTAACATGATAATGTATCTTTGGTGACCCCATCTTTGGTTTACTGACCCATTCTCTGGGAATGACTGCCTTCACAGAATACATTCACAGTCACACTTTTGAATTTGTTCTGTAGACAATTCAAGGGCTCGTATTAATAACAGGTTGGTCTGCTGTAATTATGGCAGTTGTTGAACTGAAAAACATGCTCATGGAAGACAAACTCCACAGTCCAATTAGCTTCATTTAAAGTAGAATGAAACTACATTTTAAACTTACAGAATGTTAGAACTTATTTTTGGGAGCCTGTTGGTTTTATGCATATCTACAGTGTAACAACTTCCCACCACAGAGAGACCAATACGCAAGTGTTAGCAGGAAAAGCACATGTTTAACGACCAAAACTAGAAGGACTATATCGTTATAGGTGTGCCTACTCTCAAGCTCCTGATCTTGACACTTTAATGGAACAGTGCCATGTCAATGTTACCTGTGTTTATCTTGCTATGAAACATTCTGATTAGTGTAATGTATGTTTATCTTGCTATGAAACATTCTGATTAGTGTAATGTATGTTTATAAGGATTTATTCCCTTCCCTTCCGAGCATGTAGGAAAACCTTTCCTATAAAATATCAAAAGATGTAGTTTGGACATTAAAGACAAGTAGAAATATGTCACCTAAATCTTACACACTGGACCTTTAAAAGCAGTAGTGACCCACAGGCAATGGCCGTATATAAAGCTTAAGCTCCCACGTGGGTCTGGTGCATTGCTCAGAGGCACATCTGCAGTGCAGTGTCTGATCCTTATACTGTCACAGGCTCATGGCAGAGCAGCTGTGGGACAACTAACTGCCGTCCTCACAAATATTTACCTCGTGTCTCATCTTTCCTGATCTGAATTTCAACAACACACGCCCTTTTGCCAAGATACTCATGTGCCACCGGGCCACAAAGACGAGAGAGAAGCTTGTATTACGTTTAAACATCAAATCCCCTTTTTACGCAACCGCCCCTTTGTTGATCTCCAGGCGGGATCGAGGGCGGACAAGGTAGATTTCCTTTCACCAGGTCACAGTCGGTGTGTTTTCACCTCCACCTCCTGCAGGAAGTTCATGTCTCTCTGTGCCGTGGGAACAAATGGCCCCTTGGCTTTTCACTTGGCTGAGCGCAGTTCAAGTGCATGTGAACTCACTTCATCATCAGAAGCCCTGATTGCTTTGGCAGAAATTGCAGCCACTCGGGCCGGTTTACTCCTGAGTCGTCAGGTGTGCGCAGCGCAGAGAGCAGTGGGGGCAGTGGCATCTGTTGTTGACGCCTCTTCACTCTCACCGGGTCGGACAGGACAGGAGGACACGCAATCCCAGACGTGTTACGTGCGAAGAACAGTTTTCTAATCTCTGATCTCTTGGATTATCTTCAATGGACGGGGACTTGATCCCCGTCTGTGGGTTTTTGGCCACTCTTTTACGCACACTAAATGCGCACTGATTATCTGCGCTCGAACTTGCGCCTTTGGCATTTTCGTTATGGATTAAACAGTCGGTGGTTTTAGCCTAGTGTGTTCCCTTTGGACAACTGTGGATTATTGAATGGACTGGAATCATGTAAAATGGTGGTGTTGTTTTGGTCAGTGACGCGCGCAGCAGAGTTTCCACAGCTCTTGGACAAAGCAGCCGTTTATTCTCCTGAGACACGTTGACCTGTTTTCCTCCTATTGACGCGCTGGGATGGAGAGTGAGCTGAGACCCAGGCTCTGTTTCCTGACCAAAGGACCGCGCGGGTATGGGTTTCACCTGCACGGTGAGCGCAACAGGGGCGGACAGTTCATCCGCACCGTGGAGCCCGGCTCCTCGGCGGACATGGGCGGGCTGAGACCAGGAGACCGGGTGGTGGAGGTGAACGGGGAGAATGTGGAGAACGCAACTCATCATCAAGTGAGTGGGGACTCAATATATAGAAATCAACATATAAAACAATCTTTGATGGTAGGTGTTGAACAAGAGCAGGCACAAACTCTCTGAGGTGCAAACAATAACTTCTATACTTGTTGGACCACTTTTTCCCATGCCCGAGGAGCAGGAGGGAGCCAGTAAAATGGGTCAGTGTAGGACTTGTGTAATGGGAATCACTGGGTTTCTTTTTAATATTATTATTTGTATTATTATAATATAACTGAAATGTATATATATATATGATGTCAAACAAAGTTACAACGTGCTTCACAAATAAAAATAACACAATATAATAAAATATTAAAAACACTAAAACATCAGCATGACCAAAAGTAATAAAAACTAGAATTAGGTAAAATATAGAAATGCAGAACAAGAAAAGCAGTTTACAAGTTTTTTTTCTTAGTTTTCAGCCAAGAATCTGGAACAGTTAAAAGGCCTCTATCAGAAAATCCCAGGGTAACAAATAGGATTATAAAAGATTGCCAATGTACTGGGATTAAAAGGACCTTAAACTACTACTACTACCCAAGCTACTGTTAGCTGTTTCTGTCCACCAAGCGAGTCATGATTATCATGAAATATCATGATTCTGGGAGATAAAATATATATTTTTGAATAATCTAAAGAAATTATGATACGTTGATGTTCCAGAAGCCAGTGTGACGAGGCTAAAACCAGGGTGAACAAACTTGTTTACTCTGGTTTAAAGGAATACTTCACTGATTTGCATTTAGCTTTGTATTACTAGAATGGGGTAGTATTTTTTGAAAATACTCGCCCCCCTACGAGTGGGTCTAAAAAGTGCAGAATTAGCGTTGCAGTTTCAAGCCTCGGACCAAGTGTCACCGGTGGACACGTAGCAAAAAAGGAATGAGGATATTTCTGGACTCAGGGGAAACTGAGGTTGGGAAGCACAATTTTTCAAAAATACTAGTATAGGTAGAATAAGAAGTATTCTTTTAACGTATGTTACTTTGCAGACCATGAACACCACAATTTAATCCCGTCATACAGGTAGTGAATCGTATCCGTGAAGTGGACTACCGCACCAGGCTGCTCGTGGTGGACAGAGACACCGATGACTACCTCCACAGCTGTGGCCTGGCCTGCACCGAGGACCTGGCCATTGAGATGGGAACCCTCTCCCCGTGGCCTTCACCCAAGCCCACGCCTTCCTCTTCTCCGATACCCAGAGAGAACTCACCTCTGTCACTCAAGCCCAACCACGCACACTTGTATCACCGCCACGCGGCAGACTCCCCCATTCATGTCATCATACAAGGCAAGGTCAAGAGGGTGTCAGTGACATCAAGCACGACGACTGACGCGGAGGTAAGAGTGGAGATCGTCACACAAGACTCTACTTTGTGGTCTCTGTGGTCAAAATAGTCACCCCAATGTGGAATGAGCGGAGCATTGCATTCTGATCGTTTCGCAGCAGTTATGAGATAAAGATCAAAACAAAAGCAGACATGACACCGAGCTTCTGCAGTGAGTGACAGTGATGCTGCTGCTGTGAGCGTGTGATAGATCGATAGATCGATAAATCGATAGATCGATAGATCGATAGATCGATAGATGTTCAGAGACAGTGGTTCAAATGTTAACAGACAGTTGACAGATGTTGAAAAGTTACACACTACTGCTTTAAGATTGTGTGTGTGACTTGTGACACTGAGCATACACACCTGATGTTTGTCAAGCACTAACCTGAACCTATAAGCACCAAGGGAGGGCCTGTTTTTGCAGGATTCACTGTCACACAGCTGGCCATTCGGAGAGAGTCTGGTGGTGGCTTCTCGTTCCACTGAAAAATAGACCAAGACAGAACATACAGCAAACATGCCTCTAGTGGTCCAACCATGAACGCTGATGTTAGGAGGGGAGATAAAAAAAAAATGGATGAGAAGCAATAAAGAAAATTTGAGCCACTGTATAAATTGGCAGGCTTACACGGATACACAGGATTAATCACACTTTTGTAACCTGATTCCTCTTGGGCAGATATAATACCTACACTCTTTTCCTCCAGTTTAAATGGAGCTACAAGGTTTATTATTGCTTTGCTCACAAGTGAAAGAGGGACTAAAACATTGTGGTAAATTGTGTATATTTATATAGCGCTTTCTGAGTCCTAATGACCACTCAAACAGAACAGAAGAATAGTAAATGCCATTACAGCAGTACAGCAACACAGTTTCATCCATTTATTACAGGTCATTTGTTTGAGCTGTTGAGATTCAACACCTCAGGCATTCAGCTGTATGGTGTTTTTGCCACCTGAGACAAGAAAACCCTGCTCAGCTGCCCGTGTTTCCTGCCAAAAACACTTCAACTATTGTTTGCCCAGACTGAATAATCACTTTGGAAAGACAGTGTGAGACTGTTTGCACATGTCAGAGGTGCAAACCACAAACTCACACCCCTGAGGGTTTGTCCCCTAGCCCCCGATGTTTTGCATACAAGGTTATAAAGGAGACAGATTAAACAGCAGTCTGAGAAGTTACAATCTCAGATTTCTGTCTGTCCGAAGCTTTTATTTTGACGGGCGGCTCAGCTCAAGCGGTGCAGACTGAGTCGGACTGTCCATTCTCAACTATTTTATCTGCTTTATTTCTTAAAACAGACTCCAAATGTGTGCTGGGAGCATCAGATTTGAATATGGCTGAGGCAGTATACAGTACATATGATGCCGCGAAATTGAAAATTCCACGGGTGTGCTTCTGACATCACTATGACATGTGGCTGCAGAAATTGAGATTGAGCCTAATGTTTGGACTCCAAACAAAGTAGACCAGGATCTTTGTAGACCGGCTTGCTCACGTCAAACTGCCATCTGTTTATCCACAGTCAGGGTAAATACTGGCTGTCCCTTGGATGGCTGTCATGACTCTTTCCCTTCATTTTGGGCAAAAAGGGGTTCAGATAAAACAGAAGCATGTGCAATAACAGCAGCTCCAGTACAATATAGTGCATACGCTCACGTCATCAAGTGCGAGTAACATGAGACTTTGTAATACACCGAAAATTCCCCTGTTGTGGAGTTTGCTGGAGGGCAAAAATAATACCAACTTTAACCAGCATCTTTTCATTTGTTTCAATTTCTAAAAATTAATCATAAAAATGTTTTTATCCACTTTTTTTATATCCTGGGAATGTGTGTTTTTCGACACACCACTCAGGCATCTGTGGTTACCTCTGTTTTAGACTGACTGGTCTCTCAGATTCTGTGCATTATAGCATGCTTTTCCTTCGGTTCACAGTTTTTTAATACTTATTTTAATACTTTTTTGTTTTTTTGTGTGTTTTTCTAAATCTAGGGTTAGGGTTGCCAGGTGTGTGAGTAATTATTTTTGGCCTGTTGGTCAACAGCTCCGATTAGGGAACTACTGTAGCACAATAATGTGAAAAGCTTTGTGCATGCTCATTTGCTTATCGTTATCAAACTCTCTCTCCCCATGACTCACTCTTCCTCACACGTAATCTCGGTTCAAGCCATTAACTTCTGTATCATTTGCCTCAAGCTTGACATTCATGCGACTGTACATGTAAATACAGACTTTCAGCGTTGCATGCTGTTTTTGTGACAGCAGACCCCCATGTACTGTAGCCTTACGTAACCACCAACAGTGTTGACCGTCATCACGGCCACGCAACCGGTGTCACGCGGTCGGCTGCAACAAATGAAACGCTGCCAGGAGCCTTTTCCTGTGTATGTGCGTTTTTATTCACACGGTTGAATTTGTGAAGAAAGAAAAAGGAAAGAGAGTTAAAAGTGTTGGAAGCAAGTGCCGCTAACATTTTCAGTCAACAGGGAGATTTATGTCACAGTTAATGCATAAATAACCAATAGTCACCAAACGGCTGGTACAATACATTTTTCTCAATCTACAAATAGTTTCTGCACCTTTTGATTCTCCGTAATGTTAAATCACACAACATGTAGATACTGCCTCCGTTAAAAAACACAGAGGTCATCACAGGTCATCACAGAGATCAGCTTAAATATTTTCATGTGCCTCGTGTGCAGCCTTTGGGTCAATTACTTTGGGCCATTGTGGTGAATATAGTACAGGTCAGCTTTATTTTGCTGACCAGCAGGAGGAGGCATGGCGACCCATCACCACAGCAACCTGACCTGGCACCATGGCATTTTTGTCACAGAGGTGTTCTGTTCCATGAATACAGCTTGCACTCTGGCTGTAATACAGGGAGAAGGCTATCCATCCCAGTGTGTGTGTGTGTGTGTGAGAGAGAGAGCAATTTGGCTGGGCTGGGCTGTGTGTGTGTGTGTGTGTGTGTGTGTGTGTGTGTGTGTGTGTGTGTGTGTGTGTGTGTGTGTTTGTGTGTGTAGAGAACAATTTGGCTGGGCTGTGTGTGTGTGTGTGTTTGTGTGTGCACTTGAATGTTTCCTGATGGAGCAGAAAGGACAAAGAGATCTGTCAGAGTGTGTCGTTAGGTCAGTTTACCCGTGGCACAGTCACAGTAGCAGTCACTCAGTGTCCTGAGCCGTCCCCGATCGGGGACATGGGGCATGGGCAGGACTAGACCAAAGTGTCTCACATTATCCTCACAAACCTTGGACCACGTGCACGCCACACGTTCACACACAACCCATTTGAACAGCTTCAACAAAGCGCTATCGCTAATCTCAACCATAACCAGTTAATGCCAAATCTTACCCGGAAACTTAACCTGCCTCGCTAGGACTAAGTTTTTGGTTTCTGTGAGGACTACTAGTCCTGACAAGGTCAAATGCAAAAATCAATACAAGCACAAGCGCACACACACACACACACACAGTCAGCATGTAGCATGCAGTCATCTTAGATGTTCAGGTGAGTCAATCAGGTTCTGAATCAGGTTCAGCTAAATCAATCTGTAATTGGCCATAAGTGCTCGAGGTCGATTTTACTCTAATGTCTCTCAGACAGATCCACTAAGCCCACTTAACTCCGCACCAAACCCACTAGCTCATCCTGACTGTCACTTTCTCCTAGTACACAGCAGTCATTTAATAGTTTAATAATAGAAACACCCGTAGAAGGGTATTTGACAGTGTATTCATTCATTGTCTAGCAAATTTATCTTCAGTCCCCACTGACACAGTGCAAACAGCAGGGCCAACACACAAAGACAAACAACCACTCACATTCACACCTACAGTCAATTTAGAGGGTTCAATTAACCTCTGCATGTTTTTGGACTGTGGGAGGAAACTGGAGAACCCAGAGAAAGCCCAAGCGCACACGAGGATGCATGCAAACCCCATGCAGACAGGCCCTCACCTCCACCGGGTCGTGAAGCCAGGTCTGACTGGAAAAAAACCCAGCATAGTTTGTTCAAAATTATATAAAACACTGTAAAAGAGCAGGTGGAGGAAACTTAATTGTCATTCTGGCCTTGGAAAAATATGAAAAGAACAAAATGCCTCATGCAGGTCCTTACAAGAAGTGCACTCAATTCATTATAAGTAAATAACAATGAAAAATAAGTAACTGTAACCTAAAAATACACACATGAGATGTATAAAACCATTAAAGGGGCACTTCAAGGCAATAAATAAATATGGGGCAGAGTAAATTGGATAAAATGTGGACTCTAAAATCAGTACTTGTTTGAATTTATACTAATGGTTTTGTATTTGTGCCTTGGCACCTTCAACTTTTATATTATTTCTTTAAAATTCTTTTTTTGCGTTTGCTATTATAGCTGCAGCGGGAGTCCTCACCAGAGCTGACGTCTGAGCATCTTCCCCGACTGTGTCACGTGGTGAAGGGGGCGCACGGCTATGGCTTCAACCTGCACAGCGATAAAACAAAGCGTGGACAGTTTGTACGATCTGTGGACCCTGGTTCAGCTGCGGATAGAACAGACATCCGGCCCGGAGACAGACTGGTGGAGGTAGTTCAACACAGGATTCAGTCTTGCTTTAGTGGGAGTGTTAAATGGTTTACAGGACTACAGTGACATTACCGGGAACGGAAGTCTCAAAAGTTCACAAAGACATAAAGTGAACCTAACTGTCCAGTAGAAACGGAGCTCTTTCTGGGCCTTCAGCTGTCGCCACCGTTCAAACGCAGCACCGATGGTCACTCCGCATCAGCCTTTTTCTTGGCAGTAGCTTTCCCCAAAAAACGTCTTTCGTTTGCGACAAACACCTGTTGTTGGCACTTTTTCTGGCATAAGCTATGGCGTGTGTCTTCTGAGCATACACGATTAGTGCACGAAGACGGGTACGAGCATAGGGGGAAAGGGGGGCAGATGGCAGTTTGATTGATGTATCACAATCCAATTAATTAATTCGGACCTTTCATTATGATTGGATGTTGTGTAAAAAATAATGCTCCAGAAAATAATCTCCTACCCCACCTTTAATGTGGAAAAAAACAACACCACATGCCCCATATTCATTTGGTTTGTGCACTTTCAGGTGTAATTGGATTAGCGTAGATTAGCTGGACTCAAGATTAGAGTGAGTGGGAGACTGAGAGGTTTTGTTCAAGGAGCTAAAGTAAGAAAAGACAGGGGATAATGAATTGAATGGAGATGTAGAGGAGGGGAGTGTGTTTCTGTCTGTACGAAGTGTACAGTAAATACAGACAAATTGTAATGCCATGTCTTACCTGTTGTTTTGTGTCATAGCCTCTCTCTAATCTCACTAGTCTGCTATCGTCTATTTTTTTTCTTCCTGTATCATTTCTCTCCGTCACCATCGCTGTGTCTGTTTCCACTGACATCTCAGGTGAATGGGGTAAACATTGACGGCCTGAGGCACTCGGAGGTGGTGGAAATCATCAAAGAAAGAAGGGATGAAGTCCGTCTCCTCGTGGTCGACCAGGAAACGGACAAGCTCTTCCACAGACTGGGGATAACACCCACCATCAGCCATGTCAAAGGTCACATAGCACACGCACGCACACACGCACACACTCAAACTTTCTTGTACAACAGCCTTAATGATGCATTAACTGTTAACTGAAATAAAAACAAAAACTAGAGATGTTTTGTTTTTGTTTTTTAGTAAAATGTATTGAAAATGTGTTTATTTTTCATATTTTTATATTCATTTCATACATAATCCTTTTGGGTTCATATGAAGTGTATTTATTTTTAAAGGTTTTATTTGAGACAGCATTTACAGTAGATTCATTCATAATAGAAATGTTGTTAATTTGTTTTTGTTTACAATGTGGGATATAAGGCTATGCAAGTTAAACCTAACATTTGTTATGTAGTTAATTGGGTTGAGTTGGTTCATCTAAGTGAATCAAACCTCTTGTCTTTTATTGTGTTTTTTTAAATTTTGCTCATGTTTTACCTTAGATTCTTTGCAAATTGCACCTGGCAAAAACTCAAATAAATATTACAAAAAAACCTCAAACTAACACTAAAACTAAAGATTTACAAAATAATAAAAACTAGCCAATCCACTCGTAAAACTAATTAAAACTAACTCATTTTAAAAACAAAAAGTCAAGCTAAATAAAAACTAAACCTAATGAAAAATCCGAAACTATTATAACCTTGGTGAGGACCAGGCAAAATGTCCTCTCTTCCTGTGGTTTATGCATTTTATATAAATACAACAAGTGCATACACACACACACACACACACACTCTTAACATCGTCTTAAAGGGATAATTAGGTTAAGTGTCATTCAGTGAGGTGCTGACACATGGTCAGCCATCGCCAAGGTAGACCCTAGGACACCGATGCTCTGACTGAAAACATGGCAAAAAAAAAAAGAAAGAAAGCTGATTTTATCCACTTAACAACAGGATCCCAGGATGTTTCATTTTGCTATTAGACAAACTGAACTTTGCAACCCACTCACTCTCATAGACAAAATCTCAGATACAGGGAGCTGCGCATCCACTACTGCCTCATTTGGGTAAATCCAAAGGAACAATTTCAAACACCAAAGTCACAACATTTAAACTTAATGATGGAGGCAGCAACTCTTGTATGTTGTAATGCAAAATTGCTGATTCTCTCTATGGACTTTTTTTGGTGCAGGGCAGCAGCGCACCAGTGGTAGCACACTTGGCAAAGTCAGTGGTGCAATTAGTTTAATAGTGTGGCTTCTGTTTGTTTTCACACAGAGGTCTACGTGGATGAATCAGCCACCGACAGTGTCCCACCCACTCCTTCTCCTACCACAGACTCACCGCTCATCAATGTCACGCTGACGGACTCCCCGATCACAGAGGTGTCTCCAAAGTCCCGTGCTAATGGGAGCTCAGCATCCCAGTCCTCCAGAAGTTCCACCACTCAGTCAGAGGTCAGCAGCTCGGACATGAGCTTCCAGGTGAGGCGTGTGTGCTGATTGAGAGATGCCAACGCTGGCGGCTGGTGAATGTGTGCCTAAACACACGCCTGTCTGTGTTTCCTTTAGGTCCCGGATGAGGATGACAGGCGCGTTTCGGACCCTTTTATGGAAAGTGGCCTACGTCTGAGTCCAACGGCTGCCGAGGCCAAGCAAAAGGCCTGCGCGAGCCGCACCAAGAAGAGAGCGCCGCTTATGGACTGGAGCAAGAGAAAGGAGATCTTCAGCAACTTCTGACCTAAGGATGCACTGAGGGAAAAGGGAAAAAAACACAGCAGGAGGAGGAGGAGGAGGAGGAGGAGGATGGCGTAGAACAAGGAATAATGCTGTGATTCCTGACTTTAGAATTACATCATGGAGAGAATTGAGTGAGGTCATCATATTGACACCCTATTCTTAAATTCTGTTAGGCATGAAATATTTTAAGATACCATGTGGTATACTAACTGTATATTACAGTATCTCTAACTGACAGACCATCAGTTGAGACTCGTGTCATCTGAAACGATGCCCTGAAGCGTAACCATGGCAGATAACAGACTGCATAGTAAAGGAGTTTTCCATCTCCAGAAGACGGTAGTAATGCAAAATCATGGATGCAGGTTCCTGTTAAACACCATAGAAGAAGAAGAATACACAGCGGCTCTCTTTCTGGGGCCTGAGCAGTGACCATGAATCTAGAGCTTATATGCACTTGTGTTTGTGTATCAGTGATATTTTTAGCATCTGTGTGTTTTTCGGGGGCCACATTTGCTGTAGATATGCTTTTCTGTTGTAACTTCTGTAGATGTCACTTTATTTTTCTTCTCTCTACAGTAAGAGTTTCATTTCTTCTCAGTTTACTATGAGTTTTTCGTCTCGCTGTAGTCGTCTCTATGTTAGTGTCTAGTTTATCGTAGCCTCAGTGTAACCTTTGAATGTAAACACAAAGGGAAACTAGCGAGGCCGAGTTATCACGCGTATATAGGTGTGATGACCTTGCTGCTTCTTTAAACTTTAGTGATCTCTATAAAGGAAAAAATATTTAAAAGACAAGGTACAAAAAAAGCTGATCACGTTTGATCTGTTTCATATGCACCTGATGATTCAAACTTATCACCGTGAGTGAAATAAACTTCCAGAACATGTATATGATGCCAGTCAGTCAAGGCTGATTATTCTTACAGAGGTCTACTACTAATGGATGAATTGAAATAATGTTCTGTCCTACAACTAGTCCTTGAATACGAATGTGGATTTCTGCATACTTCAGTTACAATGGGGGGTTTTTGCTCAGAGAACTGCCACTCATTATTTTCTCTTTTTCTGACCAGTCTCTGTGAACCCTAGAGATGGTTGTCTGTAACGCGTTTGGTTGATCGGGTATCTGTGTCGACGTGTAGCTCGACGTGTCACTAAACCAGTGTATCTGAATATCTAAAGTGGCCAGTGACTGTATCTGCTTTTACTGTAGTGACCAAGTCGCACTTATATATATATATATATATATATATATATATATATATGTGTATACATATACACATATATATATATATACATACATATATACATACACATATATATGTCTATGTATATTTATATATATATATATAGACATATATATACACAAATATATAAACATCCCCTATACAATCTCCATGGAGTGACTACCTTTTTATGAATTATTCAAAACATTTGTGTGCGTAGGAGTACAGTCAAGCACACTTCCTCAAGCTATAAGCTCTATATGGACAAAAGAACTTAGCCACACCTGCTAAGTATTGATTTCAGGTGTTAAAGGAATACTTCACCGATTTGCATTTAGCTTTGTATTACTAGAATAGGTTTTGTTTTTGAAAAATTGTGCTTCCCAACCTCAGTTTCCTGTGAGTCGAGAAATATCTTCATTCTTTTTTTTGTTACGTGCCCACCAGTGACACTTGGTCCTGTTAGCGTAACCGTTAGCAAAGTGTCCGCCATCTTTGCTAACGGTTTCGTAATATCGGCACTTGAACTCATAAATGCTCTACAGAATGAATGGAAACAATTTCACATAGAAATAAACCATGAGGAAAGTCCTCCAAAAAGTGTGGCAGCTGTTATAGCTGCAATGTCAGCATCGTATACAAGCATCGTCGCTAATTCTTTGCCTTGAGGAAAACGTCCGCCTCACTCACACGCTAACATCTATTCGGCCATGAACAAAAGAGCAAGTAATGACACCTACAGTGAGAACAGGAAAAGCCTGTTCATATAACTTTATACAGACACTATTAATCAGAGATGTGCACCATGAATGCATATATCAGATATTATCCTTGTCTCTTGTGTCATAGGTTTTTCTCTCTCGAAACAATGGCAGCTTTGTTGCAACATTTTTATCAGATTTACTTTTTTTTATTTTTTTGTCCCCAACTGTTCTCGTGCACATGTGAGGGTGTTTGTTTTAGCTTTCCAAAAACTGGGGCGATAAAGTGATAATCGGGTATGTAAGGATGAAACAGTGACACAGAAATAAAGATTTTTTTCTGAACTCAATCTGCCCCAGCTCCACCCAAAGCTTCAGGGTAAACAACAGCGAGGTAGGGACGAAAAGATGATCTGTATCCTAAGCCTGTAATTATGTTGCTGGGGATGAATGAGATTTCTGACTGACCTGCAGCTTATTAACGTTGTTTACCTGGTCTCAGAGTATCTGTGGAGACGGAAGCAGATGAGTCGAGAGACATTTCTTTCCCAGAAAAACAAGAAAATAAAAAAGAATCAGGACAATCTGCTGCTGTCTGACACAACTTAAAAGTCGCTGAGATTTAAAGATGGTCTGTATGCACATGGACAGTCACAGTGACAAAATGAGTAAGCATAATAAAGCATATTATATCATATTAATTATAGCTACTTTAATGGGCAGAAAGCTATTTTCGTACGGTTGTTTTAAATTGAATGGGGATCAAATATGGTGGAGATGATGAAGTTTGATTCATATTCTTCCCCATTTAATATGGGGTTGATAAGTTATTTACAGACAAAATGTCTTCGCTTCTGAGGATTGCATGGTTTACAGACAATTTTATACATGTCAGATTTTTGAAGTCATGGTCGTTACTTTGGCTCCGTTTTCAGAGCAGAATTTTAATGTAAAAACAACAGTATTTATTCCATTAATAGCATCCTCAAATGTAATCAAAAGAGAACAAATTACCTTTTTCTCCCCGACGTGTTCACACAGACTGCATGAGGAAGACAGTAGCACTGTGGAGTCAGACCTAACCATAAACATCAAAAAACATACGAGGCTTTGCCAAAATATGACCAAAAACGATGCTTTTTGAGCCAAGATTTGTCCTCACAACCATTGAAAGACATGCACACACACACGTTCCCTGGCGACTAACAGAGACACAGCTGAGGAAAGTTATATTGTTGCATGTTAAGGTCAAAAGTCATGATGAAGATAATTCTATTGAAAAGGTAAATTACAACTTCATTTCCTCTCATCTCCTAACAAAACTCATACTGGTCATGCCCAGCCTTAAGCGAGTGTGACGCGTTAAGGGAATTTCTGAGAAACAAACCAAATCTAAATTGTATTATAGACTCAAAAACATTTTATTTCCATTTCCACCTTGAAAAAAGGGGGATCACAACTGGCAAAAGTAATCCACAGAGCAAAACAATAGTTATCAAAGTCTTTTTGCCAAATGCAACAATATCATGATCTTTATTATAGAATCAGAATTTAGAAAAAGAATTGTCCTCTCCTATCATCATTCCTTTGTTCCCATCTTTTTTTGTTGTTGTTGCAACTACTCAAAAAAGACGTCTACCTGCCTTCAAGCTCACTGTGATCATTCATCAGTCACTAAAGTTGACGACTACAGCATCATCCAAAGAAAATGTTCACTGACCATTCACATAAAAAAACCCCAAAAACATTAATGAACTAAAAACATCAGGTAAAAAAAAAAAAAAAACAGTAAAATTTAACAAGCAACCAAAATAAACATTTCCACGTACAAGCTTTGAACTAAGAGAGCGTGGAAACAGGTGGACCGGGGTTCAGATTGTCGTCGTGTCTGCAGTGGTTAATGATTGGTTTGATTATCTTAGTGAGTGGTCACAGTCGAGGTCAAATCATGTACCAGTCTGTTTCCACATGTTTACATGACGGAAAGCAGTGGCAGATTATCAATGTACACATATCGATCCCTGTAGTTAAATTGGCTGGCTAACCTGTATTCTGTGATTTAGTTTTTCCATGACCCTTTAAGTGCCTGTACTTAATCGCATCATCATGATGCACATACTTTAAACTGAAAATAGCAGCTTCTCTCCACTTGTTGTCTGTTGTTGTTAAGATTCCACCAACTATTGCTCTTTGGCAGTGTACTAGCTTCTTTTTTTATTTATTTATTTTAAGCTCTCCTCTCACTGTGAACTGAGGTGTGTTGGTGTGTAAAGGGTGATCACTATACTTGGACACACACACACACGCACGCACGCACACACACACTTACACAGCGTGAAAACAGACAGAGCATGCACACGTAGACTGGGCGCAGGCTACACACTCTAAGTAATTAACTCATCGGCACCCCTTCTGTGCAAACATCATAAACGCTATCAAAAACATGCTCGTAGGCAAAAGAACGGTACTCGTGCATACATAATCATGCAGGATCACACACACACTCACATTCACACACAAGCCTCAGCAATATGGCAAGGTTAGTCATTGTAAAAGTGCGGATTAGTCGCAGTTTCACAAAGTTGTTTTTATTTGCCATTTAGTATTGGGATATTTTTGCCAGTCAAAGACACTTAATTTCACAGTGCAACACAGTATGACAAACACTGATATTAGGGTCAAGACATATCATATGAGTGAGGTTAAAAAAAATGTCCATACAAAACAGAAATGAAAAAAAAGGTCAAATAAAATTAAAAGTGCAAAAAAACAACGGAAACAGTCACGGAAAAATACTATTATTCAAAACCTTTTGCGTTAATTGTGCGAATTTATGTCCATTATAGAAACAAAAGTCATCAGTAGCAGCCAAAAAAAATATAAAAAAAATTAAAAAAAACAACATAATATGGACCAGTTTTAAAACATTATAAAGATCACAATGACATTGCCAATCACTGTTTTTACTTAAGATATCATTATGGCATCAAATGGATATCAGTACACATGTAGACACATACATACACACTCACAACACACACACACGTACAAACGAACACTTGGTCACAGTTAACAGGTGCCAAGGACATTGTGGTGGAGTCAAGTTTTTAGCTCGGTACCATGATCAAAACAATACATAACTTCACTGTTGACAGAGAATGCCGGAGTAAGGATTTACACGCTGCACATGCACCCACACACAGACACACATGCACATATGCACACATACATACACACACACACACAAAACCTCAAAAGAGACAACCAACGATGTGATTTTCCTTTCCCCTCTGGTGAGAAAACAAATGTGTTAGCCCTAATCCTCCCTTCGAGAGGAATGGTTTCTGTGAAGCCAAGAGGGAAAGACATTTGTCATTGTTCTCTCTCTCTCTCTCTCTCCCTCCCTCTCTCTCTCTCTCTTTTCTACGATCAGGTAGAAAATGTGACAGGAATATGTCTGACAGGTGGATAGCTCTGTGAAGCAGCACTCTGGTCAAAAATGAAGGTAGGAAACACAGATGCAGATAGCGAGAGTATCTTACAGATAAGAAGAATTCAGCGACTACAGATAAAGTAATTCATTTTGAATCCTATTCCCCGAAAAAAAAGAAGAAAGATATCACCCAGGAAATGAAGAGAGATTAGACATCTGTCTGTCTGTCTGTCCCTAAACTACACGTAATAGGTCTCAAAAAGTCTACATAATAGTGCCTCCCACAGTCAGTTTCATGTACAGCACGTGCAAGTGTACTGTATGTGTGAGTCTGTTGGTCTGTCCCTGTCAGTCAAACTATTGGTTACACTTAAGTTTAAGAATCCCAGTAAAATCTCCACTGTCCCCGTCTTCTCAGCCAACTAACAGACCATTCTATAGCTCTTTTATTTAATCTCTTCCTTGTTTTTGAGTTCCCTCCCACTCTTTCCCTGAACTTTCCTTGTGCTGGTCTTTCCCTGCCACCCTCTTTCCAAACTTGTCTTTCCCTCCATCTTTTCACCATGTTCATCTCTCTGTCCCTCTCTATCTCTCCCTACCAGTTAGTTTTTCTGTGTCGGGTCCCTGCCTAGTTAATCTAGAGGTGTCCCCCCTGTCCCTCCCTCCCACCCGCCCACCCTCCCTCTATGGACAAACACATAGGGCGTGGGGGCCGTCCGTCAGGGGGAGCGGCCAATAGCGTCCCTCTCCCTCCCCCCAGATCAGGGCAGTGCAATACACAGATGGATGAGTTTCCCATTCACCCTCCTCCCTGCTGGCTCACCTGGAAGGATGGGGGAAAAAAAGGGGGAGAGCGGAGGCAGAAGATGTTAATTTCTGTCCAGCCAAGTAACACATCTAAAAACATGCATCACATGACATTCAGGTACACTGGCATATGTGTGCCAGTGTAAACGGGAAACAGAGTCTCTCTTCTGCAGTTGTTTGCTTAGTTTTTAGAAAACACTACCAATGAAAAACAACCAGCAAGGATTTGGAGCATCCAGAGGAGAATTTGTGTGTGTTTTTGTTTTTAAACAAAAATAGAGCAGTAGGGGTGTGAAATGAAATGATAGCATGTGTGTGGTTACCTCTTAGGTGGGTGTAGAGAATCTAAACGCCATAGCAGGCTGCCAGTCTCTCTTTCAGCAGTGGGGGGAACTGCTCTGAGAACTGCTGCCAGTTCTCCTCCCCAACCTGCTCCTTAAAACCATGCAGGATCTGTGGAGATAATATGAGGGATCACAGTTGGGCCACATGTTACACAGTGAAGGGTCATTTTAAGAAGACAGCAACATCAAGCCAGTTCAGACATATGATTGGGGACAGATATTATCACCAGATCATTTTGGCCCGATATGAATTCATAGAATTTTTAGACATTTTGTTGTTAAGAAAGTCAATTTTAATCATGATTTGTACTCACCTTATAGAACATGTCTCTTAGATCATCTTTAGGATTCACCCAAGAGGCCACTGCGTCACAGAAGAAGATGAAGTCCTGAACAAACGAACAAAAGAGGTTTGAAATTTAAGGTCTCTGAAACATCTGTGAATTTACTCTGCAACCAAATATACAGCTATTTTTAAAATTGTATTTATTACAGTGTACAATGGCTCACCTGCACCACACCTCCTGGGTTCACACCAATCATCATGCAAATTCCGCGGAAGGCCGAGTCTTTCTCCTCGTTGTCTCGGATGTTACGCAGAGATGTGCACCTGTCGCATGCAATGATCAACCAACCAATCAACTGCCAACCAACATTTTAACTAAAATATTTAAAATACTGTACATGAGAACATTTGTAACAAAACAAAAACTGAACAAATAAGCAAAACTGAGAAACTTGAATTGTAACAGCCAAACTGCAATCATAAGAATATCAGTACTACAATCCTTTCCATTCTGTCACTGTGCACTAAAGAAATGAACCCATTAAACTGCGGTTGCAAAGGTTTCATGCAAATAAGGATAAGCTAACATAGTTCACACAGAACAGATGAAAGGGAGAAGGAGGGCAGAGAAAATGGATACCATGTGATGAGGTAAGCCCATAATAGAGCACATGACACATGGACAACACTGATGCCGACTATGCAAGTTCACATGTAGTAAATTGAATATCATCCCAGAGATGCCTAATAGCGGGGAATAAGAGACACCAAATGAGAGATTAAACAGTCACTTACCAAGGTCGGATAAACTGCGGAAGCATTGGCGCAACCTCCTGAGGGCACACGTAGCCCAGTCTGCCGATTGTGATAGCTGGTAGAGAACATAGACTAGTCAGGACAGCGCAATTTAAATAGTCCACGTCAACAGCACCCCATTTCATCATGTGAATCATTAAATCAGCATTCGACTCTCCTGTGCTCCAATTGTCGACTAAAAACACATCTGTGCATTCACATACCAGTGTTCTCCAGCAGTGTCTTGGGCGTGTTGGGTCGATTAATAATCTCAACCAGCTGGTTCAGAACCATAGCAATGTACGGCTGCATCTCCACTCCTGACAGACCAGGACAAAAAAAAATAAAAAATCAAGTGAGACACACGCAATACCACATTATCCAACCACATCTCAGAGGAATAGATTCACTACAACTCACCCATCTGCATACAGATCTCTCCAATGGCCCAGGTGGCATTGTTGCACACAGAGATGAACTCTGGGTTCAGATTTGTCCCGAGGATAGGCATGAATTCAGCTGCAGTACAAAAACAATGTTATCATCACATTCAATGAACAGAAGCAAGGATGGTGATACACACGTAATGTGAAAGTGAGAAAGACAGTGTGATAATTACCAATACATGGTTTGACATGAGGGAAGCAGGCCTTGGTTAAGTCACCCAGTAGAGCAAAGGAACTTTGTCTAACTTCAGGCATCGTATCCTGGGACAAAAGAGACAGAGAAACAAGGACAGATGTAAACATACACCGTCAACAGAGCCAGAGAATGCTCCTGTGAAAAAAATCTAACAGGTCAGTGTGGTTGTTGTTACTCTTGCAAAAAATAAAGATCATGATGAGCCTAAAATATCATCAAAAAGAGCAGTGGGCTATCATTACAATGCTAGTGTATTGCATACACCCCCAACAAAAACACTTTTATTCAGAAAGGAAATCACAGAATGCAAATACAACACGTTACTGAAAAATATCAGACTATAGAAGAAAAATCAGACTCGGATGAGATATGTAGTGAGGGCTATGACATACTTAAGCAAATGTTTTATAGGTTTTATAGGAAGAACATTATGTCAAGCTGACCTTTTTGTATGTCCTTTGTACCATAACTAGCATACTCATACTTAACTGAAATCACAAAGACTTTGGTCCTTTGACCAATTTTGTATAAAGTCCAAGTGGACATAAGTGCTAGATGTAATGAAATGTGCAACGTTGTTGACAGACAGCCCAAAAAAAGTCAGGCTGGAGGCATAATAAATAAACTACGATTCACAATGAGCACACATTAGACAGACACATAGACACACACAGCCTCTCCTCACCTGCATGCACTGGAAAAGTAGAGTCATGATGTTACTGCGAGCCACAAGTGTGTCCACATGTCCCCCTAGCCCTTCAGCCAAGCCACTTAAAAGATCTAGAGCCACAATCATGAAGTCCTTGTCAGGTGCCTCATACTGGTCTGGCTGCTGACTGTACATCTTAGAAACACACACACACACACACACACAGGTAAATATACCAGCAGTGGGATAATGTGTTAGCATTGAGCAGCAAAAACAATTAACAAAGACACTTACTGGGGCAAAGTCATGTGTAAGTGAGTGTGCTTCCCTTACCATGGCCTGAGCCAGTGTCTTCTGGACCAGGGTGACGCAGCGCTGATAAACAGGCTCGCAGTAGGGGAGGAAGCCACTCTGTAATGCTGTGGCAACAGACGACAGACACTCCAGCAGAGGGAAGAGATCTTTGTCTTCATCCTTCAGCTCATTCCACTTGGCAATCAGCGGAGGCATAAGCTTCTGAATGTACTCCTGTAAACACATGTGTGTGAGTTTGGCCTGTTGATTAACTGAAGATAAAAATGTGGCTGTGTAAGATGTGTGGGGTTTTTTTTTGGGGTTGCACAGGCTGGTTGAGATGGTGTCCCACAGAGTCTGCCAGTGTGCCTATAGCATCATAAAGAATGAGCAGGTTCTTGTGCTGATACTTCCCAAAAGCGAAAACCAGCGTGTCAAGAATGAAGCTCAGATAAGGCACCAGCTCTGTGCAAGCCTCCTCCTCAAGTGTGGCGAACGCACTTAAGAAAAAGAGTCACATGAGCAAGTGAAATAAATGAGTTTTAGGAGTGGAAACGTGGGAAAGATTAAACGCATGGGATAAGAAAGCGCTGTACCTGCATGCCGCCTCCTGCACCCTCTTATTGCCATCCAGGATGCGTTTGAGCAGCTCAGTCATGAGAGGTTTGAGATGGGCGTCAGGGGGCTGGCTCACCACCCAGTGGGCGTAGCGGCTCAGGGTCCAGCAAGCGATGGAGCGAACCAGGGCCTTCTTGTCACACAAACACTGAATAAGGTGGGGGATGAGCTCGGGCAAGTAAGGAACCATGCCTTGCATACAGCCTGGGGGAATATATATATAAAAAAAGGTCATACATCAAGTCAAGATTTCTAGCAGTAGAAATATCAGGGTGGATCACTTCAAGTGTACAATGGATGTTTCCTTTTACATTTGTTTTAATAAAAATCACAAATCTGTTATTTACTGTAAATTTAACGTAATGTTAATGATTCACTGAACTCACGGATGGTGATTCAGACACCATTTTGAAATAATCTACAAAGCACCAATATCTTAGGAAATCCACAATACCTAACCCCAAATGACATGGAAAGAAATGTTTTGTTTCGGTATATTGTATTCCAATAGCAAGTGTATGCCGTGTCTTACCCTCAGCGATAGCTCCCAGCACAAGGATGCCAGACTCCTTGATGACCCAGTCAGGGTGGAAAAGCAGGCCTTTGAGCAGGGGTAAGAGGTGGGGAAGCAATTCCTCACGGAACACATTGGCAAGAACATCAAGCGCTGCGGCCGAACACTTCCCTAGAAACAGGAAGGTATTGTTAACATTAGAAAATGTTGGAAATGTGTTTATGCTGCGTGGAAAAACAGAAACAGCACAAGAGAAAGGAACACAAAGACACAATGAGACAAATGGCCAGTACCAAAGACCAAATAAAAATTCTTGAATGGACCAAAACAATATGCAACTGTATCTATTACCTTATTTTTTGTTTGTAGAAACTGAAAAAAGTTAAAATGGTAATAACTGTTACCAATGATTACTGAGGACTAGTAAAACTGTCTGTGACTTACGAAGGTTCCAGTCAGACAGTGTGTCATCATCATCGTCCTCGTCTTCATCAATGTCCTCTCCCTCCTCATCCTCTCCTCCTTCGTGCTGCAGAGTGACAGTTCTGGATTTATGGAAACGTGGTTTGATATCTTGCTCACTATCCGGAACGGTCTCATCCTCTTCAACGTCGCCCTGCAGGACAATGGAGAGAACGGTGAATTTATTGAGTCATAGAGAAGAGAGGTGTTTGAAAAATGTTTGACTTGTCCAGGGGTGGCTCACCTTTAGAAGAATAATGTCAATTTCAGAGTATTTCATCCCATTCACCAAGATAGGAATCAGTCTGTAAGAGAAGCGAGACAGCCACGTTATTACAAATAAAATCACTTTGTAATTTTTCTTAACCCAGTGCAACACACTGTTGGCCTACGGGCACTTACTGGACCAAGTGGCCAGAGAGGGCCTCTTTGCAGATGGGTTGTTCAGCCAGAGTCAGCCAGAACTCACAGGCCTCCAGAGCCACGTTCTCATCTGGGTCCTGGGTGCGCTGCAGCATGTACTGGTGAAAAACAATGAGAGACATAAGATGTTGTGGAGAGTTTGGTGGAGTAAGGGAAGGAGGTATGGAGACCAATACGGACCAATACGTTGCCACATGAACGCGTGGATAGTTAAGTTGTCGCCAGTTTGCTGCCCTTTTTTAATGTACAAAAACATTTGTGGCGTACGTTTCGTACAAAATACCAGAAAAGGAGCAGGTGCATTTAAAACCACAAAAAAAAAAACATAATATTAAATGTCATATATAAAATAAAATAAAAATATTTATCAAGATGTCACTTGACAGCAAAAATACCAACACTGGGTCGTCTTTGGAACACTACAACTAAAGCAGTCCTTCTAAGATCAAGCAGCATGCTGGAGACGATATCAAATACACACTTCACTGTCTGACACTTGTTTAAGCGAATGCGTTCCTTCCAGGCAGTTGCAGTGAATACACCATTGGTCTTTTGACTGCATTCCCATTCAATTCAATTCAATAATCCCCATGTTCAGGCAGCGATGGAGGGTTAGGGTCTGCCTGGTCATCCTTGAATTGGCACTGTCCACAATTCACAAAAGGAGGATGTCTTTTTGAAGCAGTGTACTAGCTCAAGTCACACCCTCACCTGAATGATGCTGTGCATGTGTGGAATGAGGCGGTCAATGCGGACTTCCAGCAGCATAACAAGAGCCCTGCACACGTTCTTCCGCACTTCGCTGTCCTCGTCTCCGGCCAGTGCAAACAGACTCTGGACGGAATAAAGACGAGGAAAGAATGAGTGTGTTAAAAGCAATGGTGGGGAAAGACAGACGGGATTAACACACATTCCAGGAGGAAGCAAAGGCTTTCGACTTCCAGGATTGCGCAGATGAATGATGACATTGTTCATTGGTGACAGTAGAAGCACACCACTATGTGGGGTCTCCATCTGTCTCCAATCTTATTTTATCTAATCTAATATTATTTTGTTATGCACTGTAATATTTACAATGCACCTTTACATCATGTTACTCCACCATCTACTCTACACCATATCACATCCAATGATGGTACAAGTCCATCCCACTAGTCAACAAAATCAACTTCAATTCTAAAACTATGTTCAAATTATTGCAGACCCTGTTAAAGATTACCGATTATCAATCTTATTTTAGCTTATTGTCCGACCAGCAGCACAGTGGTGGTCTGTGACTGGTTAAGACTGTATGTCTTGACCACTATCACATAGACTTTTTGGTACAATGCTTAGAATCAATACATGCCCAAAAAAATACAGACAGACACATGATATAGCACCATAAGTTGCTGTTGTTTATGTTTAGTAAACATTAATAAATGGAATTTAATAAAACCATTTTAATTTTAATGTTTGTTATTTTCGGCAAGGCAGCGTGCCACTATGATAAAACTTTGGTCTGGCTCCAGCTAAGTCCCTCCCCCACCACTACATAGAAAGCTCTTCTCATCAAAGCACTTAATCTGCAAGTTAAGACACACTCCGTATAACCACGCCAATGACCTTATGCCACATTATTTCATATGTGGTTCACAAATAGAAAAAATCTTCAGAATGCTGCTTTAAATTTGATGAAAAACAGACTCCCATTAAGCAGTGTAATTGATTCTGGACACAACATCAGCTACAAAACTAACATGAAACATTTCATCCTAACCACTTTACAAAAGACTGCAAGATGCAGTTTGTAGAACAGAAGCCTCTCACAAACCAAATTCTGGGTGCCAGACAGGAGAACAATCAAATCAAAAAGCAAAACCTGTCAATTTAATAGAATTCTATTACTTAAGTAAATAAAGTTGAGGTTAGCAGGTTAGCTTACTTCTATGCTACAAGTTATAGGCTCTTGTAAAACCCTTAACCAGTATGTTGGAGTCAGTGTAACTGAATTAGATGTACTGCATTTTGTGTGAACAGCCTCTCTCTCCTGTAGCTCTCAACATAAATTCCTGCAGTGCCTTTTTATCACATAATCTGTGTGAAAGGAGATGGGGTGACTCATGGGATCAGCAGTGAAAAAAACTGACAGTAGAATTTATTCACTCATGATGACAAGAGGAAAACCATGTATTTTTTCATTCGAAACAACAGAGGCTCTACCAAGACAGAATTCAAGCACTCACCTCAATGAAGGTGTCTATGTTATCCATCAGAGCCTGAGCTCGACCAATGATGAACTGGTTCACACAGGCTATAGCATGTGACCTTAAGAATGAAAAAGAACAGGAAGATTGTTATGTCATGGGCAAAAAAAGACTGAAAAAAGAGAGAAACTCATAGACTCGGCAGGCAAAAGGCAAATGTGTTGCTGACCTGATTTTGGGGCTGCAGTGTTTGAAAAACTGAAGGAACTTGGGAATCATAATGTTGAGAGGTCTGTTCAGAGCGTCACTGTCTAACAACTCAGATGAATCCTCGCAGATTTTCTGCAGTGCTCCAAAAGAACCCTTGAACCACACAGAATATCACAGAGAAATGTTAAAAGAGCAAAAGAAAATAGAAGTGTCATGACAATAGAAATTTAAAAGATGTATGAGTATGTGTGTATGTATGTGAGCCTGACCTCACAGGTGTTATAGTCCTCCGAGTTGAGCAGATTACAGAGCTGGGGTAACAGTTCTGGCCAGGTCTGCAGCTCTCCTTTAGAAGCAATGGTCGTGATCAGGATACCTTTATGATAAAAAACAAACAAGTTATTCACAAGTAAATCAGTATTTAAAAACTACTCTCAACATCACATTAATTAATTTAAAATATAATGGCACTTAATCCCACACAGACATTACCTGCAAAAAGCCATCCACCTACATAGTAGTCTGTCTCACACGGGCTAGAAAGTGCAGCTTACAAAACACAAACTTTTTTCCCTTTTTTGTGAAAACACCCACCGATTGTAGCTCTGATGAGCGGTGAGGGGTCTCCGATGTTGTTGAGACATTCTCGTTTGATGAAGTCAGCCACAGTAGGAGGAAAGTTCTGGTAGTGAGCCTTTACATTGTTCTTCAGGATGAGACCACTCAAAGAGCGAGTGGGTTCATCTTGAGAAAAAAGACACAGCAGAGAGTTGGAGACAGTGTCAAATGCTTTTTCTTTAAATGGGGAGGTGGCTAGATAAACAACATTTGCAGAGGACATTAAAATGATGTAGTGTTCTTAGGAAACGTTTTGACATGCACATACGATACATACCCTCAGATTTGAGGCTTGTGAGAACAAAAATTAGATAATTGTTGAAATCCGGAAACTGGTTGAGCTGCTCAAGTTTCTGGGGAATCTGTTAAGGAGTTCAACCATCCACACAATTATAATAATTATAATAACTTTAATTTCTAAAGGGTCTTTCGCGACACGCAAGGTCACTGTACCAGGAACAGTAAGTAGAAAAAATATTACTCAAGAATGAATACTTCCAGCCCTTTCTGCATCAGTTTTACAGTTGTCATAGTGTGTCACATAAGAAGTGTTTTTCTTGCAGACCAAACAAGCCCTAAGCCACACAAACAATCACATATAGAAATTACATGCCCATAATTTCTCTCTCTCACTTGAACAAAAATGATGTCTTTCTGATGCTAGATGTTAGAGTGTGTGTGTATATGTGCAGGTGTTGGATTGAAGAGTCAGAGAAACTGAGAGAATTGAAGCACCACTCACACTACTGCAACATGAACCAAAAAATTGATCAGTATCAATAATGAGGCCCAAGATGTGTAAAAACACTGTGATAATGCAGCGAGTCAGAGCACAACAGCTGAGACAGTGGGACAGGACAGATTGCATGCATGTATGTTCAGGAATGTGACCAAATACATCCTGAAAATACAGTCAAATAAGGTTTGGTGATTGGATCCAAGGATGCACTGAACACATTCACATCCGTATTTCTCTAGTTGTTATCAAATCACTCATGATCTGAATGGGATCTATTGCAAACACACACACTAAAGGATACTTCTTGCACTGCTCTCTGTGTTGCTGTGTCTGGGGACTGGGAGTCCTTCAGCAGCTGCAGCACTTGCTGCAGACCCTGCTCATCTGGCTGCCACTCCATCCTGCAAAAGAGAAACACACATACACATTACCCGTTTATGACGAACGTACGTCGCATGCTGGTAGCTGGCTACCTCGGCTTTTTTAAATTCATGTCACGTAAGAATGCATGATACGCAGTAATGATTACAGGTAGGACTAACAATCTGCGTGCCTCATTTAACGCAGACAATAACAATACTCGCTAGCTTGTTAACCTAAGAACAAACCTTACTGTAGGCAAAACACATTCAGTGATTGAATCTGTATTTACTTTGTTTGTACATGACTGCAAGCACAGGCGTTTGACATTTTCCGTTTCTTATTACATTAAACTTAAAGGTACCACTACACAGTCGTCATCTGTTACGTTATAGCTACATTAATTAAGTAGCCAAAGTTAGCCGTCTACCGACATCTAATCAGGCTTTTCCACACAAGGCCCAGGCAGCACAGGCGCTAATGTCTCAGTTGGCTAGCCAGCTAGCTTAACGCAGCTAATACGATGCTTAACCCACATCAGAGTCGCACAGAAAACAGCCACAGAACAGTATCGTTCGTTAACAAACGGGACAACGCAGAGCGTCGTCAAAGCCAAGTTTGTATTTTAAGAAACAAATACGACGCAAATTGGTCACATTAATATTCATAACAGCAGTCGCTATCAGTAGCAGGGCTAGTTAGCAACATCTTGAAAGTACCGCGAAAGGTTTTACCTGGTCAGTCCGATGTCGCAGATCTATGTTTCTACAGACAGTCGCGCAGTTACGCTGTAACAACTGAACATTAAGTAAAAATATGACTTCGGCCCGTGTTTCCAAACACAAACTTTCAATCACAGTAGGTCTGTGTAATTGCTAGTGGTATGTGACACAGATCGCATGCCTTGCGATCAAGCCGGGTGATCAGGTTGATCATGTTCGGCTTCCGTAGTGGGCAGACTGTCGCGCTTGGTAACTGTAGAGACGGGAATAATATTAAATGTGGACAGTGACATTTATACATTCTACAGACATAATTTACGTGACATTTTTTTATAAACTGTAATAATTTCTATCGACGATTCACATTTATTGTTAAATGCTGCATGGATTATTTTTGCATTGCTTTTTATTTCTGGCCTCTAGGTGGTGCTAGCTTCACATTCCTGCAGCGTCTAACTGGAGGGTGCGCAACAATTTTTCTACCAGGGGGCCAGACTGGCGCACACTCACTGGCCATTTTATTAGGTACACCCGTTCACCTGCTATATTAACGCAGTCACTTAATGTATTAAACATGTAGGCCTGGTCAATACGACCTGCTGAAGTTCATACCGAGCAACACAATGAGGATGAAAGATTTAGGTAACTTTGAATGTCGCGTGATTGTTAGTGGCAGACAGGCTGGCGCAGTGGCTTCATTCCTGGCCCAGGGTCCCTCCTTCCACCAAGTTGAATGGAAAACAAGCAGATATAACTAAAAATATAATTAGTTGGCAGAGGTCATGAAAGAACACGTGATTGAATTTGCACGGGAATGCGTACATGCCTCCCCCTCAGCTCTGAAAAAGAGAACATTTCCATCAATAAGTCATTTCTCTGGCAGAAATGACTTATGGCCAGACTGTTACTGAGGCAACAGTAGCTCTATTAACTTCTTGTTGTGAAATAAGGTATACAGAGGACCATTTCTGAACGCACAACACATCAAACCTTGAAGCAGCAAAATGCCCCGAAAGATAATGCAACACAATGCTCACAACACTAGATATCAGTACTTTGTAAATCTGCTGCCTTGTTCATCTTTTCTATTTGTACCTGTTTTTCTTCCTGTTGTCATTTGCTGTTAATGTTGTTGTCCAAATGTATGATGCTACCACAGATCCTGTATGTCTCACTTGTAACATCTATTTTTAATGTCAGTGTAACTTCCCAAAAAAGGTTAAATAAAAATACAATTAATACAATTTTTCTCATGGTGTGCTCCCTGTAGTGTAGACCAACAAAAACAGATGAAAACCAGAGTATATTAGATCACTACTTCCTTCATTTCAAAAAACATGTTACCCCAAAGCTTTGTTTCTACACTTTGTGGAAAAGTGGAAGTGTGAACTGGAACTGCCATCTCAGCATATGTTTTTGAAACATGAACAAAGGCATTTGTAATAACACCAACACAAAGCTTTATTAAATATGCCTATTAATCTGTGATAATCACCATACAAAACTGTGTACACATTACATTTACAGTCTTACATCCATACATAACACATCTACAGTTAGTTGGATCAGAATTGTAATCATAAGGATTCTAAGCATGAAGAACTGGAGCAAACACAAAAGAGAAGAGCTCTACATTAGCGACAGGACAAGACACAATCACAAGAAGCAAGCTTCAACACAGAGAGCTGATTTCACTCTTGCTACAGCCCCACTTGCAGCAGGCGTTGGACAGTCCGACCACCGCATCCCGTCCTTTTCGATCTGCACTCCGTAGCACCTCCAGCACTCCCTCTGAGACAGGCAGGTGAACTGAGTGGCCATATCCTGGAGCCAAAGGTACCACGTCCAATGTTGGATCTTTCCATGATTTGGACCCTGCGGGATCCTGGTCACTGGATTGTTGAGACATGGGATTTGTGTTCCATGGGTCAAAGGCTTCTTCTTCAATGAGAGCTGATTAAAAAAAAGCAAGAGAGAACCTCATAATATTGTGTTTTGTCTCAAAGAAAACATGGCAGATCTCTCATGGACACAGTCTTACCTGGGTCGCCTAAGCTTCTCCTCCAGCGAGAACCACCGCAGGTAAAGATAACGGCTCGTATGAACTCTCTGCCACACAGCTTCACTCCATAGAAAGCAGGATGGCCGTCATTGGAGTGCACCCTGGTGACAAGAGCGACCAATAAGCCTACGGTCAAGAGGGCTGTCTTCCACATGGCGAGAGTTAAAATATGCTGAAGACCTCCTCAAAGCCTGGAAATTGCTGTCTCTGTGATTTGTGTTTCATTTTGAAACTGCTTATATAGGCCTCAGAGAAGGACCTCAACTCACCTCTACTCTTTGCCACGACCACAGATAAGATGGAGACCTTTAGGAGAAACAATGAACATGGAGGGAACAGGTTTTGATTAAGAAGTGAATGATGCCAGGGGTGACTTGGCTATCTAATCACATGTGGCCTTTTGATGGCCTTTCTGTCCGTGCTACATCAGTTGTGTTGTTCTGTATGTCACCAGCATAATCTCTGTCTTGCTATCTGCTCCGCACTGGATGGAGATTATAATCCATTCACCCCCCAAGAATAGCAACGTTGTATACATTCACTTACACACACACCAAGGTTAGATTTTTCATTAGTTTTAAAATGAGTTAGTTTTAATTAGTTTTAAGAGCGGGTTTGCTTACTTTTATTTGTTTTGTATATGCTTAGTTTTATTGTTAGTTAGTTCATTTTTGTAAAAATGAATATATGTCAGGTGCAAGATGCAATAAGGTCATAACATAAGTATAAACCAACAAAATATGCCATTTTAAAAATGTATTAGGACAGATGAACATCCCATCTCTGAATCAAATATAAGAAATGATGTGCATCATACTGCTGAGGTTGGATGCAGTTAGTGTGTCAGGCAAATAGCCAACAGACTAAAGACAGACATGAACATAACATAAATTACAATAAATAACTCTCATAAGACACATCACATTCTTTGTGAACCAGGAGTCTCAGGAGCTCAATCTGAGGAAAAGCATGAGCAACATTTTAAAAGACTAACAGAGATTTGATTTACTTCGATGAACCAACTCAAACCAACTGACCACACAATGAACATTATGTTTAACCTGCATAGCCTTATGTCCCACATTGGAAACCAAAACAAGTTGATTTTTTTATTATTACAAATGAAAATTAAAAAAAAATTGTACAAAAATAAATACACTTCATATGAACCCCAAAGGATTATGTATGAAATTAATTTTCAAAGATGACATTTATTTCAGTTTTTTTCAATTTCAGTTTTGGTTATTTCGCTAGTTCTCGTTAACTATAATAACCTTGGAACACACACACACACACACAGCTACTTTGTGATTACAGAGTTGCTGTGATGGTGAACTTGGACACATTTTGGATCCACATCACATCACCGGTGATTTCTACAAGCTGGAAAGAAGAGACACAGCTGGAAATGACAGCTCAGTTTTAGAAGGTTATATTTGAAAGTGTGAAAGGAGGTGATAGACCAGTCGATGCCTCAATTTACAGGATCGACTCTTAGTGTGCTTTGATGCCTCTTTTAAATGTGTGTGTGCGGGGTTTTCAAGTATAACCAAAAAAATGGCCTTTATTGCCCTAATCGCATATCTTTTAACAAAAAGACATAAATAATCTATTTAAGTTTGTTCTGCTATTTATAGGAGGACACTATATTGGCTTTGACTCGGGACAGCCAAATCACAACCATCAATTCAATCAATTCATGCCCAACCTGAGCCTGAACCTCATTACAAAACACACCTTAAGCCTAACCAGTTAATGCCAAATCTTCACCATCACCTAATTCACATTTTACAGTAATCCTAACTTTAACCAGAGCCTCAGAGAATATGCGTCTCCTCTTTAGGACAAGATTTTGGTTCCCATGAGGACTGCTGGTCCTGACAAAGTTTGTGCATTCAGAAGAAACAGAAACACACACACCCACACACATATGCATAGCATAGCAAACCTTAACCATCACAACTAAGTGCCTAACCCTAACCTTTACCTTACACACACCTGTATGCAGTGGGTGCCTTGACACTTATTACGAACTAGAATGAACATAAGGTATAAGAATACATTTAAAATATAAAATCTGAATAATAATAATCATAAAGGAAAATATAAATAGAAAATGTAAACAATTCAATTTGTAAAAATTATGTATCTCAAAAGCTGTGGACATAATACAGTATGTACAGGAAGTGGCTGAATTGCAGTTTGTATTATGCATATATATAAATATTCGTACTTAAGTGTACATATATATAGTCAAGTATCAACACTATATTTGTTGAATTGCTCTAAATTTCCACATAACGTGACAGTCTTGCACAGCCATAAAAGTCACATTAGAGGTGCACGTTGTGCTCGGGTCAGCAGTGACGGACAGCAACTGTCGACGTATCAAATAAGGACGTTTTTAATGACGTAGCGACCACAATCTAAGTCAGCCAATCGTCATTCAGCGTAGGGCGGGCCGATTACGAGAGGGTAGCAACAGTTGCCCCGGTGAAGGCAAAGGCGCCATAGTCACGGTAGTCCTGGCGACAAGAGCCAAGCAACGGGAGTCAACAACAACAACCTAAATCTAAAGGAAAAAAAACTTTAACGACAAAAAGGACAATACTGGGATAAACTAGAGGTGAAAAGTAAAATATCTCACAGTTACGATTGAATATTTTCTGTCATTTTTGTCCGCGTGCTTGTTTGTAACATCGTCAGCGTTTGTGTGAAATGGCCAGACTGTGTGTGTGTGTGGCATGATGAAAAGTGGTTGCTAGCTTCTTTCTCAGACAGACCGTTGTTATGGCGATGTCAGATATTTTGATAAGAGCACAAGATGGCGGGTGTGTTATGGTTGTAGTGCCAGTCGTACTTTTTTTGTTTTTTTAAAGCACACCCGTGAGGCAGTTATAACTGTTTCCCACAGTTTTAGAGTCCACGCGAAGCGAGAGTGACACTTGAGTGGTGGCGTGGTCGCAGATTTATTGAGTGGCTAACGACCACAGCTAGCTCGCTTTAACGCCAAATGTCATGAAGCATGAGCTGCTAGCAGGGCGAAGCTATCACTCTCGTTTTCGCAACTCACTTTTCAAGTCAGCAAACCCCGTAACTGTTGGGCAGAAAAAGAACAGCTCACCCAAGAAACACATTCTAGTTGTAAATATAGGTACATAGGTGCATATTGTTTCGTAATAGTATTACGACTTTGAAAAACTTTTTGGTCTGTCATTGAGTTCAGGAAGTCACTCCCGTGAACACTGTGTGCACAGAATGATCATATGCGTGTCGTCCTGGTTCAGGCAGGAGTGGCTTGTCTGCCAGTGGGATGGCCTTAAATTCACTTAATTGTTAACTTTATTTCCACATGTTATTGTCTGATATTATTCACGTTGGTTGCATATTTTACATATATTTTTGATGAGTTATTATTTAACCTGAAATGTCTCAATTAATTCAAATTTTCAAGCAATATTTTACTAGTACATCTCAAAAACACACACTGTTTATTCTTAAATGTGAGCTATGTTTCACACTGGATCAAACAGGAAGTGCCAGAGACTACTGCTAAATCAGACAAAAGCCCTACTTCCTCCTCTGATTTATGTTCCTACGCACACTAGCGTGCGCGCACACACACACACACCGCTATGGTTTTAAGCCTTATCCCTAACCTGAACCACAGTTAATGTGAAAACATAACCTTAAACAAGCCACAAATCTACTACTAGTCCTGACAAGGGCAGTGTGCTCACATAGCACACTTACATTTCCTTGTGAAAACGTAGATGCGGTACTGATTTATTTGCCAAAATGGCGTGTTTTAGTACTTCAATTGACCTGTTCTGTTTTTTTCTAGCCATAGAACCAGTTGCCTCAAAGGATCGGTTGCCATGGCAACTTCTGGGTACTCGGAAGACCTTCAGCCTCAGCAGGCCAACTCGGTAGCCATAGCAACACCTGCTGCCGCCACACCCTCAACCGCAAAGACGGCACACTTCCTGTCTGAGATCCCCCCAACCTCTGGAACCGCTGCAACAGCCAACCAATCCGCCACTGCCTCAAAAACAGGACAGGACGCACTTTGTTCTCAAGCGCCGCCCACCCAGGCCCAGAGCCTGAAGGCAGTGGTTCTGACCACTCCCACGCAGCACTATGTAACCTCTGACATCCAGCACTCTGCAGTCCAGAAGAATAATGGTCAGAGCGGCTCGCCTCAGTACATCATAGTTACTGTTGCAGGTGAGGGTCTTCTGAATAAGTGCCACACACAAGCCCACATAATACGATCTTTGAATTATAGCTCATGTAAACAGCAGCATGAGCAAGTTCTGATAGTTGCTAGTTGGCAGTTTGGTGTGCACAGAGCGTTGGATTCTCAGTGCAGAGGAGAGTTGTGTGTACTTGTCCATAAATCCACAGTATTAATTCAAATTATTTTCAAGGGCCCACTTTTTGCCATTGTAGTAATACTAATTGTTATGATCTGTGACAATGATGTTTAATTAGTTCATCGCTGGTGGGTCATGAGCCTGTGCTTCAGTTTTGCACCCCACTGAATTGTGTGCCATCTTTAAACTAGTAATTGCTTGGATGGTTAAAATAAAGACCAGTAGGTCTGAATTGCACCAGGACCCAAGATCCACTGATGTAGTTTGCTCGTCTGGTTTGATGGTGCATACATTATGAGAAAAAATAAGCTGATGGACTTGGTTGCTAGGCTGCATAGTCCCGAATGTGGGAGTGTGGATGGATGACCTCACTTTTCTTTTATATTGGTGCTTTTGCTGTTATAGAGAGGTGATGGCATAATCCTAATCCTTTTTAAATTATTATTTATTATTCTATCTCATTACATGTGTCCTGATGTTAAAAAGGTTTTGTCATTAGGAAACGGTTTCACCAGATATTTTAAAATATAGTGAAAATGAGAGATGGACCCTGCCACTGAAGTCTATCTTTAAGTTTATTTTAGGGCTGTCTATTCGTAGATCTTTTTGCCTGCTCGTATCGAGTAACACTATGCACCCTCACTCAGAGCTCAAAGCTTGTGTCCTTCTCATAGAGGTGGATCATTAAAGTAACCTACTGTGTTAGTTCAATTATTTTTTCCGTTATCTGAGACACAGACTGCTGCTGTAGTCAAACCAGTCACACAGCATATTGTGTTGTACTTTACCTGAGGCTGAGATACTGTAACACAAAGAAACACAGAGTGGGAGCGAAAGTATTAAGGACACAATGGTGTTTCTGTTCATCTGGGATTTAACAGTGGTCGTAACAAATAAACTAAGTTTTACTTGAACTCTTAAGCTAGCAGATCATATATTAGTAGTGTTCTGAATACAAGTTGGTGCTGGAACAGGGATTATTTTATTATGAGTCAAATCAGTTTTATGTATGCCTTCAAGATTAAAAAAAAAAAAGGAAAAGATTTGTTCATCACAATTCACCACATTGTATAGTGACAGTTCCCCACATCATGTCTGAAAATGCAATAGTGATTATCTTACTGACGGCATATTGGAAATATAAATGGCAAGTAAAGGTTTAGGTTATGCACATAATGTAACCACCCCTTTGTGTCCCAGGCCACTTTGAGTGAATTAAAGCAGTAGTTTGTAACATTCAAATATAAATGAATGTCTGTTACATTCAAACGTTCATTGCCAAATGAGTTCACACGATGCTGATTAAGCCTATCAGCACCACATGACTCTCTTTTTTTTTCCTCTCAGTGTAGCAGTTGTGTTGTGTTGTGTTTGTGACGCATTTTAAGTCACGACTGAGTAGGTGAGGCGGATGAAGCACACCACTCAAGTAAAGCTTCATACAGCAGCACTATGGCAGTAAACATTTGATTCCCCATCGACATCCGGACAGTAGTAGTAGTTAAAAAAAAAAGCAATCACTTACTTGTAGATCGCACTTATCACTAGCACTAGAAATGCACTTACTGTAAGTCGCTTTGGATAAAAGCGTCTGCCAAATGACATGTAATATAATGTAATGTAAACATGGACTTATTTCTTATCGCAATCATGATTCTAGCCACAAATGTGATTGTCTGATCTGCCTGTTTTTATTCTTTCAGCCAATAGCTTTTTCCCTTTCAATCCTGTAAGTTATCGGCATTGAAGTATAACAGACGCAAGTAGATGGATATTTAACTTGCTGCCAGATGTGAGAAACACAGAGACTTTGTCTCTATTGAGTTCAGATAATTGTCCTCGCTCTGGGTCCCGTCGTCGGGATTTAAAGGTTACTATGTTGTCAAACATGAAGTGAGTAAACAGCAGTAAGAACCAGAACTGCCAGAGGAGAGACTGAATCTCATTTACCGTTATCACAATACATAGGCGTCGAGCTTAGGGTGGCGTGGCAGAAGCAGGACAGTGTTAAATGTTTCTCATCTGAAGAAAATGAGAAAAAAAAGAAGTAAATATTACCCTCTCCTTCACCCACCCACCCACCCACCTTCCTTCCCTCCACTGTTTTCTCCCCCCATCCTCCATCTCTAATGTATCTCCCATTTCCTTTTCATCTGATCTGCATGTTTACAAGATGGAGGGATTTCTCCCTCCATCTGGGGAGATTAGCTGTCCAAGGCCGTCCTTCTGCATGCAACATATAAGGATGAGAGGAGAGATGGTCAGACACACTTTCTCCCCTCCTCAGTATCAGTCTCTGCTCCCATTAGTTAAAACAAAAACAGTCGCGGGATGTTCTGTGGCGGCTGTTATTACGATTTGGAAGCAATGTGTCGTGAGTACTGAACCTTGTGGTGATGGTGGCTGGATTAAAAAAGCGTTTTTTTTTTGTTCGTCTGTTGAAACTTCTCTCCCGCACGCTTGTGTCACCCCGTCCCTAGAGGGTTCTGTTCACTCCAATGACAGTCTGTCGGACTCCAGTCCACCGGGCCCCGGCGTTCCTACTCAGGTTTGCCAACCTGTGCAGACCACAACACAGGTGAGATGCACACATTTTCACAAATCCAATTCATTTGTTATTTTTGGTTGTAAGCAGAGAGTTAAGATTAAACCGATTTAAGTTTGGTCTGACGCTGTGACTTTACTCACCAGCAGAGGTCAGTGTTGCAGGCGGTCACTCAGGCAGCCAAGAGAATTCAGTCAGGCCACGGCAACAATCTTCAGTCTGTGCACATTAACCAGGAGGTAAAGAGAAAGGCACAAAACATTTCATCACGTTCAAGAACAAACAGTAAATGCATCACATTCAAGCTTAGGGCGCATCTGTGTCCCACTTTTAGAACTCTCTCTCATACTCTTCTTCTCTCGCTTGAGTTTTCTTCAATGGCAGACACCAGTTAGCTCTCTTTTTTCCTGGTTGTTTATTCCTTCATACCATCTACCAGATGTTTAGTGGTCATTCTTTGGCTTCCACTGATGTATAACAATGATGTTAGTCAGCTGTCAAACGGGTGTCTGCTCTGTTCTTGACTTCCCTGTTGTTAGAGCACAGCATGCATTTTTCACGGGTGATTTAAGTCTCGTCTGTCGTCGCTGTCCAGGTGGATCATGTGTTCTCTGGACAGGTGCAGTATGTGGACGGAGCAGGAGATGCAACCTTCAACACATCCACTGTGTGAGTAGAGAGCGAGCCGCTTACACACACACATGTTAAGTACGTTTCCTGGACGCACTGTTGTACCCACTGTGTACTTATAAGTTTCTGTCTGCGTGTACGTACAGTCGATCGAGCAACTACCCTTTCGCCGAGTCGCCCCTCTTCTCCCAGACCCCTCCCACCACCTCCTCCACCTACTACGAGGCTACGCCCAGCACTGAGTCAGACATCACCGGAGCTGTGACCTCGCAGCCAGTGTCTGTGGCAACAGGAGGAGCCAATAGCGGGGCAGCTGGTGCCGGTGGAGCAGGCTACATCATTCAGGGGGGTTATATGTTAGGAGGAGGAGGAGGACATAGTTACACTAGCCCTAACTCTCGAGCCCCTCCTGCTACTGTGAGTACTCAAAAACATACTTGGTTATAATCAATAACAACGAAGGATAAGGAAATTAAAATTGTGTGACCCACCATCTCTTCTAGGTGCAGTGGCTGTGTGATAACTATGAGGGGGCGGAGGGGGTGAGTTTACCTCGCTGCACCCTCTACTACCACTACCTGCTCCACTGCCAGGAGCAGAAACTAGAACCCGTTAATGCTGCGTCGTTTGGCAAACTCATCAGGTCTGTCTTCATGGGGCTGCGCACACGAAGACTCGGGACCAGGTAGACCTGCTCGCACACGCCCATCCACCATCACAACTCAACGTCTAACCCTAACGGTCTTAACCTGTGTGTATTTCAGAGGGAACTCCAAGTACCACTACTATGGTTTGAGGATTAAATCTGGTTCACCGCTGCTCAGACTCATGGATGAGCAACAGCACATGGCGATGAGGCAGCAGCCTTTCTCACAGAAAAACAGGTATCCACACATGGACTGTGTAGTTTAAGCGTTACCTTTGAGATATAAAAAATAAAATATTAATGCGCGTTCACCACAAGATGCAGTGTGTGACGGTTCACTCAGTATGTGTGTGTGGTAAAATCTCAATCCAAACAATACGATCTAACAGTTGCTTTGCTTTTTCTAATGATCTCACACTTATCCGTGTCTTCCCTCTGACTCGCTCTCCCTGAATGCTGGGCCACTTGTTCTGTAGGATAAAGACAGTTCAGAAGACACAGGGAATCGCCAATGGTACATCAGGTGGGGCAGGTCAACAGCAGGCAGGAGCAGTCTGTGATATTTCAGCCCAAGTGCAACAGTATCAGCAGTTTCTGGGTCAGGAAACTCACAGTCTCTTATTATTTGATTTCATTTCATATAAAAATACTTGGACATGAACCAAGCTACAATTTGTATGTTATGTAGGAAATAAAAGAGTATAAAACCTCACGCTGCCACATCGTTAGTCACAGCTCTGACCATGAATCTCTGCCAGCAGATGGAGTTTTCCAGGTGAGCAGCAGCAGAAACAGCAGCAGCAGCAGCAGCAGTAACAGAGTGATGGACTGGAGGAATCCGTCCTTGGTGAGGATGGTTCCACACGACCTGAGCTCCATCACTGATTTTCTGCCTCCGCACACAAACACAAACACAGACTCGTGGATTCATCTTCATTCTCTGGATAATTGGATCCGTGTCACATCGCAGTGCAGCTGTGTGATGCAGCGACGTCAACAGTGGAGCGTTTACACCGTTACATGATGTTAGAACTGAACCTGTGAAGTGCATTATATACGTGTGTGCAGGTCTGGAAAGTATTTAACAAGTCTGGGATTTCAAAAAATGCTGAAAATTCGGGAATCATGTTTGAAAGTTTTGAAAAAGTCTGGAAACCGTGAGTGAGGTCATCAGGGGTCATCAGAAACAGGAAAAGTCTCAAATATGTTTCTGAGTTCTTCTTCTCTTCTATGTCATTCCCTCACCTTTATCTATTTTAAGAACATTTCCAGCCCTCGAGAAAACACACATATTCATCACTTTCATTAATGAATGCCAAACCCTAACTGTGCTGGTTCCTGTGTTTTTTTGTGTGTGATCAAATTTCCTTTATCTGCTTTTCATTTGCAGCTTCTCTTCTGCGGCGTCAAAGCCTCGCACACAATCGCTGAGCTGTAATTCATCACCGCTGAGCCCCTGTCACCCACGCCTGTTTCATGCTCGCCGCTTGTTATTATTGTATTGACTGCTGTGTTTATGTTTGAGATCAGAAATGAAGGGAAGGTCATATTTTGTTATTAGTTCTTTCTTTTTCTTTTTTTGGTGAATTATTATCCATCTCAGCCGTGAGTGCTGATTCTCTGTGATGTATCGGACGGATGGTGGAGATTGTTTACGCCGTGCAGGTGGACCTCAGATTGGCTAATTGGAAAAATGAAGGGGTGTCTCCGGCTGTCAGACTGAAATATGACCCACGACTGCCCAGTCCTAAAAATTAAAGCTGTCCATCTGTCTGTGTGAACACAACTGGCGTTTCATAAATAACGGAGACGGAGCGATTCATAATAAATCCAAGCTTATTAAAAAACAGCAACGCCCGCACGGACGGATTTATCTCCACAGTCTGCCAAGTTTCACAAAAGCAGACCTTCACCGTGTCTCACACACACACGGGCAGTAGAAGTGGAGCAGTCTGACACGTTATCTCGCTGTAAGACAACCTTTTCCTGGCTGGAAACTTAAAGTTTGCACCTGAACCAAAGCCCATAGAGAAAATGGGCGATTTTCTGTCACCACACACAGGAGTCGTTGATCCACTGCTGCCTCCATTACTCAGCTCAAATGTGTTGTTTTTGTGACGTCGGTGTCTGAAATCCCTATTCAGATTCACCTCAGTGACACAAACTGACCACACGAGGCAGCAGTAGACCAGCAGCTCCCACATCTCCATGAGCTTAAAACGCACATTTTCTCAATGGGAATTTGCGTGGTGTTTTGAAAAAGCGATTTCAAGCAAAAACAGTTTAAGTCCACGATAGATTAAGAATATGTTCACGTCTTTATTTCACTGTTAGACAGGAAACTGACATTTGTAAACCCACTCACTCTCCCACACCAGAGTCCATAAACTCTGTTGCTTCATTGCTGTTCAAATGTTGGATTTCTGTGATGTCTCCATGAACTAAAAACACGTTTTTCCTCTGGACTTTGGTGTGGGAGAGTGAGTGGGTTTACAAAACACAAAATGTATCTCCAGTTAAAGAGGACAGCCTCATGGCCAGATAAATCAGCACATTTAAACTTTAATTGACCAAATTTTTTGGTCTGATTTGACCAACCTTTTATATGGAGTCTCCTACACTGCCCACTCTGTTGTATTCTGTCTCCTCGTGTCTTGCCCTTTTCCTCATCTTTGTCCGTCTTTGCTTTTATAATCCTGTTACTTCCTGTCTGTTCATCTTCAACAACGCGGATCTCGTTTGATAAACTCGTCAAAGTCAAATGAAGGACTGGGGAACTCTTGCTCTCTGCTCCTTTCAAGTTATTGTCTTAGTGAAGAACTAAAAAAACTCTCTACTTTTCTTTCCTCCTCACAGTTCTACTTTCTGACGTCTTCGTCTCCTCGCGGGGGTGAACGGTGCAAGTCTAAATTTGATTTAACTCTAACAAGTGAGCTGGGGAGACAGATTTAAGGCACAGGTCGGGTCATCAGTGCCCTCGGACAGATAGTATTTGTCTTGCCAGGTTCAGGGTGAAAAGGGTGAGAGGCCCCGGGGCCCGACACAACAGCCCGCCGCGACTCGTAATCAAGCACGTCAGATTCAATCACCTCAGCCGCGCCCACAGCTGGACGCCTTGTTTTGTCTCGACCGCCTTCTGTCGAGTTATCGATTCGCCCTCACTCGCGCGGCGCCCATTAACCTTGTGAACTGTCTCCGGTAAATCGGTGAAATGTTGGATTCCTCGCAGGCGCCGACCGAGGGAAGAGGGAGAAGGAAGAGAAGGTGAGAAGGAAGAGAGAATTCCTGGAGAAATTGGCGAATGTCAGTCACGCAGTTAAAGGCATAGTTCTGGGTCACAGGTTCAAACGACTACTTGTAGTTCTTCAGCGTTCAGCCCGCGCATCGCCCGGAGCTGCGGCTCTGCTCGCGTTTCCACGTCTGACCTTTATTTTCTCAAACTTTCTGGAGGTTTTTTATTTTATTTTGTTCCCATTTTCTTCTTGTTGTTATGTTGTTATCCTGCGTTTGTCCTCTGTCGGATTCTGCCTCGAAGGAAGGAGACACTGCAGGACGCTTTAATGGACACAAACAAGGAGCTTTAATGGACACAAACATGCCTTTAAAAACTGTTTTGCTCACAGTCTGATCACTTGTGGGGACACGAGGGGTCGGCAGAGGAAAAAAGAAAAACTTTTGATCAAACGCTAACATGTGCAGGATCTGCCTAGGCTGGCTGGGGTGAAAGGACGAATGAAAGAGGCGGAGAAAAGGAAAGAGGGAGGGTCAAATCCTTTGTTCTGACATGTCTAAGTGATAGAAACTCACCAAAATAAGGCAGCAGTCGACCACCAGCTTGTGTGTCCCCACTTTGATGTGGGAGAGTGAGCGGTTTACAAACATTTTTTATGGTACAGTTATAACAAGCTTCGCTCATTTCAAACAAATGAATCGCAGAGAATCAAATTCTCCACTGTTGTCTTCTGCACTTTCAGCGTCTGATCCTCTCTCTCTGTTTGAACTCTGTGTGCGCCGTTATTAGCCCTCCTGCTCCCACACGCCGCGAATCGGCTGTAATTGAGACCTTGATCATCCCACACAAGAATGGAGCCTTGATGAAAAGACGGGAGAAGAGCGTGAGTGAGACAAAGTCCAATTAGCATCTCAGCAGCAGCCGCCACTCCCGGGAGTCCCAGGTGATCCCGCGCGGGGATCTAATTTGAGGAGGAACTCAAAAGTTACCGCTGTCGGATTATTCCAGAACACCGACCTGGCAGAAGACGAGTTTCCACATGTTATTACTGCACCTGCCAATCATTGTGGATATTACAATGCAGGTGCAGACGCTACTCAGAGCAGGAATCATTGATTTTGCTCCATTTCCTGTCTCTCTCTTTTTTTTACATTACTAATGCGGTCATTTGCTTCGAGGAAATGTACGGACATACTCAGTAAAGCTTGCGTGCGACTGAGTAAAAGATATTAAAGAAGAAAATCTTATGATCTAGGAGTTATGCTAGCTTAAATGACGGTTATTTCCACTATAGGGCCGCATGCGACTTAATAAAGTGCGTGCATGCTTTAAAAAAAAACCTGTTACGACTTATCTTGTGCATGCTAGTTATGCTCACGTGACACGGGTCGGAATAATACACAACTCTCTATATGGACGTCCTGAGGGGTGTGTTTATGGGTCACATCTTCAGTCTTCTTTTGTGTTGTTGAGTCAAAGTTGTGAACTTCTGACTCATCACATTATGAATGGGAAAAAAAACAAAAATGAGCTTTTAGTTCAAGGTGAGACGAGCGTTAGGACTTCAAGAGAAGTGAGTAATTTCCACTTCTCAGGGGAAAAAAGACAGAAAGAAATTAAAAAGTGAACGTCAGATGCCTTGATGTCGGACTATGATGGGGGCCGTTGCCATGTAGAACACATCCGCAGAATAATAAGATCCATGAGGAGGAGGAGGAGGAAGAAGGAAGGTCGCGGCAGGACGTGAAAAGGTCGCAGCGCGACCTCACGCTTTGATCTGAAGTGAGACGCGAGTTGTTGAACTGACACATCAAAGCTCCGCAGTGAGACCAGCGCCTGTTTTCAGACGAGGGCAAATCCACTTGAAACTGAAATGTGAGGCCGACAACATTCTGTCCTTTGACTCAAACCAAACTTTATTTGACAAAAAAATACACAAGACGCTCTTCTGAGACCAACTCCTGATTTAGAAACATACCAAGACGTGGGCTGAGAGCAGGTGGGGGGGTCAGGTAGCAAAAGCGGAAAAAACGGCAAAGCCAATGGTAAAAATTTGAACGCAGAAGCTGGAGTTTTTCAACAACAAAACAACTTTATTGACACAATTCAACCATACAATCTAGTTTTCTGAGACAAAACCATAGACGCATAGAAACGATCTTTGCACATTAAACCACCTTGTGGTTTTGTTTTTACTTCCTGTTTGTTCAGCTAACGTTCGCGTCCCACCTCCTCACACCACCTCATGAACTTTTTAACTTTTGCTGAAAAAAAAAAATTACTTTTATTTCCCTCCTACAATCTTTAAAAAAAAACACTACTTTTCCACAAACTCTTGTACTTTGAGTTCAAACTGAGAGGCTGTGAATCAGCGGAGGCACGAAGCGGCTCCTCCGCTGTGACGAGCAGTTTAACTTCCCCGCCGGCTTCTAACCCTCCCCGTCTTGTTCGCTCAGTGCAGAAATGGCACAGTAACATATTGTGAGTGGGCGTGAGTGGGCATCGTTCCTGCCGCCGGTGGCGTTCGCTGCGGCTCCATCGCGCTGAAAGGAAACACCTGCCGTAATTGAAACTGATTGGATCTCAATTAGGTTTGAGATTAGAGGCTTCACTGTGTTTGTGTTTTTTTGGCGGGTTCACGTGGGCAGACGCATCTCGTCTGAAGTCACTGTAGCTCCGCAAGGCTGAAACACGAGCTATGAAAATCAATAAAGAGCTGCCGCTGCTGCTGCCGCTGCTGCTGATAACGTCTCTCTCGCTCTCTATCTGTTTCATCTCGTGAAAAGTCTGCCTGCTTTGATCAGCATTTTCAAAACTCAACACAGCAAAAACAATCTCCCACTTATTGGTGAAATACAGTTTTGTGTATGTGTGATGAATCACTGCTCTGTGAAACAAGCCGAAAACAACGGGTACAGAGTGATTTTTTGGTTTTCTGATGTTAAAGCAAGCAAAAAAACGTCGATTTCCAGAGCAGTTTTCAAGATGATGAGAACAAAGTGCACTCGATAAAACAAGGTCTTCAGGAGCAGGTGAATGAGAGCAATCAGCGAGAGAGTGAGAGGCGCTCAGCGAGAGCTGAAAGCCTGACCGAGGTCATGTGATGTGTTTTTAAAAGGCAAAGGAAGTGCATTACAAACCCGTGGTTCTGCAGGCCTGCACGGAACAATCACCTCCGCGTCACCAAGACTCTGAAGATCTGAGGATCGAAGTGTTGGTGAATAACGGCCTCCAGAGTTCAGAGATCTAAGACGGCGCTTGAGCTCTAAAAGTCAATACTATAAACTTAAAATGAATTCTAAAATCAATTTGCAGCCAGTGAGAGGAAGATAAATGTGCTTGTTTTAGTTCTGTTATGCGTTCCAACCGGACTTTCTGAGCAAACTGAGCAAGCAGACTTTTTCACACTGTACTGTTGTCAGCGGATGGTTTTGCCTAAAACGAGCACTGGCCATGAAGAAAGAAACGCATGAGGAAGAAGAAAACCCGGCAATCGATTGGCCAGAACTGGAAAACGGAAATCCATCCCCCTTCTGTACGAGCGTCACGTCACACTTTATTGTTTTGCGGAGACTTTTCAGGACGATGAATGAACGATGAGCTTTTCTGACTGTGAAAATAATTAGAAATGAATGACTTGTGTGTTTGTGTGGCGAGATGAAGGCCGTAGCGCCGCGATTCACATCATTTCCACGCACATCAGAAATCATCCTTGATCCCTTGATGAAGCGTCTTTAAATGAAATATTCCTCCACTCAATCGTTCGCTCTTTTTTGTTTCGGGCGTGTCGACACGTTCAGCTTTTTCAACGGACAAATGGGTGAAACTTGCAGATTCAGAGTTGGAATTTTGAAATTCAAGTCAGAATTCTGAGTTTAAATCAGAATTAGGAGATTTTAAATCAGAAGTCGTCACTGGACGAGTCATGAGCGCACCTTTCAACACAAGAATCACAGAGAAAAAAAAGTCAGAATATTAAGAAGAAAAACTCATATTAAGATTATTACAAGAATTAAATCTTGACGCAGGTTGCACCTGATCATCTGAGATTTTGCTTGAATATGAATTATGACTTTATTCTGCAAAGATTAAAGGTTAATGGTTAGTCCGACTAAACTCAAGCTGGTCTTAGTCGAACTAACACACCTGGATAATATGATTCATAGTCTGATTACTCCTGCATGTGTACACTTAGTCAGACTTCTCGTCGTTCTGCACCAAACACCTGAACACATTTATATTAGTTTTTGTTCTGAGAGAGAGGGAGATAGATAGATAGATGGAGAGAGAGAGAGAGAGAGAGAGAGAGAGTTAAATTATTCCTGTTGATTGTTCTTTTTTCTCTTTTTTTTCTGGCACAGTTAAACCACAAATCCCTGATTTTGGTCCAGATGGCTGGATATTTTTTCCCGTTCAGCTGCTTCAAACCCAGCAGGTGTGAAAACACCTTCACTCTCCTGTGGACGAGGATTAAAAAGAGTTGCACAAATAAAAGCTGTGTGTTCACGGACCTGCAGATTGTCTGGATTTCATCTCACCTGCTTCCTGTGACATTTTCCCCCTGCATTAGATGCTCAGGGGTTTTGTTTATCAACAAAAAACAAATAACTTTTAATACACGATGGAAAATTGTAAAATAAGAACCGTTGTTGCAGGGACAGTGCTGTGCACAGACATTACAAGGGCTCAGGGGAACAAAATCAGTTAAATAAAGGTGAAATAAACACTAAACCTGTGGAACAGGTTAACGCCTGATTTACTGACTTTGCAGATGTTGTACAGTGATGTATAAATAAACACTGATTAAATGATTGATTCTGAGGGAAATACAGGTATGTTTGCACCAACTATTCACTACTTTAATCCAGATCCTTGTGTTTGCCATGTTTTCTCCTCCTTCACCTTCTCTCTCTCTCTCCCCTCGGGCTCCCACTTGTCACTCGCTCGCTCTCGACTCTAATCTCTGTGTCCAGGAGCAGCTTTGCTCTGAGTCCATGTGGCAGAGTGATGATGATGATGATGATGATGGCTGCGACTGCGGGGGCTGGAAATTTATCACAGCACAGGAAACTGGCCAGCACACACACACACACAGAGAAAATTAAACTAATAAAGATAAAAACACACTCATGTGTAAATGAAACGGCCAAAAAAAAAGGACACAAACAAACAGTAAATTGTGACGAGGGAGCACGGCTCACATTCTCTAATAATAACACAAACAACACAAATTCAAAATGATTCTTTATTTTTTATTCATGGTCAGGAAAACATTGCAGACACCAAAAAACATAGCCTGAAACTTTATTGGAATAAACGTCATTAATATGGAAGGATTTTTTTTCAGTTTTTAAACAAAGAAACAAAGATTTTATGATTAGCAGGAGTGTTTGACAAGAAAGTGATGTATGTGTATCTATACATACATATGTGTGTAAAATAGGAGAATAGGCATGACACAAAAGAGTTATTAACAGTGTAATTCTTAAACATATTTCAATCCTATTTTCAAAAAAAGGCATTTTTTTAAAAACTTCAAAAATAACTATAATAATAGAATAGATGTCAAAAATTACTAATGGTCAAAAATCTTTTCAAAATAATGTTTTTATTCAGATACGTCAAAAACAGACACTTCATAAAAATTCTGAGAGAACTTATTTTTTTCTTCCTTAGCAAACGATGTTAAAGACAAGTAAATAAAAAAATGAAGCTTTTCCTCATCTTTGAAAACTGTTCGTTTTCCCAAAAAATCCTGAACTAAACCCTGGAGAAATCTGTCTTTTTAAACATATAGAACATAAACACTTGCTTTACAGAGACTCAGACGTTGCTGATGCTTTAAAAGCCACACTGAACATTCTGCTGGAGATTTTTATAAAGTTTTTTTATAAAGTGCTGAGTGTTGATGAGGTGATTGACGGCAGGTGTGCAGGTGGAGGAGGAGTGAGGAGGAGCCCAGGAAGCCACGCCCACTCAAACAAACACAGACAGAAATGTCATTGTGTAGTTTGGAATCAAATGCATCGTTTAAATACACATTAAGGAAATTCAAAGAAATATGTGCTTATTAACAAATGGATGTTTCTTTGTTTTTGGGGGTATTTTTCCCCTTTGAAGTTTTGTCATTTGCTTGTTTGTCAGGAGTGTTTGACTTTTCTATTTACTAATTTTGTTTTATATATGTATGTAAATTGATTAGTTGGGATAAAGGGGGAGAGAACATAAGAGCATGGAGAATGTTGTGTTTATATTACATTGTTTGTTGTTTATTTGTGAATTAAATTAAATAAATACATTTTTAAATTTTTATTGCTTTCATCAAAATAGCATCAAAAACGTCATATTATTAGGGCTTGAAAAGTCAAATTTGTAAAATGCACAATCACAATGTTATTATTATTATTCAGTAAACATCATCAAAATATCAAAAGTACGAGGTAAGAATAACATATAAAGTATATAATAAGATAATTAGGTTTCTGACTCAGTGATGGTTTCCACATGTTTTCGAGGAGAAAGTCTCTTGATATGCAGACGATGTGACGCTTGACAGAAAAAACCTCAATCTTCTTCTCAGCGTCACCTTATTTTTACTCATTCATGACAAAATCACCGCTGTGGTTTAAAACACGATCACATGCATGAACACATAAACACAATAATCCACAGTTTAATTTTTGTATTAACGCCATTTTTTTTTTTAGATAAATATTATGGATTTGTGTTTTTTCTCCCTGAAACACGAGCAGAGAGAAAGAGTCAGTGAAACATATTTACAGTAGTTAGTTATTATTATTATTACTGTTTTATTATCTGACAGTGACAATGAGCAGGTGATTTTTTTTAGCTTTTTAATCTCAGTTCTCCGTTTACGGCTCTGACATTTGGAGGAAAAGAACGTTTCATGACATCTGTTGGTGTTTGCAATGTGTATATCTCAGCGACACCTTAACAGATTTTGGTAAGAAACTAACCATTGATGACCCGACAAAACGGATCAAATTTAGCAAGAAATCCCATTTCTTACAATGGATAAAACTGTAAAACTAAATCTCATTATCATTGTCAAAAATCATCGGATTTGAATGGAATTTGGTCAGTGTGTTTGACAAAGTTTTGTCTAGATCTGATCCAGATTACAGATTTTTGTGGCAATTTTACCTTCATTTACTCCCATTGAGTAACTTTAGATGTGTATATCTCAGCGACGTTTTCACAGATCAGGACGATTTTGATTTTGTGACAGGGCAGGTGACAACACAAGTATGTTTCCATTAAATTGTGGTAAGAATCTACCCAAGGATGACGTCACAGAAACCGATCAAATTTTGCAATAAATCCCCATTTCTTACAATGGGTAAAACTACAAAACGATATCTCCTATCTCTGCAGTGTGCAGAATCAGAGCCTCTACCATTATTCTAAGTGTCATCGAGATCTGATCCAGATTACAGATTTGGTGGCAATTTAAATGTAACATGTTTCTGTCCAAGCAGGTAAAGTTCAACACCGGACGAAAATGTAAAAAAAAAAACTGTGGCTGCTCTCATTTCCGTCCGTTTCTATAAAATCCTGTTCTTGATATTGTTGAGACGCTTTTATCAGATTCCAGCCAGAAAAGGATCTCCACACACACACGCACACAGAGAACGAGCCTGTTTGTCCTTCCACGTTCCCTCAGAGTGTCAGTAAACGAGACAGTGTTGGAAATCCTCCGTTCCTCCCTGTGACAGGCAGGATAATTGGCTTTCAGTCACAATCTCTGTGCGCGGTAGAGAAGAAGCTGCTGGTTTCATAAAGTGCTGTGTCACGTCTGCTGAGGAGAGCACACACACACACACACATACACTTATCGCCATCGCTGTGTGTGCGATTGTTTTTTTTCATTTTCTTTGTCAACTCTTTTTAGTCACAAAATTAGCGATCGTCACGTAGCTCGAGTGTCGACCAAAGAATAAAAAAAGAGACATTTCACTGTAAATGATAAGGTTTGGAAAAACACACTTAACCTTTCACTGTTCGCACAATGAAACACATTTACAGACTTTGACGCACACACACACACACGTACAGCGGTGATTTGTCACAAGATGAAAAGCGGCTTTCATTTATTCGCTACAAAGGTCACAGATAAATATCAGGTTGGGCTTTTCCCAGTGACTCAGTGAATGTGATTAAAAAAACAGATCCTGTTGTTAGAGGCGATGCTAGACTCTGGGGGGCCCCAGGTAAACCAGGGGTCTAAAAACTAAAATGACCTGGGGGGCCACTTAGTGTCTAATCTTGTCAGGAGGGGTCAGTGAGTTGGAAAAAACAATAATGATGTTTGTCACAAGGTGAGTGGTGAGGACAGGTGAGTGATGAGGAGAGGTGAGTGATGAGGACAGGTGAGTGGTGAGGACAGGTGAACGACAAGGAGAGATGAATGATGAGGACAGGTGAACAATGAGGACAGGTGAGTGGTGAGGACAGGAGGTGACAAGGACAGGTGGTGGTGAGGACAGGTAGTGGTGAGGGACAGGTGAGCGACAAGTAGAGATGAATGATGAGGACAGGTGAACAATGAGGACAGAGTGACGAGGACAGGTGAAAGATGAGAACAGGTGAGTGATGAGGACAGGTGATTGATGAGGATAGGTGAGTGACAAGGACAGGTGAAGGATGAGTACAGGTGAGGGACAAGGACAGGTGAATGATGAGGACAGGTGAGTGACAAGGACAGGTGAATGATGAGGACAGGTGAGGGACGGGTGGACAGGAGATGAATGATGAGAACAGGTGAACAATGAGGACAGGTGAGTGGTGAGGACAAGTGAAAGATGAGGACAGGAGAGTGACAAGGACAGGTGATTGATGAGGATAGGTGAGTGACAAGGACAGGTGAAGGATGAGTACAGGTGAGGGACAAGGACAGGTGAATGATGAGGACAGGTGAATGACAAGGACAGGTGAATGATGAGGACAGGTGAGGTGAGTGGTGACGGGGTGGCGGGGACGGACAGGTGAGTGGAGGACAGGTGAATGATGAGGACAGGTGAGTGACGAGGACAGGTGAATGATGAGGACAGGTGAGTGATGAGGACAGGTGAATGATGAGGACAGGAACAGGAAACAAGTAACTTTTTTAATTTAACTTGAGTAGATTTTCAGAGCAGTATTTTTGCTTTACGATTACAATACTTCAGTATTATTCCCACCTCTGGTTATTTCATATGTTTCTTTCCCTTTTTTATGACTTTAATATTTTCTACAGGTGATGGCGCTCAAACGTCACCTCATGATCCTTTCATCTCACAACACTGAGCCGGGATTGGCAGTAATTCATTCGTCTCCGCTGTAACACGGCTCCTCCGTGTGGGCCATTTCCTCCGAGTCTCACAGGGACGTCGTAACGCTCCACTTGTCACAGAGAGAGCGGTGGAGGTAGAGACGCTGAGACCAGTTTGAATACATTGAGAGACCACTTTACATGTTATTGCTTCTTAGACATCCCCTCCCACAAATGACATACCTCCTAAATTGCAAAAACCCGCTAATGTCTCGCGCTCCATCATCTGTCACTTTTAGAGTCAATCAGTCAGCACACAATCGGCATCGCCCCCATGGGCCCCACATGGGTGGAGCGAGACGCCAGGCTATTACCTCCACACACTGTCCTGTCAAAGATGTCCATTACAAAGTCTTTACTGAGCCGTGAACCATTACCAACAAAAAGGTAATCAATTGTCCTCACTCCTCTTAACATTTTCTCTTTTTTTATGATGCTCTCTCTCTCTCTTTCTCTCTCTCTCTCTCTCTCTCTCTCTGTATCCTTAATTCCCTCCCGACTGTTCCCTCGGCGATTAGTGTGTTTGCTCATGAGCGCAAATATCACATTCTACAAATGACAAACAAACAAAGAGTGTCATTAGTTAAAGCACACAATACAAATGGCCTCACACTTAAGTGGGCCGCTTTTTAAAGTGCCCCACACACACACACACACACACACACTCTCTCTGGATTCCACTGACTGGGCTGCGTTTTCACACATTAACTGTAACAGCATCATAAGGCGGCTGCCATGCTCAGCTGAGTAACAAACAGCCTTCTGGTTTCAGGAGAGAGCTTTGGAGACCGAGGCAGCTCCATAATATCACGCAAACCACGATATTTCCTGGACATAGCTGCATTTTATGGTGGAGGACTCCACCACTCCACAGTGGGTTCAGTTGAGAGTGTACCCGAGACCAGGACTCTTGAGTTATAAGGCCGTGTGTGGCTTTTGTGAGGATATATTGGCAGAAATGGAATTTAATATCCATACAAATGTTATTTAATCATCTTCTAATCAAGACAATGTGATCACATTCAGACACAAATGCTTCAGGAACATCCAGGACAATGTTGGACAAGATGGTACGATTGACATGAAGGTGTTGGGACTTGGTTGTGGTCAAGTTTTCTGTCGTTCTACTCTACTCTAAAATGTCTCTCCAACTTCCATAATGTACATATATATACATATATATCCATATATGTATATATAGATATAGATATATAGCTATATATCTATATCTATATAAATATAGATATATATATAGATATATATATATATCTATATATATATACATGTATATCTCTATTAAAGTCTAACATCATGATATTTAGTTCAAAAAGGTTCATACTGTCTTCTTGGTAATATCCATGAGATTGAGTTTCACTCAGTCATAAAGAAAAACATTTGTTTTTTGATTACCTTGACGTGTTTTGACCACTTCCTGTGGTCTTCCTCATGTCAAGGTGATTAAAAAACCTTGTAAAAAACCTTAACTCACGCTCATGGATCACGGCATTTACATAGCTGCTTTGTTGTGGTGGACACGGTGGTGCTGGTGGTCCAACCCACTCTTGTGAAGTGTACCCAAGACCAGGAACGTCCAGGTTGACGTGAAAACGTTGGGACTGTGGTCGTCCCACTCTGGAAAATACCTCTCGAACCTCCATAATATCATTATCATTATTAATACATTCTGTATTTATACCGCTGCTATTGTGGTGGGTGACACCATGATGCCGGTGTTGTAGTCAAAACTATTCTAGTGGGGTTAAGATGAGAGAGTACCCAAGACACGTAGATCAAGTTCAAGGCATTTCTGGGGATATATTTGCAGAAATTCAATTTAATATCCATACAAATGTTCAAAATGTTGTATAATCATCGTGTAACAAAGAAAATGTGATCACATTCAGACACAAACACTTCAGGAGAGTCCATGTTGGACCAGATGTTTTGGTGAATTCAGGGATTCATTTTTCATCCATGACAAACTCCTCCTTCACTCTGATCCTCTGTCTCTGTCGGCTTCATTGCCGGCGCTGAAAGTGGTCCAGTGGACAAGGACGTGGCTTCACTACACAGCAGGTCGTGGGTTCAAGTCCAGCTCAAGGTAAGGATCTTCCATAATGTGTGTGTGTTTGTCTGGGTATACAAAACTAAAACCTCTCAAAAACCAATTTCAAACCAAACTAAAACTCTCGTCCGTCGGTCACTTGTGTTGCGTTGCGTTTGCGTCATTTCATTTCATTTCAACGAGGATTTCAACTTCATCATCAACACCTGCAACGACAAGAATATGGGACAACTGAGCTATCCTGGAAAAGGCTAGCTCCGACTTTTTAAGTTTTTGTTGACGCATGGTTGTAAAAGATTTGAACACAAACCCACAAACACTGACTGTGCTGTGAGCGCCCCCTGTGTCTAGAACACACACTAGATTTTATTATCAGTTTAATCTAAGACATCAGAAGAATGTGTTCATGTCTTTATCTCACTGTGAGACAGACTTTTCCAACAGGAAACTCAAGTCTGTAAACCACTCACTCTCCCACACCAAACCTCATAGAGAAAATCAGTGATTTTAG